>NC_043971.1:16659630-17017130 GCF_902148855.1 Sphaeramia orbicularis
ACAGCGCCCATGTAGCATTAAAGAGCAGTTCAGATCTTTATAAAAGCCTGGCTTGATCAAAATCACCAAAAGAAACAAACGTACAAGGAAAGCAACCTCCCAAGGCAGATCAGTGCCCCCCCCAATGTTTGTTTGTCTGTCTGTCTGTCTGTGTGCAAGATAACTCAAAAAGTTAAGGACGGATTTGGATGAAATTTCAGGAAATGTTAATACTGGCACAAGGAACAAATGATTAAATTTTGGTGATGATCGGGGGGCGGCACGGGTCTGGCTCTCTTTTCTAGAAAAGCTCGGAGAGCGCAGACCTCTGCCAAGGCTGATCAATGGGCTCCTGTGGCCACCCCACCCACCCCCGATCACCACCAAAATTTAATCATTCGTTCCTTGTGCCAGTATCAACATTTTCTGAAATTTTCATTCAAATCCATCCAAAACTTTTTGAGTTATCTGCACACAGACAGACAGACAGACAGACAGACAAACCAACGACGGTAAAAACACGACCTCCTTGGCGGAGGTAATAACCATCTTCTAGGTACTCAAAGTCAGATTCTGAAGCAATAAATCAAATGAAAACAGTCACAGCCTCTGAGACTGAGCCAGGCTTTTGGCAGAACTGAACCAGCCTTTAAGGGAGGCAGAAGAGGGTGGAGTAAGGAAGCGTGCTGGAGACAGAGTTCAGGAAAGGCTCAGGAGTGCTGGGAAACTTTCTGACTAAAACCTAATCTTTGTTAGAACTGTTTCTCTGTGATTCCCTGTCAGTCTGTGCAGGTCTATAAAGACTAAACTGTTCAAGGTAAACTGTGATAACTACAAACCCAAGCAGGAGCAGAGCACTAACACTAAAGCAGCTACGAAATGTATCTATCTCATGTGTGATATTAGCAGAAAAGAATCCCTAAAATGCAACCTACCGCCTAAATATTTCATACTTATATGTTTTAATTGTGATGTCATGCTGAGTTTTAGCATCATGCACTTGCAGTATCCCTGTTCTGCACCTGAGCTTAAGGAAAGTGTTATTTCCTGCTACACTTCCTGTCTCTTTGTGTCTGTCTACCTGACTATCTGTCTAACCGTTGTTTTACCTTTCTGTCTGTCCGCCGCCTTACCCGCCGCCTCTGAAATAACACACATAACAACAACAAAGTCCAATAAACAACAACACAACAACAACAAAAACACTGGATAGACTGATGAACACTTTGATAGAAGTTGATTTACACTGATTTTTTTTTTTTCCTGGTTGTGATTTGGTGAATCTGTCTGACGCAAAGTTTATAATAAAAGTCCAAGATTCAAATTAGAAAGAAGAAATTAGAGAAAAGTGATTAATAATTAGTATCATTTTGTATCGGCGATTGTGGCTACCCGATCCGTATTCGGAAACCGGATCGGTACCCTGCATGCACGAAGGACAAAGAAACGCATCTACATCCTGTCACGTGTTTTGCTTTTCATGTGCTATTCACAACAGTTTGACAATATTTCAATTTTAGAAGCGTAAATCAGCATTGTTTAAGCAAAAAGATTAAGTTATTATTGAGAACATTTTCTTGTCTGTTACTTTTCCAACATATTTGCCTCATCTTTAGAAGTGAACACTTCGAGGATGACCAGATGAGGGAGAGAAGACTGTAGCCTGAGTTTTTCCCAAAAATGTTACGTTCATGTTATTTCCTGTTTTGTATGTACGTAATGATTGTAATGTTTCTCTGTTAGATTTTGCAATACTACCAAGATACAGTGATCCACTTAAATTGTTAGCGCGTTCTTTTGTTGGAAGCTCCAAGAATAAGTCTGGATTCTTTTCGTTCTCATTTTCATTCATTCATTTTCTGAACCCACTTTATCCTCACTAGGGTCACGGGGGTCACTTGGAGCCTATCCCTGCTACTTACGGGCGAAGGCGGGTACACCCTGGACATTTTGCCAGTTCATCGCAGGGCTGACATATAGAGACAAACAAACAGTCACTCTCACATTCACACCTATGGGCAATTTAGATTAACCAATTAACCTATCAGTGCATGTCTTTGGATGGTGGGAGGAAGCCGCAGTACCCGGAGAGAAATGTCTATAAATTTAATTTTGACTTAATTTGACCACAAACAAAGCACAACTCAGCACTGAGGAGCCAAACACCAAGTAGATAATGGATCCAGACATTCTAATGCACATCACTGATCTTCAAACTATGGGCTGACCCCTTGTGGGCTAAGTGGGTTGGGTCACAAAAATGGACTGGTGTTACCTGACTTTAAAGTCAAGCAGATGTTTGACCCTATACTGACAATGTGTTTACATCTTATCTCCTGTGATTCCTGTGGGCTTTGTGGGCATGTGTATTTAAAAGTGTGCCCAAGGTAAAACCTGAGTTCTGTGTTCATAAATCTGTCACTTTAGTGTGTTGACCAAGATGTGACCCATACTATCCTAAGAACTTTACCACTCACTAGTGAGACAAAGAAATCTAGTGAGACAAAGGAATTATCTTAAAACATTAACTACTACTGTCTAATATGTGATTAAACTTAAGACTTCAGCTATCTAAATTAAAACAATATTTCAAAATGTAAGAATAGTAATGAATCACATTAATTATCTAAGGGCAGAAATTATTAACTGACAACTTCACTCAACTTGATTTACACTTTTTCTGCTGTTCATAATAAAATGAAAAATAATTGTCATTCAAGTTCTTAACTTAAAACTAACATGTATGGTGTGAACCTACAGAAACTGCTACAAATTTATACAATGGTGGCATGTTATTTTTATATATTATTGTTATAACAGTTATGTACTTAGAATCAGCTGCAGAGGCGATTTCTCACAGACTGCAAGGGAAGCTCGGCTTCTCCTAAATTACGAAAATTAAATGGTTAAATATGTACGGTTGTGTTGACATTTCATTGACTATAAATGTGTTAGAACACGTTCATCTCACAGACGAGTTCGTTCAGAACCAACTTCATCACAAATCAACAGACAATGTTGTTCACTTCTCATACGTTCCTGTTGCACTGTTTTCTCATTCGATCTCTGCTCAGTGCATTTGTCTGTGGACGCTCAGCGTCCATGCACTTCAATGGGACTGAGTTGAACAGTTTTTTCATTGCCTCAAAACTGGACGGTAATTGGATAAATGCCATGATGTTGTCCCGCCCCGGACGCCGGACTCTCTGGGGTAATGGAGCTGTGGGCGGAGCTCGGCCGGGCTGGACGCCAGAATCCCACGTGCTGATTGGAGGATCAGTCGAAAGGCTGAACCCCGTTACTGACAGCTATTTTGAGATCTACTCCTTCACTGACACAGTTCAGTTTAATACCGTTGCGCATTCTGCTGTGAAATGGAGAGAGAAACCACTACGAAATTACTTGTTCCTTTCTTGCACTGTAAATAAAACACACTCATAAATAAATAACTTGACTTTTTTTAATGTACGCCGACAATGAGCTTCCCCTCTCTGAAAGATGAGCAGCCGCCACTGATCAGCTGTAAATGATAACGCTGAATGACAGATGATATCGATGCGGTTTCCGAGTACAGATCGGGTAGCCGCAGTGCTTGTAAGTAAAGGTCATGGGTTGGCGACTTTTGCTATCCAAAGAGCCATTTTAGGACAGAAATAAAAAAAAAGATAACCTTATATATTTTACTTCAAAGTAGTGACTGTTTAAGAAGCTCTTTTAGATTACTTGGTACGAAACAAGATCAAAGTTTCAGTGCATTTACAGAACTACAAAAGTTAGAAAACTACACTAAAGAAACAGTGAAATGTATTATTATTATTGTTTGTGCAGCAAAAATTGACTGGAATATGAAGACTTTCTTTGCAATGGTGTTTGCAAATGTGCTGGAGAGGACTTTACACAGTGTGGTGTGACTATTACATTATAAATACAAGACGATGGAGAAAAGTTAATGCAACCATGGACATAAAAAACACTGTGACATTTATTGAGACACTGCATAAGCATCATGTGGCATAAATTATGACTGAGTGAACACATCCAATAATAAAAGCTAAGGTGGTCCAACAAAATAGTGTGTCTGTCTTTTATTTATTTATTTTATCTTGGTTGGGTGGTGTATATCAACAGCTTCGCCTGTTTTTGTGTTCTTTTCGCGTTCTACCAAACTCTACCAAAATGGAACTTATACTGTACGTCCAATCCTAATTAGTGAATTTTCCAAACATCTGTGAAATTGTAGATACTGTCATAGCAAATAAATCTATAGGGTCTGATCAAGCGAAAGTGAAACAGGAAAATTTGTACACATCATTTATGAAGTGGGCTCATTTTTTAACTAAAGGTCTCTATTTTATGGAGCTGTTAAGCCTATCCTTTTTAAAATACCTTAGAAAAAAAGTTACAACCGATTTCATTGATTGTACTTTTCACACCGTAGCCATAGCTTGAATTTGACACTAAAAAATACATTTAAAAAATTTGAAAATGTATTCAGTCTGTTGACTTTATAGATGATTGTTAAGTTTCAAGAATTAGATTTTCACTATTTTGTGAATATTATTGATATTTATGAGTTTGAACATTTGTGAGTTGCTTAAAAGTACCGGCCCACGTGTTACCACAAAATACCAATTTTTAATTTTCAAGTTACTTATAATTCAGATATTTGAATGAAACTTTCAGAAAGTAATGATCTTTTGATACATTTTGGGCGAAGCATATAATGGTAAAGAGTCATCCATGTGTTACTATGGCAGCCTGTCCACGTGTTACCACATTCTCATGTCAATAAAACAAAAACTTTTCAATATTTTACTCCAAAATTTATTTTCAGCATAGCTGAACATAATATCTAAAAGGTTCTGTCCTACTTGATATCAGTTTCTGTCGAGAACCGCATGTTTTGAATGTTTGTGTAAAGCTTAAAAAAATTGATGTCCATTTTAAGTCTACGTATTACCGAGCAGTAATTTGACATTTTTCACCTAAAAATTTTACCTCCCCAAATTTTTTTTATACATAATGTTAAAGTGCTTATAAACAGCTACTCAAATACATATACTACATGCATATAAGTTACTCTGCTTACATGATGGAGACTGCTGAACACAAAATGTGTCCATGTGTTACTGCTTGATCAGACCCTATACATTGCAAAAATCTAAATCTTACCAAGTGTATTTTTCTCATTTCTAGTCAAAATATCTAATCACGCTTAAAATAAGACTTAATCACCGAAAGAGTAACTTTTCAGTGAGATATAAAGAACTTCTTTTCAGACAATAGATCTTGAAAATCTTATTTCACAAATCTTACCAAGATCATTTTCACTTGTTCCATTGGCAGATTTTTTTTTTTTGCTTGAATTAAGTGAAAAAATCTTGAATGAAGCAAAAAAAAATCTGTTAACGGAACAAGTAAAAGTTATCTTGGTCAGATTTCTTCAAGATTTTCAAGATCTATTGTCTAAAAATTTCTTATATCTCACTGAAAATTTACTCTTCAGGTGATTATGTCTTATTTTAAGTGTGATGAGATATTTTGACTATAGAAATGAGAAAAATACACTTGGTAAGATTTTGATTTTTGCAGTGTAGCTCATAAAGAAAAAAAATGTTGTCAGACCTCTTAGTAAATTAGCAAAGCTAAGTGTTGCAGGTGTATTTTAAATATATTAACATGATTTAATGACCATTATTTTTTTTCTTTAACAGATGATCTCTGCACCAACCACATACTGAATTTAAAGCATCTATAATCATAAACATCTACTGGCTTTAAGAAAAAGATGACAGCCTGCTGCTTCAGCTTTACTGAAGAGGATAAACTGTTTATTTTGCTCTTTCTTTTTGTCCATCACCTGCCAAAAGCAAAGACTGAAAGGTTTACCACACAATATAAAATACAGCAGATGCACTTAAGAGGCTGCCAGTCTTCTTGGCGACCGTCTTATTTATTTCCTGTAATTACGCTAATGTTTTAAAATGATTGTGAAAATGAATCTATAATGAAACGTTGAAGCTGTAGTTGAGTCGAGGCAGGAGAAGTAGGCGTTTGATTGGTGTCTGATGTTTGTCTCTGACGTTGCCTGACCTGTCTGGCTGAGTTGCGAGGTACTGCGGCTGCGTCTGGACGGCAGGATGGCGACGACACGTTGGCTGAGGCTCGAGCGCCGCTTCTTGATCCCGCTCCCCAGGCTCCCGAGGGCCGTGTCTGATTGGCTGCCGTCAGGGTGCTCCATGCCGTAGATCTCGCCACTCATGCTGGTGCTCTTCATCATGTGGCGGCCCGTTGCACGCATGGCCCGGCTAGAAATTCATCATATCAAGATGTCAAACAACAAACCAGGAACCCTCTTGATTCTTGAACCCATAAAGATCCAGTTTTCCTTTTCTGGCAGTTCCCAAATGAATTTTCTCTATATTAAACCATTCTTTAGTGACTTATCACCATTTATTATAATACTATCCTCTGTATTTTGCATTTTTCACTGTAAATCATGTATTTTCCTGTATTTAATTTCTTATATGTAATTAAAATATTCCTGAATACTCACAGTAAATTCAAAAATTATGTTAAAACAGCAGACTGATCTCATGAAATTGCATTGTGTGTCACGCCAGTTCTTATGGCATTTGGCACAGGTGTCAAACATGCGGCCCGGGGGCCAAATCCGGCCCACCAAAGGGTCCAATCTGGCCCCTGGGATGAATTTGTGAAATGCAAAAATTACACTGAAGAAATTAACAATCAAGGATGTTCAAATAATTTTAGCTCAATTCAATCTAAAGTGGATCAGACCAGTAAAATGCTATCAAAAACCTATAAATAATGAAAACTGCAAATTTTCCTCTTTGTTCTAGTGTAAAAAAAAAAGTAAAATTACACCAAAATGTTTACATGTACAGACTAGCCTTTTACAAAAAAGTGTGAATAACCTGAACAAATATGAACAATCTGAAATCTATTAAGAGAAGTCTGTGGAATTTCACCAATATTCTGTCTGTTGTTAAATGTTTTGTGTATTTGTAGATTCACTGTGATCTGTACGTTATAATGCATATGTATAAATGATAAACTGAGGTGTAATATTGTTGAAATGGCACTATTTGTCTTAAAAATTTTCAGGTTGTTCGTATTTGCTCATGTGTTCAAGTACAGTTTGTAGAGGAAACAATTTCATTATGGAAATTTGCTTTTTCCACTCAAAAACATAGAGAAAACTTTGGAGATGACATTATTTATAAGTTCTTCTCCTATTATTTATATTATTTTACTGGTCCAGCCCACTTCATGTCATATTAGGCTGTATGTGGCCCCTGAACTAAAATGAGTTTGACACCCCTGGCATTTGGCGTGCTATACGTACGCATTTTCATCCTTTCATGTGTTATTCAACGGCATTTGGTCTCGTGTCAATTTACGCCAAGATCTCCTGTTTACATATCCGTAACCGCAAACCCTAACTGCCCTAATCACGTGGTATCTGACGCGGCGTAAACATACACACAGAAACCTAATAATGCGTACAGATAAAATGCCAATTAAAAGTGGCGTGTATAGCCTGTATATTTACGCAGTTCATGATATCACGTTGAAAACAGAGAAAACTGAGGAAAAAGTGACTTCTTCAGCAAAGATATCACTAACTGAACCTAAAACAAGTGTCTCCATCCACTGTCATTTGTCAAACTCCATGGGTTTTACTAGTCAATCAATGTTTTAGAACATGGGTGTCAAACTCATTTTAGTTCAGGGACCACATTCAGTTAAATTTGATCTGAATTGGGCCGAACCAGTAAAATAATATGTCATATATAACAATATAACATAATACTATATAATAATCAACTCCAAACTTTTCTCTGTGTTTCAGAGTGAAAAAAGTAAATTTACATTATGAAAAGGTTTACATCTACAAACTATCCTTTCAAAAGACGTGAATAACATGAACAAACTGAAAAAATAAGCGTAATTTTAACAATATTCTGCCTCAGTTTATCATTTACACATGTACATTATAACTTACAGATCACAGTGGATCTACAAATATGCAAAACATTTAATAAGAGAAGGAATCTTGTTAAAATTGTACTTACTTCTCTTAAGACATTTCAGGTTGTTCATATTTGTTCAGGTTATTCCCATTTTTTGTGAAATTATACTCTGTTTTAGTGTAAATACATGAAGATATTTACATTGACAAAGAAAAAAAATTGGAATTGTCATTATTTATATGTTATTAATATAGTATTTTACTGGTCCGGCCTACTTGAGATTGAATTGGTTCAAATGTGGAACCTGAAATAAAAGGATTGTTAATATCTTAATGTTATTTTTTGCATTTCACTAATTCATCCTAAGGGCCAGACTGGACCCTTTGGCGACTGGATTGCACATTTCCGGTTGTTCATCTTTGTTTTTATTTATGTATTTATTTGCATTTTATTGTGAAAGAATAGTTTTGTAGATGTAAATATTTTCACAGTGTAATGTTATTTTTTTCACATAAATTTTTTCCACATAATTTTTCAGAAAAGAAAATTTGTGGTTGTTAATATTTATGGGTTTATTGTGCTGTTATTTTTACTGGAGATCACATTGGTCTGTATGTGGAACCTGAACCAAAATAATTTGGACAACCAGGACTGTTCAAGTTCATTTTTGCACTTTCATCCTGCGGGCCGGAATGGAACCTTTGGTGGGCCAGATTTGGCCCCTGGGCCACATGTTTGACATCTGTGTTTTAGAAGATGACGGTGTTTCCATGGTAACTATGGAGCCTCTGAACGTCCAAATGGGTCATATGTGATGACCGTGAAAAGACGACAAACTGCATTTTACACCAAATATTTACATGTACTGATAGGTTTAGTGGACCAACAGGTACTAAATATTTTAGATCAGTAGGTGTTTTTGTTGCCAGTGGATGTTTGGGTCTTTATGGGTTAACTGGAAAGTAAAAATGAGGAGGTGAAGTGAGTAAGAGTGTGTGTGTGTACCTGAAGCGTCCCCGGGGTCTCTCTGACTGGATGGACATGTAGCTGGTGCTACTGATGCGAGAGGCACTGCTGGTTCGAGAGATGGCTGACACATCGCTGACATCACTGTCTGAGGACTTATGGGAAACGTTCTCACTGCTCCTCCTCTCCTTATAGAGCTGCAGCGAACACATTATACAATCGTACAATTACACTATGTTCACACCGTGGGTAAAAGTGGCCAAATCTGACTTTTTTACTCATATGTGGCCCATATCTCATTTCTTTTTACCCATAGTTGGCCCATATCTGATATTTTTTTATGAGAGCCAGAGGTGGTAAACTTCAACAAATCATTTGACAAAGAGAACTAGGAAATTCAACCACTTCATTTCCAGGTTCTAAAACTCTATGGGCGTTCATCATAACTTTCTGGGACACGGAAATGGAACAGATCCATTCATTAACATTAATAGGATCACCTGCTCCCAAAGTGTCTGATATGAAGAAAATCCATAATTTCTTGGACTCATTTGCTTTATTTGTACCTTTAATAAGTGCACTGGTTCTCCTTTTGTAAATTCTTGCTCCATAAAAATGATTTTAGAGCTAAGATAAGGTTTTTGATTGCTGAATTGAACTTATGGACCTTCAGTTCATTGAGATACACATTGGTTTTTTTTTTCCTGTAGAACAGCTTTACTATTACTGAAGCTTTAATAAAATTACACTTATAAGACTATTAAATGAATGTGTCAAGAAAAGTTTGTTGTCACCTGAATTCTAATACCTAGTCTGTTAGCATGACTACTACTTTAGCTTTGTTAGCATCACATGGTCTGTCAACTAGCTTCCTTATTAGGTCAGCTAGCTTGAAGTTGGTGCTACGGTGGTCACATACAACTGTATATCGGCTAAAATTAGCTTAGAGGTCTTATTTCTGTCTTTGTGCATAAGAAATCAATGTAAGTCAATCCCCAAAGGAACTTTGTGTTGGTAAATGCAAGTTATTCAAATATACAGGATTTCAGTTCTGTTGCAACATGTTGATGGTCATATGAACTATGTTTTCAGGTCAAAAATGTCCAGTTTCATCACAATTAATGCTATATTTTCATGTCACAAATGGCTAAGTTATATTGAACTGAATTTACCTGAAAAACAAATATTCTATTCTTTCAGATTCCCCAATTTTTCTTACAAGATTCTATCCTACATATCACATGTTTTATTTGTACAGGTTGCAATATGGAGTATGGTGCTGATCCATCCTGCTTATGTTACGCCAATACATACATTAAGAATGTCACACGGCACTTTTTAAATCAACAGTTTTCTAATAATAATCATTTTTATAAAGAAATAACAATTCTACATTGTTATTTACTCTTTAGTATGATGATAAACTATTCAATCAACAATTCTGATCCTAGTTTTTTGCACAGGGATCATTTGTGGAAACGGTGACATGGCTGCCGAGCATCAGTATGATGGGATCTGTAACAACCATGTCACATCTGTCCACTGCCATATTTTGTGTTTTTGTGTCAGCTGCTATTGTTTTAGATCCACAATACTAACATTATGAATAAGAGGAGAGAGTAATAATAAGTATATATGTTTATTACTAATAAAGTACTGGTACTGACCAGATCATCATGGGTAATGTCACGTCCGTCCACCAGCAAAAGTTTTCATATACACGTGCTATTCCAAATCCAATATTTCTGAAAATATAGCTTCCACTGTCAAATAATATCAGTAGTCTGTGCACAAATGGATTAGCATTATTTCAACACAGTTCTATGCATTTCTTACCACTCGTTTTTTGACAAAAATGGCCACTCATTTGACCCCTAAGTAAATTTTAGCCGATATGTTAATTAGCATGTAGCTAAGGCTAATTGCAAGTATGTAAGTGTATATTTGCTAGTTAGCAGCAAATCTGGGCTTCAAACTCCAGTGCAAACTAATATGTGGTGTCATGGATTTTTTTTTTAAATATACAAAGTCTATGGAAATAATGTAGTACTGTCAGAACATCTGAGCTGAAGCTGCATAAATTGGCCCTTAGGAGCTTCTAAACCTCATGAAAGTCCAGTCTTAAATTGTTGGAGTACCCGCCTAATGCTACCGCCCAACCCAAAATATTAGTACTTTGATTTAAAAGCTAATATAAAACAACCCATTCCTGCAGTGCACCGTCAACAGTTTTTATTTATAATACATGAGGGGAAGAGAAATGTGTTTCTGGATGCTTTCCTATTCACTTGCTGGCATCTGTCATTAACCTTCCCTTGTAAATAGATGTTACTTTGTGTAACTTTCAATGAATAACTTGGGGAAACTTACAAAAGTCCCTCCAGTTTTAAAATATGATCCATTTAGTCAGATGAGGGACAATGTAATGCATCACAAAGTCAACCTTGTAACTAAAAAAAAAAAAAGAATGCCTGTACACGTGTGCAAAATCTCAAATTGTGCATAAAAACCAGCATGTGTGGATTATATGTTTCAGTATCCAAGGTGTTTGATGAATTCTTGAGTGACCGCCTAGTTGGAAACGATTCATCTTATCCACCATTACTGTAGGATAATGTATTACTTTCTTAAGCACAGAATGCTAGTCGGTGCATTTCCCTTCAGCAGCAGCATTATGTCTCCTGATGTCTGGCTGGAGCTGCTTGCTCTGG
Source organism: Sphaeramia orbicularis (assembly GCF_902148855.1). Lineage (NCBI taxonomy): Eukaryota > Metazoa > Chordata > Actinopteri > Kurtiformes > Apogonidae > Sphaeramia > Sphaeramia orbicularis. The sequence goes on from NC_043971.1 coordinate 16,671,284, forward strand.
TTCTTCATTGTACCCTTCCACTCTCCTGATGAGTTTGTTTTAAAGTGAAATGTCCTGCCTAATGAAGCCAAAAAGAGTTCTGGCCCACCTCCCGTTTGTTCTTAAGGGCTCGGTCCAGGTCCTGTTGGCTGGAGGTGGTGGCAGCTGACACCCGGTTGGAATGAACCCTCATCTGGAGCTGACGGACGCGTTCTTCTGCTACCAGGGCTATAGAGAAACACAACAAGAGGTAAATGACCTCTGCAACAGCATGGGGGGGAAAATGCATCCCCTCCATTCCACCTTAAAACAGAGACAATATCCTCTGAAGCCACCTTTAACCCTTTCATTAGGGTGGTCCAAAATAATTTTTTTTCAGATTCTCTGGATTAGAACCCTGCATTTGGTTCCACATCTGGCCAAATTATTTTGGTCCAAATTTTATGCAAATTATTTAATATTTAGACGTTGCACAAGACACGTGAAGATTGCTCTATAAACTATAACATAACCAGCCAAATGAATAAGGCATATTAGAATAATTTGTAATTTTATTCTCAAAATCAAACTGCAACTCGCATAAAAATGTTACTTAGAAAGTCCAGCAACCACTATTGCTTTTTGAAATTACAAAAAATGTTCCTGTGTTCTTTGACAACTTGGAGCAAGTACTGTTTCTGATCTTCATTTTTTTGTTCGGCTACAGTTGAAGTCTTGAAAAAGCGTCACCCCTCTTTCAGCAACATCACTGACAACTTTTCCGGAATGCACAGTTTTAGCAGCCTTCTGAAAGTCTTCATCTTCTGGAGGAATTCTGAAGAATGTTTGTCACAGATCCAAAGTTTCAAAGAAACCCATGGTGCTGGTGACAAAACCACTGATCTGCTTCCCTTCATAATCTGCTGGATTAAGGGCATCCCAACGCTTTAGTGGAACCGAAAGAACCTTCATTTTCCATCATGTTGTGAACCATCAGCTGCTTCTGCTCTGGTGTCACACTGGAGTCACAAAATGTCAGGCCAACCAGTTCTTCTCTCCAGTACCACAGATGTGGGCGGCCTTACTTCATACATATATTGCTAGATGAAGCACTCAAACCTTGGTTTTCCTCGTACTGCTGCTTCTCTTAGCAGGTCAGCTGGGCTGTGCTGAAAATGCAGAATTAGTCAATTTCCAGGAAACTTCCAGCAACTTGTGCAACCTCTAAAACATCTCCTTTTTCTTCCAATTTTTTTCCCTAAATCATCTTTTGAATGCCAAAACCTAATGCAGGGTTCTAATTGAGGTTATCTGAAACTTTATTTTTACCATGATTGTTGGACCACCCTACCTTTCATGCATGAATTATGAAACCTCAGTCAATATTTTTTCTAGAGTGTTTTTATTCCTTGTTTAGGCATGACAAAAACAATGCAACTGAAATTTTTTATGACCCTATTTTTCATGGAGTTACAAAAATGTCCACTCAGCAGGACACCATGCATTTGATTTTTGAAGCAAAAAAACATGTATTTCAAACGCATTATCAGAAACTGATAAACTGTGTGAAAACCATGAAATAAAAACATTTTTAAAGCCACTAATGCAGTTTTATCACATTTTATCATACTCTAATACTAGTTGTTACTCAATCCACAGAGATAATATGCAAAAAAAATAACTTTTTGATTAAGAAAACTGTTAATTACAGTCTAACAACAATTAGCAATTGATTTACACTAAAACATATTACCGCAGATCAGGTTTATCAAGAACAGCAAAGTTATTTTTTTTTCCATTTATTTATTTATTTAGACAAGGACAATGCACAATATACATTAACCTTAAAAAGGAGAGCTGTAGTGCGCCAGGTTGTAGCACTAGAGTTAATTTCCACCTGTAGTCCCTGAACAGGCTGATGTTCTGATTAAAAAAACAGACCTTAATAAAAACTAAAACATTAAAAAAACAGTAAAAAATGCATTTCTATAACGCCATCTATATAAAATATTCATTCACGTCCAACCATTCACTCTTATCCGTCCCACTGCAGTCTGTCACACACATTAATGGTATGAATTGCAGTTTATGGGATGGTGCATAAGCGTCCACTGTGTCGGCTGATATGGAACTAAAACAACAAAACCCATAATATACAAGAGAACAGATGTAGAATAACTGTCCACTGTAGTGACCAGTATGCATGAAAGGGTTAATGAGGACTTTTTCAAAGATGAACCCTTAGGTGCTGTTTTTTTAATAGATTTCAAAAAGCTGTCTGTTTCATTCAGTTATATTACTTGTCGCAATATTGTGACTTTGACGCTTAAAGGGTTAACACTTGTAAAAACCATGTTTACAACCACAAACATGTGGTTAAATCCAAAAATCGTAATTTTTCAAAAAAGTACGAGGGGGCTTCAAAAAGTGCGTGGAAAAAGGACAGTTGGCAAAAACTGTATTTTGTTAAACCCACTTTTATTAGTCTGTGGTTCATTTTTTTGTGTATTTGGGGATCATAATAGTTCAAAAAGTTTGAATTTGAACCCTCCAGGTGCTGACAAAGCTATCTTTATATTAATTTTGGAGTGGATTTCTACAACCAGTTTTAATTCCTGCTTAATTTGTTATGTCTATAAGTAGTTACGTCACAACATTTGCACATATAAGGTCAAGACTTTTGATGAACATTTTTCTGAGTACATCATAATTGTTTATCAGCAGCAGCGGTTGTAGTAAAAACTGAAAATATGTCCAAACTTCGAGCTGACTTCCTAAAATGTTCAGTTGTTGGTTGAACGGGACAGAGCAGCACAGCCAATAACCTAGAGGGGGCGGGGCCTGAAGTGGCTCATGTGCATTTAAAGGGCCAGCGCTCAAAACAACCTTTCTAGCCTGTGGAGTTGAAATAATGAAGAATTCAGAGCCAAGCATAGCATTTACAGTTTATGTAGACCACAGGGAAATGTTTTAAAATGCATAATTCCATTTTTTTTTTTTTAAAAAGGCAAATATCACTCCTTTAAGTTATGATATTTGTTTTTCATTTAGGTCATTACACTTCTGCAAGCGTTGATACCAGTTTTTAGGTCCATCTGTGTAAAAACAGCAGGCCATGTAATTTAAACCATGTCAAAGCTGTGTTCTTTTTAACTTATTGAAGCCCCCTCGTGGATGTTTTGACTCCTATTACCATATTACACCCAAGAAAACACAGAGATTAAATCGGTTTTGATGATTTCAAGCACTCACTGCAAATTTTAAGCAATTTTAACACCCTCAGAGTTTATCAACTCTCATCTGGTGTTTATATGGGAACTACTACTGAAGTATTAACCCTTTCATGCATAGCGGTCACTACAGTGGACAGGTATTCTACAGCTGTTCTCTTGTATATTCATGGGTTTGGTTGTTTTAGTTCCATATCAGCCAACACAGTGGACACTTATGCACCATCACATACACTGACATTCATACCGTTACTGTAACTTTGCTGTTCTTGATAAGACAAATTTATTCGTATAGTACAATTCATCCATGTGCTTTACAAAAATGGAAAATAGACAGGTTAAAAACACACAGTTACAATTAAAACATAATCAATAAACATAAATACATAATACATACATAAATACATAAATAACACTTACAGTTGTTATATAAACCTGATCTACGGTAACATGTCGAATCTAAATCAAGTGCTAGTTGTTATTAGACTTTAATTAAACATTTTCTTACACAAATTCTTATTACTTTTTGCATATTATCCCCATGAAGTGAGTAATAACTAGTATTACAGTATGATCAAATGTGAGAAAACATCAGATTAGCTGCATTAAAAAATGTTTTTATTTCATAGTTTTCACACAAATTATCACTTTATGTTATTGCATTTTAAATACATGTTTCTTTGCTTCAAAAATTAAATGTATGGTGTCCAGCTGAGTGGACATTTTTGTAACTCCATAAAAAATAGGTTCATTAAAAAATTCAATCACATTGTTTTTTTTTCATGCCTAAAGAGGAATAAAAACACTCAGGAAAAAATCTTGACTAAGGTTTTCATAATTCATGCATGAAAGGGTTAAAATCAACAATATAGTAGTTAATATTTAACTCTTTCGCTCTTTCTGTTCACCACTGAAGCCCCAAAATAACATTCACTATATCATGACTGTAACACTTTCCTACATTATGACAGAAAAGTGCCGCTCAACCCTCTATCAAGAGAGAATTAAGCTTCTTAACTCCACCAGAAGGCAGAGCTAAGTTACTGTGGGCAGAGGTGACACACTATTTATCGAGTATCACCCCACATATAAATGGGGGGATTGTCAACAACTCGACGAGTACTTTACTCACAGTTACAACGTGACTAATTTCACATAATGCTGCTACAACCTTTCATCCTCCATGACACGCCTCCTTGAGACCTGAGTGTTTCAAGGCACTGTGGAATTACCTCTGCCCACACACCTACACTGTAAAAAAAATCTGTAATTTAACAGAATTTTCATTATTTATTTTACAGATTTTTCCTGTATTTTTAAGATACAGGAAAATATCAATGAAATGAAAAAAATAGACTTTGATGTTACATGTCAAATGTAAACTAACATGAAAAAAATGTAACTGTGAATAACCATAAAATTTCCATTTTTTTAAAAGAATTTTTTTTCTTTTTTCACAGAAAAATACAGTTAAAATACATTTGCAAATGTATTGTAATTTCGCAAATATTTATTTTCTATTTATGAGATTAAACTGTTAATTTAAAGTTTAATACTGTAAAAAAAAAAATTAAAAAGATAAAATTAGTGACAATTAACTGTTAAAGAAGTGTTTGTTCTGTAAGTTTAACAAGACTTGTTTAATTGACAAATATCTTGTGTAGTTACAGGAGGTTTCACAACAAAATGTTGAATAAATGTTTTTTTTGTGAATGTATAACATGTATAAGCACTGATAAACTGTCCAAATACAGTTTTTATAGGTGGATTGTACAACTTAGTCTCGTTGAAAATTATATATATATTTTATAGGTAATTTGATTGTTTTAATACATGAAAATATTCTTTATTAAACCTGAAAAAGTTTTAAAAATATGCAAAATCTCATGTTCATTAGGGAAAAAAACTGCATTTTAATCATGGAAAATTACCATATTTTTATGAGATGGTTATTTTCCGTTATTTAACAGTATTTTTTGGCACCCCTGCTGCCAGAATAATATTGTTTTTTTATGTTTCTTTTTTTTCACAAAAATACATTTATTCAGCATTTTTGTTATAAAACCTCCTGTAATTACACAAGATATTGTCAATTAAACAAGTCTTGTTAAACTTACAGAACAAATACTTCTTTTACGGTTAATTGTCTGTAATTTTATCTGGGTTTATTTATTTATTTTTTTTTACAGTATTAAACTTTAAATTAACAGTCAAATCTGATAAATAGAAAAGAGATATTTGTGAAATTACGATACATTAGCAAATATATTTTAACTGTATTTTTCTGTGAAAAAAGAAAACATTTCTTTTAAAAAATTGAAATTTTATGGTTATTCACAGTTACAGTTTTTCGTGTTATTTTACATTTGACATGTAAAATCACAGCCTATTTCTGGAATTTCATTGATATTTTCCTATATCTTAAAAATACAGGAAAAATCTGTAAAATAAACAGTGAAAATTCTGTTAAATTACAGATTTTTTTTTACAGTGCAGAAATATGGACGTCATTCATGAAAGGGTAAAAAAAGACTTCAAATAAGTAGAAATCTTTTATTTTCTTTTTTTTTCTTTTACCTCTGCCAAGGAGGTTATGTTTTTGCCGGCGCTGGTCTGTCTGTCTGTTCATATGTCTGTTTGTCTGTCTGTGTGCAAGATATCTCCAAAAGTTACGGATGGATTTGGATGAAAATTTCAGGAAATGTTGATACTGACATAAGGAACAAATGATTACATTTCGGTGGTGACCGGGGAGGGCGCTGATCTGCCGTGGCGGAGGTCTGCGCTCTCCGAGTGCTTCTAGTTTATTTCTTTTTTTTAAACTTTAACAACATAGACCTCAGTACTTTATGACTTCTTACCTTGTTCTACAGAGCTGCTCTTAGCGGGGAGCTGAGGGAGCTGCCTCACTCTACGAGCTGACGACGTTACTGAGGAGGAAACAGTACCACCACCTTGGAGGTGGCCCCTAACACGAAATAAAAGCCAAGAAGAAGAAAAAGAGAAGAAAAAAACAAGAAAAGAAAAGAATAAAAAGGAGAGAAAATGGAATGAAAGTCAGTGTTTTTGTGAGCACAGAGCAGTGGGTCACTCGATGGTTGGCCTTCATTGTCGAATCAAATGTACCCTATTCACACAAAACACAGCATTAATTTGACATAAACAGTTGCATTTCATTGTACATATACTGCTTTAACCTGGTGTCATTTCACATTTCCTGCTGTAAGAGTTGTGCAGGTGAAATGCTTCAGATAAAACTGTGAATTAAGTGACAGAAAGCAGCTTCATCAAGCAATGGAAGTGACAGAATAGTGATCACATGTCACATATTCACAAAGTGCAGCTCGCTCACGGGGTTGAAAGTGAGGAATCCTGTTGCAAAAGAGCAGCAAATTAAGATTTAGACGGTGAAAACACAAGCAGAGAAGGTGTTTTTTTAAAGGAAGCCGTCAAACAACAATCTCACCATACCTTCATCCAACTGAGGGCTTTGGTTTGGTTTTATTTACAAAAACCAGGGACCAAATGTGCACCTACGGAGTCTCAAAAGTTCCAAAAAAGAGAAAAGTCTCCAAGTAGGTAATTATATGTTGACTTTCTCTTTTTCTTTTACTTGTTTTATGATGTCCAATTAATTTTTAGAGGAAAATCCAAAAGGAACAGATTGTAAATGGACCAAAAACTTAACACCTCTAAGCTTTAAAAGGGCAAATGTATTAAATCAGAGGTCTCAAACTTATTTTAGTTCAGGGGCCACATTCAGTCCGATTTGATCTCCAGTGGGCCGGACCAGTAAAATAATAACATTAAATAACTGTAATGACAACTCCAAATGTTTGTCTTTGTTTTAGTGCAAAAAAACACCATTAAATTCTGAAAATACTTACTTTTATAAACTATTCATACAAAAAAGATGTGAATAACCTGAAAAAAAACCCTGACATTTCTTAAGAAAAATAAGTGCAATTTTAATAATATTATGCCTAAACTTATCATTTCTACATGTGCATTATGGATCAGATCTACAAAGACACTAAACACTTAGTAACAGGCAGAAAATAGTTCAAACTGTGCTTAATTTTCTTTAGACATTTCAGGTTGTTCATATTTGTTCAGGTTATTCACATTTTATTGTTACAGGATAGTTTGTAAATGTAAATGTTTTCAGAATTTAATGTTAGTTTTTGCGCTAAAACAAAGACAAAAAATTAGAAGTTGTTAACTCAAGATTTTTTGCTAAATTTGAGATTTTTTTTTGGCTTAATTCAAGATTTTGTTTTACTTAATTCAAGATTTTTTTGGGCTTAATTCAAGATTTTTTTTTTTACTTAATTTAAGTTTATTTTGCTTAATTCAAGATTTTTACAAAAAAATTAATTTAAGACTGTTTTTGGCTTAATTCAAGATTTTGTTTACTTAACTGAAGATTTTTTTTGGACTTAATTCAAGATTTTTTTTACTTAACTGAAGATTTTTTTTGACTTAATTCAAGATTTTTTTTACTTAACTGAAGATTTTTTTTTGCTTGATTCAAGATTTTTTAAATTTAATTTAAGACTGTTTTTGGCTCAATTCAAGATTTTTTTTTACTTGATTCAAGATTTTTTTTTTTGGCTTAATTCAAGATTTTGTTGACTTAACTGAAGATTTTTTTTGGCTTAATTCAAGATTTTATTACTTAACTGAAGATTTTTTTTGGCTTAATTCAAGATTTTTTTTACTTGATTGAAGTCTTTTTTGGCTTCAATTCAAGAACTTTTTTTTTTACTAATTGAAGATTTTTTTTTTTTTTTTTTGCTTAATTCAAGATTTTTTTTTACTTAATTGAAGATTTTTTTTTTGCTTCATTCAAGATTTTGTTTACTTAACTACAGTTTTTTTTTTTACTTAATTCAAGAATTTTTTTCCTTATTGAAGATTTTTTTTTGCTTAATCAATATAATATATTTTTTATTTAATTTAAGACTGTTTTTGGTTTATTCAAGATATTTTTTTTTACTTAATCAAGATTTTTTTTGGCTTAATTCATATTTTTTTACTTAATTGAATTTTTTTTTTACTTAATTGAAGACTTTTTTTTTTTTCTTAATTCAAGATTTTTTTTTTTACTTAATTGAAGACTTTTTTTTTTTTGGCTTAATTCAAGATTTTTTACTTAATTCAAGCTACTTTTTTTTTTTTCTTTCTTTTTTGCTTAATTCAATTCAAGACTGTGGAATTTTTGCACTTGGCAAAAACATCCACGGGCCGGATTGGAACCTTTGGCGGGCCGCATTTGGCCCCCGGGCTGCATGTTTGAGACCCCTGTATTAATAATATTAATTACTCTGAAAGAAACACCCCTGTCATTCCCCCAAAGCGTATTTGCCTCTCGGATGTTGGACCTTTAGGTTTGTAAAGTAGGTATTCAACAGAGACCAAATCTATGAGACAACATAGTTACACAGCACAAACACACACTTGTGCATATCACACATAAAAATAACACAACACAGAACAACAGACATACACGTACTGATAAAAGCATGTATGAACGAGAGGAGAAAACCACCCTGCCTTGGTTCACCACCTCAGTATCTGGAAGCAAATGAACCAGGACCTGCTGAGGGTCTCAATCAAAGAAGGTCCCCAGAACCATAAAGGCGCTTAAACTTGATCCTAACACACACACACACACACACCACGTTCACAATAACACATGTGGCATACAACCCAGAGCCCAGCAACAAGTGCAAAAGCAGCAGCATGCAAACAAGAGCAAACATAAACAGAAAGGTGGGGGTGAGGAATGTGGAGAATAGAAAGAAGAGCAAGAAAATGCCAATAAATACAAAGTAAATTCAACAATAAATACCTAGATGCAGTATGGCACTGATGCAGCTGTTGATTATTTTGACAATTACACCAGTCATTAATAATTCTGTTGCACATTTAACCCTTTCATGCATAAATTATGAGAACCTTAGTCGAGATTTTATTCCTGAGTGTTTTATTCCCTGTTAGGCATGAAAAAACAATGTGATTGAATTTGTTTATTGAACCTATTTTTTTTTTATGAAAGTAGATTTGTTTCTTTATTGCTCTAACCATAAAAAAATATTTTCAATCCCCCCCAAAAAATTGCCATAAAAAAAACCTTTTCAATCAAAGAAAAAAAAGTGTTGAATAAAAATAAATAAAATAAATAAGATCCAAAAAATTGCATTTGAACACTTTTTTTCTTTGATAGAAAAATGTTTTTTTTTTTTTTTGAGTGAAGTGAAATTATTATTATTATTATTATTTTTTTAATTGAAATATTTGTTTCTGGGTTTGTACTTGTAGCATAGTAAATGTACTGTGGTCATTCCACTACTAGAAAAGAAAGTCAAATAAAGCAAATTTGGGTGATTTAACTGGTAAAATATTCAATAAAATTACCACAAATATAATTAAAAGTAACAAAATAAGACGAATGCAAAAAAAAAAAAAAAAATTAAGATCCAAAAAATTGCATTTGAACACTTTTTTCTTTGGTTGAAAATGTTTTGTTTTTTTTTTTTTTGTTTTTTTTTTTGAGTGAAGTGAAATAATTATTTTTTTTTTTTTTGATTGAAAATATTTGTTTTTGGTTCGTACTTGTAGCATAGTAAATGTACTGTGGTTCATTCCACTACTAGAAAACAAAGTCAAAATAAAGCTATTTTGGGTGATTTAACTGGTAAAATATTCAATAAAATAATCACAAATATAATTAAAAGTAACAAAATAAGACGAATGAAAAAAATGAAAAAATTAAGATCCAAAAAATTGCATTTGAACACTTTTTTTCTTTGATTAAGTAGGTTTTTTTATACTGAAGTGATTTTTTTTTTTTTTAATTGTATTTTTTTTTTTCTTTTTTGGTTAAAGCAATAAATAAACAAATCTACCTTCATATTTTTTCGTGGACTTCCAAAAATGTCTACTCCGCTGGACACCATGTGTTTAATTTTTGAAGCAACGAATCCAACATCAGAAAGTGATATACTGTGTGAAAACTATAAAATCAAACATTTTTAACGCAGCTAATCTGATGTTTTCTCACATTTATCATATTCCCAATTTTTATTAGCAATTGATTTACACTCAAACGTGTCACTATAGATCAAGTTTATCAAGAACAGCAAAGTTACAGTAATGGTGTGAATGTCAGTGTATTATGGGATGGTGGATGAGCGTCCACTGTGTTAACTCATATCAAACTAAAACAACAAAACCATGAATATACAAGAGAACAAATGTAGAATAGCTGTCCAGTGTAGTGACACTACGCATGAAAGGGTTAAAGGGGTCATATGTAGTATTGACATTCCAAATGCCCAACAGCAGGGGGCAGTCATGTATCAGAACACCTTTAAGACAAAAAACACCAACAAATCAACACTATGTATCCACTGACTGTATCACTCACTGAATAAAATATGAAGCTCGTTGTTTACGCACATCTGTATTATGGTATCATCCAGTTTTCATCTTCAATATAAAACTCAGAGTTATTTTAAGAGTCGGTCAAATAACACTAGGTCTTATAATCTTCACGTGTCGCATCAGCTGATAGTTTACATTATAGCTCTGTTAGCTTAGCGCGGTTTTTAGACCGAAAATAAACACAGTCAAACCACAAATCACCTGTTTTCTATACAGTTTGTGTTGTCAATAGCCACGCTAAAGATCTGTTTGGAATCATTCAAAAAGTTCAGAACTGTCCCAGTTTAGTCTGAACTGTGGATCAACAAACGGTGACTCAGCAAAGATAATAACATCCCATAATAACTTTATATGGTGAAGTTTTTATCACTTCAGTATACTGGTGTCGTTGGCAGAACTCTGTAGCTCTTCATGTAAACACAATAATGAGAATTTTAATAATAATAATAATAATAATAATAATAATAATAATAATAATAATAATGGTCATTTTTTTAATATCATAAAGTAGAAACACTACATATAGCCCCATTAACTTTAAAATAATAATAAAAAAAAAGATCAAATATTCACATTCCAATCATTTCAAAAAGCCAATAATCACCTGTAGGGCTTGAAAAATGATTATATATAGATATATATATAAAAAAGATGATGATGATGGCTAATTTCCTTTGTATAAACCAGTCAAGTAATAAATAAAGCATTGCAGCTCAGATCTCCTTAACCCTTTAACTCCTGAGCGTTCTGAATGTACGAATTATTTTAAATATTCATAAAAATTCAACCGTTTGCTCAATAGGAAAAAATTTAAAACGTGTTGATAGAATAGACCATAGGTGTCAAACATGCGGCTCGGGGGCCAAATCTGGCCCACCAAAGGGTCCAGTCCAGCCCTTTGGATGAATGTATGAAATGCAAAAATAAATATTAAGAAATTTACAATTCTATTAGTTCAGGTTCCACATTCAGACCAATTCAATCTCCATTGGGTCAGACCAGTCAAATACTATCATAATAACCTATAAATACTCACAACTCCACATTTTTCTCCTTGTAAATGTAAATATTTTCATGTATTTACACTAAAACAAAGTATCATTTCACAAAAAAAATGTGAATAATCTGAACAATGTGAAGAACCTGAAATGTCTTAAGAAAAATAAGTACAATTTTAACAACATTCTGCCTGATACTAAATGTTTTGTGTATTTGTAGATCCACTGTGATCTGTAGGTTATAATGAACATGTGTTAATGATAAACTGAGACAGAATATTGTTAAAATTACATTTATTTGTCAGTTTGTTCAGGTTATTCACATTGTTTGAAAGGACGGTTTGTAGATGTAAACATTTTCATTGTTTAATTTGACTTTTTTCGCTGTAAAAAATAGAGAAAAGTTTGGAGTTGACAGTATCTATATATTATTATGTTATTATTTTACAGGTTCGACCCACTGCAGATCAAATTAAGCTGAAAGTGGCCCCTGAACTAAAAGGAGTTCGACACCCCTGGAATAGACCTTGTGCTTTCCATACACATCTGAGCATGCTCAGTGCACCCCATGCCCCCTGTGGAATAGGGGGTAAAACACAGAGCAGAGTGAGACCTACTCACTATAAAAATAGACAGTTTAGGCTTTTTTTTTTTTTTTAAACACTGTTTTCCTTGTAGTTTTTTTTTTGTTTCTATTGTTGTTTGCAGTGTTGTGGTGGTTTTCCTTTTTTTCTTTTTTTACTGTGTTTTTACTAAGTTTTTGACCTTGTAACTGTTTTTTGGAGTTCAACCAGGTGCCAAAAAGCAGCTGAACCGATTTAGAGCAAAAGAGCCCAAACAAAAACTACAGGGCCAAAATTCAAATACTTTTTTTCTGTTCAACATCCTAAATCTCTTACTGATGTACATTCTGAGTGCCTTACTTAGTAAAAACCTGTCAAATTTCAATTCCTCTCTTTGTCTTTTTCTGTTATTCCACCTGTTTTGACCCTAAAAACCACTGAAGAAAAGGAACACAAGCACATACTTGCAGCAGCTTTTATTACACTGAACAGACACAAATTCACACTAACATGTTTACCTGAAATAATGTCTCAGGGGTTAAAGGGTTAAGCTTTCAAAATAGCTGTAATCCTAGTGATACAAGTAGAGATGTAACGATATGAAAATTTCCTATCATGGTTATTGTGACCAAAATTATCATGGTTATCATTATTATCAGTATTATTGAAATTGTGCTCAAAATGTTCAAAAAGTACTAATGCACACACTGAAATAATTTAACCAAGTTGTATTAAAAACAAAAAAAAACCCTAAATAAATAAAATAATAGGCACAATGTACCTTCTGTTGGCAGAAACATTCAAGAACTAACCTTTAGTGGTTTGAGCCTATTTTGGCCGTTTTTCAGTACTTTTGATTTTGCCTTTATATACTATACAAACAAATGTTTACTATACCCATGTTTGGTATCTTTGTTTTCAGCACAACTTCATCTATATCATCTGTATTATTTTTTTCCACTTTCACCTGCTAACATAAAAGGCCAGAAAACACAAAAAAATATAAAATCCGACTTGAAAAATGTATATATTTTATTGCAGGGGTGTCAAACTGATTTTAATTCAGGGGCCACACACAGACTAATATGACATGAAGTGGGCCGGACCAGTAAAATAATATAAATGATAGGATAAGAACTGATAAATAATATCAATTCCAAAGTTTTTTCTTCTATTTTTGAGTGAAAAAAAGTCAAATTTCGTAATGAAAATGTTTACATCTAAGAACCGTACTTGAACATAACACGAACAAATATGAACAACCTGAAAATTCTTAAGAAAAATAAGTGCAATTTTAAGAATATTACGCCGTAGTTTATCTTTTACACATGTCCATCACAGCTTACAGATCACAGTGGATCTACAAATACACAGAACATTTAATAACAGGCAGAATGTTGGTAAAATTTCCTATACTTCTCTGAAGACATTTCAGGTTGTTCACTTTTTTTTGTAAAAGGTTAGTCTGTAAATGTAAATATTTGTGTAATTTTTACCTTTTTTACTCTAAAACAAAGAGAGAAATTTGTGGTTTTCTTTATTTACAGGTTATTCTGATAGTATTTTACTAGTCTGACCCACTTAAGATTGAATTGACCTAAAATGATTTTAACATCATTGATCGTTAATAACTTCAGTGTATATTTTTGCATTTCACAAATTCATCCTGCGGGCCGCATTGGAGCCTTTGGCGGGCCGGATTTGGCCCCCGGGCCGCATGTTTGACACCTGTGCTTTATTGCATAAATAACACACAGATGCTTAACAAACTTTTTCAAAGGCTTTAAAATTGAATATTGGTTCCAAATATTGGGTATATAAAATTAAAATTGTAATAAATTAAAACTATACTCAAGTATTTGACATAAAAGCATTGCTTTACATAGGGTTTTTTTCCCCTAAAAGTGCGGTAATCAAACACGGTTATCATGATAGTTAGAATTTAAACGGTAATACTAAGTGTCTGCAATTTTACCACGGTTTATCGTTATACTGGTAATCGTTACATCCCTATATACAAGTGGATGACCACAAATCTAAGAAGACCTGTGTGTTTTTAAGTTGCATAACGCCCAGTCCTTTAGTATGAAGTATGAGCACACGTGACCTCACATGTTTGACGTGTTCTGAACCTACATGCCTTACCTGCCGCTGTCAGAGAGCTTCCTGCCAAGAGTCTGACATTCAGGTGTTTCCAGAGTTCGAGGATGCCTGGAGAATGGTAGGTGAGCAATGGGAACAATAAAGAACAGAAAAAATATGGAGGTACGGATGGATGGATGGATGTATGGATGGAAGAGAGCACGACGGAGGATAAATCATTTCGATTTAAAAGAGTCTGACTGTGTATGTGCGCTGTCACTGGCCTTATAAGTTTATGATGTGGAAAACAGGAAACAGGCGGCATGCTGTGATGGATGGTGTGACGGTGATATGAATAAAAGGTGTCAAACACTCATGCTTCATCTGTGACTTCTGTGTGCGTCCACGTAAATGTGTGTGTGTGTGTGTGTGTGTGTGTGTGTGTGTGTGCGTGTACCTCTTTTCTGAAGTGAGGTGAATTAAGGTATCTTGAGTGGGGAGTAGCATCCATATTCTCCATTCACAGATGTGAGGATGACAAGGATGATTCATGCACCGCACACAGACAAACACACAATCACACTTAATGATGTGAATTATAGACATCACATAATAAATGTCACTACTAAGCGCTAGGCCACAGGTGTCAAACATGCGGCCCGGGGGCCAAAACCGGCCCGCCGAAGGTTCCATTCCGGCCCGCAGGATGAAAAAGCAAAAATGAACCTGAACAGCCAAGGCTGTCAAAAATCCTTTTGGTTCAGGTTCCACATACAGACCAATGAGATTTACAGTAAAAATAACAACACAATAAACCCATAAATAATGACAACGACAAATTTTCTTTGTGAAAAATCATGTGGAAAAACAAAAAAGCTTATTTTGTTGTTCTGGAAAAAATCAGAAGTTCCTTCAGTTAAATTATGGTTGGAAGAATTGGTTAAACTCTCTGACCTAGAGAGAATCTGGTTCTCATTATTAAATAAACTACACCAGTTTATTCAGATTTGGCATCCCCTTCAACAATATATTGATAGCTCAACCTGAATATGATTACAATTTACGTGGCCTCCCTTGGTGTGATATATCATAAGTCCTGGGATGGGGGGGTGGGGGTGAGGGTTGTTAAATCGTGTGTTTATGTTTGCTTTCCTTTGTTGTACTTTTGGTTTGCTCACTCTGTGTGTATTTTTCAAAATGTGGACGAATTGTAATGGATGTTTTCGTAATGCTTCTGAATAAATATTCTTAAATATTTTAATCAGGTTTTTCCCAGGATTATAATAGATTTTCCCAGGATCATCTCTGGACCTGCTGCTGTGGCCCTGCCTCTCTCCTGCCTTCATCATCATCACTCACTTATCCTCAACTGCCTCCTTGTGTCTCCCCCTACTCCCCCCTTCTCCCCTAGTCTCTATCTCTATCGCGCTCTCTTTTTCTCCTCCTTTACTCTCTCTTTAACCCCAACTGGTCAAGGCAGATGTCCATCCTCCAGGAGTCTGGGTCTGCTCCAGGTTTCTGCTGTTAAAGGGAAGTTTTTCCTCGCCACTGTCACCAGTCACAAGTGTTTGCTCCTGGAGGATTCTGTTGGGTTTCTGTAAATTGGCTTAGAGTCTGGTTTTGACCAACTTTATATATAAAGTGTCATGAGATAACTTTTTTGGTTGTGATCTGGTGCTATATAAATAAAATTTGACTGATTGAGTGATTTGATTGGTTTTCCCCTGTAAGTCGCTTTGGAAAAAAGCGTCTGCCAAATGCATAAACATAAACACATAAATATAAAAAGACTGACAACAAAAATTATGTGGAACAAAATTTCAGTGAAAAAAAAACAACATTACACTGTGAAAATATTTACATTTACAAAACTATTCTTTCACAATAAAATGCAAATAAATACATAAATAAAAACAAAGATGAACAACCTGAAATGTGCAATTTGAACAATATTCTGCCTGTTACTAAACGTTTTGTGCCTTTATGGATCCACTGTGATCCGGAGTTGTGTTAATAAAAAGAGATGTAATATTGTAGAAATTGTTCAAATTTTAGTTCCAAACTCCAAAATTTTAACAATATTCTGCCTGTTACCAAATGTTTATGGAACACTGTGTGTAAATGTACATGTATACAGGATGGGGAAGCAAAATTTACAATGAACATTTAGTTGTTTTTTCTCAGCAGGCCCTACGTCAATTGTTTTGAAACCAAACATATATTGATGTCATAATCATACCCAACACTATTATCCATACCTTTTCAGAAACTTTTGCCCATATGAGTAATCAGGAAAGCAAACGTCAAAGAGTGTGTGATTTGCTGAATGCACTCGTCACACCAAAGGAGATTTCAAAAATAGTTGGAGTGTCCATAAAGACTGTTTATAATGTAAAGAAGAGAATGACTATGAGCAAAACTATTACGAGAAAGTCTGGAAGATACTATTAAAGAAGAATGGGAGAAGTTGTCACCCGAATATCTGAGCAACACTTGCGCAAGTTTCAGGAAGCGTGTGAAGGCAGTTATTGAGAAAGAAGGAGGACACATAGAATAAAAACATTTTCTATTATGTCAATTTTCTTGTGGCAAATAAATTCTCATGACTTTCAATAAACTAATTGGTCATACACTGTCTTTCAATCCCTGCCTCAAAATATTGTAAATTTTACTTCCCCACCCTGTAAATAATGAGTTGAGGCATAATATTGTTAAAATTACACTAATTTTTCAAATGAAATTTCTGTTTTTTTCAGGTTATTCACATCTTTTTTTGTAAAATGTAAATATTTTCATAATTTAATTGGGAAATTGAAAAACTTGGATTTGTCATTATTTACAGGTTATTACATCATTATTTTACTGGTCTGGCCCGCTTGAGATCAAATTGGACTGAATATGGCCCCTGAACCAAAATGAGTTTGACACCCCTGCGCTAGGCCTTTTGAAGAAAGAGGGACTTCCCAAAGACGGAAAAGGAGAAGGTGAGCACAGAGAAGCTGCAGATGTCATTCTAAGAACAAGAAGTACACTCTGGAGACTGCAGGAAGCAACTCAACAAGGCAGGTTTTCACACCATTTTACCAACGCAAACTACCACAAATTCAAAAAAGAGCACAAACCAGGGACTAAAATACACAAGTACAGCAACACAACCACAATCAGGGGTGAATATTGCCGCTACAACCCGTGAGAAAACCAGAAAGAACCCACAAACTAAGAAGCCAAGAAAAAGCCGTCCACACAATGTGAGTGACACATCAAGAAACAACGTAGAACTTGACCCAGACCGGAGGATACTGCGGCGATTTCTAGGAAGTTCTACATTGTTCAGGATTCGCGAGATAGGAAGTGTAAGAAGTGATAAGAAAAGCTTGTGAGTTTATCTTGTTTTTGTTTTTTTTGTTGAAATCAAGTCAACTAAACAGTGTAAAGAAACATTAAATCACTGGAGTCAAACATGCGGCCCAGGGGCCAAATCTGGGTCCAGTCTGGCCCAAGGTTATAATAGTTTTGGATTTTTTATTATAGTTTAGTTTTTAGTTTTGATGTTTTTTTTTTCTCTAATTCAGTTTGTTTTAATTCGTTTTTAGAGCAGATTTGCTAGTTTTTATTAGATTTTGTTTTTGTTTTTTTTTCTAAATGCTTAGTTTTAGTTTCTTTATATCTGTTATCTTTTTCGCCGTTGTATTCAAATAAATCCCAGACAGGACTCTGCTGCTTTCTTCCAGCTTTCGTCTCCATGTTTCCAGGTAGAGTGGGGACGAGAAGACGACTCTAAACGACAAGTGACGAGAAGTGAAGGAACGTTAAGTGTTGTATGGTGCAGCCGGCTAAAATTGCTTGAGGGAAATAAATGGATTTCATACCAACCCGACACTGACAAAGACGAAAACGAAGGGAATTTGATCCATAATTTTTAGCCGTTTTAGTTAGTTTTGTAAACACACAATACAGTTTCAGTTAGTTATCGTTTTTTCTTTGAATTATATTTTTTATTTATTTCAGTTAATGTTTTTACAATTCTAGTTTTCGTCATTTCATTAGTTTTCGTTAACGATAATAACCTTGGTCTGGCTCTTGGGATGAATTTGTGAAATGCAAAAATTACACTAAATATTAACAATCCTTTTAGTTCAGGTTCCACATTCAGACCAATTCAATCTCAAGTGGGCAGGACCAGTCAAATACTATCATAATATATAAATAATGACAATTCCAAATGTTTCTCTTAGTAAATGTAAATATTTTCATGTATTTACACTAAAACAAAGTATCAATTCACAAAAAAATGCAAATAACCTGAAATGTCTTAAGAGAAACAAGTACAACTTTAACAATATTCTGCCTGTTATTAAATGTTTTGTGTATTTGTAGATCCACTGTGATCTGTACGTTATAATGTACATGTGTAAATGATAAACTGAGGCAGAATATTGTTAAAATTACACTTATTTTTTCAGTTTCTTCATGTTATTCACATCTTTTGAAAGGATAGTTTGTTGATGTAGATGTTCATAATGTAAATTAACTTTTTTTGCTCTAAAACATAGAGAAAAGTTTGGAGTTGACATTATTTATACATTATTATGTTATTATTTTACTGGTCTGGCCCATTTCAGATCAAATTTAGCTGAATGTGGCCCCTGAACTAAAATGACTTTGACACCCCTGCATTAAATCGTCTTAAGAAAGAGTGCAATTATGAGAGTTGGTTGTCTTTAAGCAGCGATGGAAGAAGTCTTCAGATCCTAAAAGTACAGTGAAAATACTCCAAGTTCTTTCAAAACATTATGTGAGTATTATCAGCAAAATGTAGTTTAAGCACAAAAATTCACTGAGCTGTAAAATAGTCCCTGCCAATGTTTAACTGTTATTTATGATGATTTTGGATGTATTTTCCTGCTATATTAATCTATATATTGCATTTCACTGCTGTAGATGAAGACTGAGCTCATTTAAACTACTTTACAAACTGCTGTGTAGTTTAATGAATCATGCTCTATAAGATCGAAATATGTGAGTAGCACTGACAATCAAGGTTATAATAGTTTTGGATTTTTCATGATAGTTTAGTTTTATTTAGTTTTGACTTTTTTCCTCTAATTCAGTTAGTTTTAATTCATTTTTAGTGCAGGTTTGCTAGTTTTTATTAGTTTTCTTTTTTTTTTCCCAAAATGCTTAGTTTTAGTTTAGTTTTAGTAGTAATTCTAGTCTCTTTATATCTTTTATCTTCTTCGCCGTTGTATTCATATAAATCCCAGACAGGACTCTGCTGCTTTCTCCCAACTTTAGTCTCCATGTTTCCAGGTAGAGTGGGGACCAGAAGACGACTAAACGACAAGTGACAAGAAGTGACGGACCGTTAAGTGCCGTATGGTGCCGCATGCTAAAATTGCAATCAATCCGACATTGACAAAGACAAAAACGAAGGGAATTTTATCCATAATTTTTAAACGTATTAGTTAGTTTTATAAGCACACAACACAGTTTCAGTTAGTTCTGGTTTTTTTCTTTTAATTATAGTTTTTATTTATTTCACTTAACGAAAATGTTTTTTCAATTCTAGTTTTTGTCATTTCGTTCGTTTTCGTTAATAATAATAACCTTGGTACACAGTCCTAGTACATACTGACTACTGATTGGACTTCTTGTCAGATGTTAAACTGCATTTCATTACCTTGTACCTGTACATGTGTAATGACAATAAAGTTGAACCAAATCGAATCTAGCAGATTAAAAAGTACAATGCTCGTGTCAAAGATGTAGAGGAGTATAAGTATAAAGCTGCATTAAAGGCAAATATTCAACCTCAAAGCAGTAAACTACCTTGGAAAAAATACTTACATTCCACCACTGACTATACATTTATCAGTTTCCCAATTTGTTGTAGATTAATATGAAGGATTTTGATGGTATTGGAACATAATGTGTTATATCTTGGACTGTAAGTTGGAGCTGAGTCCTTCCTATTTTCTGAAAAACTAGATGTCTGAGGTTATCAGTTACTTTAAAGGAAAAATATATATTTTTAACTTACATTCTTCTACAAGATAAAGTCACTCACTTCACTTTTTCACTGCACAGTAGGAAGAGTCTGAATAGCTCAGGTTAGAAAGTCACCTTCAGTTGTTCACAAACATTGCAGAAGTTGGAAAAGTGATTACTGTTTGCAGCGACTACGAGGTAGAGCTTGACATCTGCCTGAAACCGATAAGACCCGACTGAATCCAACAGATTCCAGTCAGGTATTAAAGAATGTGTCCTTTACATGTTCAGATAATCAAAAGAACAAACAAACAAAACAACTTGGTGACATAACAGCACTGGGTGTGAGAGGCCGTTATTGTAATTTACTTTAAAGGTTTGGATCATGTTAACCTCAGATTTATAGGCATAAGTCAAGCTCTAAGAGGAAGCGGTTTGAGGTCCACAAAGGGGTACCTGTCATCTTCAGGGGAAGCATGTTGGATAAGAATCCTGGGACTTGCAGGACGTCTCCGGGGCAGGGAATGTGACAAAGATTTTCTATGTGTACATAGGAAAAAAGTCACATCATTGGAAAAAAAAAAAAATACCTGCAGGTTTCTGCTTTTTTTTTTTTTTTTTTTTTTTAGATAAAAAGGCAACAATCGCAGCATATATGCATCCCCCCAGAACAAGAGGCACACACAACTGAATCAAATCTACTTTTACAACAACGCTATGCCAATACATTGACAAGATATTCAAAATATATATACAAAATACACCTCAAATAACCAAACCAGCAAGTCGTTACCGAATCAGATGAAATCAAATCTGGTGGAAAGTTTGGTTTACTTGACAAAAAGCCCAGAGAAGTTGTAAATGGATATGTTGGAGTAATGTTGTGACACTTGGGAGGTTGAAGGGTCAGTTGTGCTGAGGATTGGGCTGCATCAAGCTAAGCAGAAGAGCGTGGGCTGAGCGGTGAAGCATCTCCTCTACATCCCAGAAGTCTTTAATAAAGTGCACAACAAGAGGTGCATCATCATGTCAGCAAAGTGCTTATACTTCAACAAGTCCCTGAAAATGTCTAGAGTGACAAGTGATTTGTGGCTATCATTTTAAAACAGGACCGTGTGATATGACCCAAAATTTACATATGAAAATGTATGTGGTTTCAGATTAACGTCTATTGTTGTGTCATAAAATGGGACTTTTCTGTGCTGATATTTTTCATTTGTTGAGGTTGTCACTGTCCGCTCTGGTGTGGCTGCTAACCCCTCCCTCTACAATCAAACTCACCTGCTGCACAGTCACAGCTCCTGACCATTAAGAGCTGATATAAGGGACTCCTCTGCAGCTGTGCAGTCCAGATCATTTCACCACATTTCTCCACATCGCCCAGACCTTCATCACCTTCCTGTTCACTCCTTGGACTCTGACTCCACCCAGGTTTTTGTTTGTTACCTCCACCAGGAGGTATTGTGATCACTTTGCTTTGTGTGTTTGTTTGTTTGTTAGCAATTTTACGGGAAAACTATTAAAACCATCTTCATCAAATTGTACCTACAGATAGGCCTAGGCCCTGGGACGAACCCATTAAATTTTGGGCCAAGTAGGCCAAAGTTCAAGGTCACAGCAAGGTCACAAAATCTACAATTTTCCTATCTCTCATCATTGAGCAATTTTCCACCCGTAGCTTATAAGAATATCTTGTATCTGGTACAAAATTGTCCACATCCACTGTGGAATGTGGACTCTGTGGACATTTCAATTTAACACTGAAAACCCATTTATGACACATTTTTCATTATAACTCAACAAATATTGATTGGAATTTAATATAATTTGACATACTCATGACTGGTACCAAGCTTCAACTTTGTACGAAATATCGTTCCACTCCATTTCTCTTCCGTTACGCTCTGTTGACTTTTGTTATTTTTTATGCACCATTTTCAAAAAAATCATAAAAAATGCAATTCGTAAAATATCATTATGAAATTTGTTTTTGCACATTCATAGTTTAAAAAGAAACAGTCGATCCACACATGCACACCGTTCGGGGTGCTTGGTGGAGGTTTGCGTTCTCTGAACACTTGTTTGTATTGTTAATCTTCTATTTAAAAAAACCTGTTTCTCCCTTCAGCACCGTGCCCATGAGTCTGTTCATTCTTACGTCTTCGACAGAGGTAGCACAGAAGAAAAATGGAGAACTTAACTCAGAATTAAGAATCATGTCAAACAGCACAGAGAGAGCCACAAAACTATAGATGAGTACTAAAAAGCATGTTCATGTTTTTATTTTGTTATAGCTGAAGCGGGTTTTTCTATTTAACTTTCTAAATTTTATACACCCCAAGTCTGGTTTCTTCCATTAAACGAAGTTTTTCCTGTCTTTTTTACGTGCTTGCTCTTGGGCATTTGTTAGATTTTTTACTATATTATTGGAAGATCCAGACCAGGGGCGTAAAACATAAGGCCCATAAGCCAAAACCAGCCCACCAAAGGGTTAAATCTAGCCCATGGGATGAACTTCCAAAGTGCAAAAATTGCACAAGACTATACATTGAATAATATATTCACTATATAATTTTTAGTTCCAAATGTTTTGTGCCTTTGTAGATCCACTGTAAGCTGAGGCATGATATTGTTAAAATTAATTTATTTTTCTTAAGAAAGTTCAGGTTTTTCATGGTTTTTCAGGTTACTCACATTTTGTGAGAAAGGATAATTTGTAAATAAACATTTTCATTATGTAATTTTAGTTTTCTGCATTTAAAACAAGGAAAAAATTGGAGTTTGGAGTTGTCATTATTTATAGGCTGTTATGCTGATATTTTACTGGTCTGTTTCTGGTGACATTGCTGACCACTGCACCAGAAAACACACCCTCTCAGAATGTGTATTGTTATCTGGATATGAATGGATACCTTTATCGATCATATCACACAGTCCTACTTTAAAAATGTGCCATTGTGTGTTCACTCAAATTGAAATGGATCAGTACCCGGTGCACCTTCATACACAAGTCAAGGATTGTGGCAAAGCGCAGAAGTTGCTGGGTGAAAAACACATGGAGTGAAGTGTCCAGCAGGTGTGTGGGTGGAGTGAGGAGCAGTGGAGGAGCTTATTCTCCAAGTGTATGACAAGTCAGAGGGGAAAGAACTACTGCAGGACTACAGGACGGGTCGGGGCAGAGGCCGGTACCTTTCTGACTCTGGTGAGGGGGAATGATTGTCTGGAGTGAGACAGTTGGCGCTAGCGCTCCTAACCCTGTCCAGAGAAGGCTGAAGATCACTAGACGCATCACAGCAAAACATGCCATCCAATGGAGGAGGAAGAGGAGGAGGAGGAGACAGAAGAGAAAAACAATGGACAAACAGAAAATAGAGTTTAAAAGAAAGTCTGGTTAGAGTCCCCAAAACATAACGCTAGTCTGAAACCATGACTGGCTGGAGTAAGGATGTGAGTGTCTACAGGTTGTCATGGAAATGAGTTACGGTGGAAAATGTATGTTTTGACTGTCACGGCAAAGGATGGTTTTCTCTTTTCCTCTAAGCTGGTGAGCTTTGGATACTATGTTTAACCACAAATAATAGTCTGTGCTGGTGTGTGAGTGTGTGTGTGTGTGTGTGTGTCTTACCTAACCGTCACCTCATCTGTGAACTTCTGAATGTGGTGTGTGATGGAGTGGCGCATTGCCACGACCATGTGCGATCCCACAAAAGAGCTTATCTTTGGACATGCAGGCAGCGTGGAACTAATGACAAGGTGAGAATTTTTTTTTATAAAAAGCATGCATTCACAAATAAAATAGAGGCAAAACAGAGGAAACTGAGATAGGGGATAAATCTGAGAAGCTCCTGCTGCAGTGGAAATTACTCACATGTACAGAAGTCCACAGGCTTACGGAGATCACAAGGTTGTGTTTCAACTATGTCAACTTGTGAAGGTGTACTGACGCTAATATTAACCCTTTCATGCATGAACGATGGAAAAAGGCATCTCGATTTTTTTTTTTTAAATTATAGATTTTATTATTCATCATTAGGCTAAAGTTGAAATGCATTTTGAATTTTTAAAAACAATGGTTTTATTAAGAAGATATTTAACCTCCTGAGACCAAGGAAAGTACAAATTTTGGCTTTTTCTTATTATTAAATTATTGCCTGATGCAACAGTTTTTTCAGATGCATTTTTTGTTTGTTTTATTGTTATGGAATGTCCTTTGTGGTGGACAGTTGTTTTTTTTTTTTTTTTTTTTTTTTTTTTTTTAATAAAGCGGTGGAACTCTAAAACCCACAGCTGGGTCTTAGGAGGTTAACTTTATAAAATCACAGAGCAGTAAAAATTCTTTTCCTTTTTTTCATTGTATTGCTTAGGGTCTACACAGTCTGCCCCCATGTGGTTTGGAGAATATTGCCTTTATAACCATTTGGAAAATGAGCTTAAACTATGTGTCCACATATGTAGACTTCATGCATGAAAGGGTTAATGATTGTCAAATTTGCTACAACAAAAGGATTTTAGGTTCATACTAAGAAATAAATTCAGCAAGACAAAATGTAAAAGCCTCTGTATGCTTCAAATAAAGTGCTGTAAATACCGTCTAAAGGTTTGGTCATATTAGCTGTAATGTAAAATAAACAAGTAATGTATCAGCGCTGACATTAATATCAAAACATGATATTGAGTAGAAATGACTAGAAAATTACTCCTGTGAAAGCAGGTATGGAAACAGTGTATGAGGAAGAGGCACCTGTTTTTATATTTGATCAATGAGGGACGGGGATAAGATGATGGGACACAACTACAGTCAAAAATGTGCCAATTTAATATGAATGAGAGGCACGACCATATTTACTAGAGTGATTATAGACATCGAACTTCATTTAGACAACTGGTAAAGGACTACAGTGAAACAGGAAATGCAGCTGTCAAAAAGACATTTATGTGGATACTAATATTATTCTATTATCTATTAAACTATTATTCTATTAGTGAGAACACAAATGGGACAAGACTTCAGGTAATTTCTATAAAGCCATTTATGATAATTTTATGAGCCAAGAAAGTCCCGTTTTGTGGCAACAATAGTAAAGAAACATCTAACTTTGTTAAAAAAACATAATGGGCTGCATCTCTTGTCACGTGTGATAGTCCAGTCATGACAAAATAGCCACAGCTTTAGCGTATTATACTTTAATCTTTAAGAGTGAGGTGAAAAACCATTAAAAGAAGTGAAAACACTACAGTCTGATCATGTCTACAGCAACTCTGAACAAACTGTGGACAAAGAAATTTATGCTGGGGTCACCTGTGTGTCTTTCAGGTGTGTAGAGTGTGTATTTACATATTTTCACAGTGTGATATTTCAAACACAGACTGGAACTTTCAGGGCTTTACAGTGTGCATGCGTCAACCGGCATGCAGCCACTCCTGCCTTTTCCCATACTTTTTAACTTATTTTCATTACTTTCATCGTCTGTGTAATTATGGAAGAGGATTAGGGCCACTGGAGAAACAAATTAAGGTCCAACATATTTTTATTCTTATTATTCTGAGAAAAAAATCTGAATTCTGAGATTTAAGTCAAAATTCTGAGGAAAAAAGTCAGAATTCTGAGAAAAAAAGTCAGAATTCTCAGAAAAATTCTGAATTCTGAGATTAAAGTTGGAAATCTGTGAAAGAAGTCAGAATTCTAAGATTAAAGTCAGAATTCTGAGATTAAAGTCAGAAATCTGTGAAAAATAACTCAGACTTCTGAAAAAAAAGTCAGAATTCTAAGATTACAGTCAGAATTCTGTGAAAAATAACTCAGACTTCTGAAAAAAAAAGTCAGAATTCTAAGGAAAAGAGTCAGAATTCTGACTTTTTTTTTTCAAAGAATTTTGACTTTTTTCTCAGAATAATAATAAAAAAATATACTAGACCTTAATTTTTTATTTATTTGCCCAGTGGCCCTAATCCTCTTCCATAGCTGTAATTGTGTTTCAAGTATATGTCAACAATTTCCCCCTGGAATTAATAAAGTATTCTATTTTTTTTTTTACTTATAAAATTATGTTTTAAATTGACAAATGTAGTATGTGTAAATGGTAACATAACACAAAAGAAGTACCAAATTATAGCTCTCATCTTTCACTTTTTTCCCCCAAATAAGACACGACTAGAGGTGGCAGAAGTAGAAGAGGCCACTTCGGGTTTGGATGTTTGGGTACCCTGAACCAAACCCTGGTTGGTCGGGTGCAGCAGGCAGAGGCAGGAGGATCACACTGCTGACAAAGCCAGAAGACCTGGAAGAATTCCACAACTACGATGCTGTGTTTTGTTCCAGATTGTGAAGATGAAACTTTCTGAATTCATTTCAGCCTTGATTTACACCTCTGACTGGCTTCTTATGCACTACACCTCCGGTCGTGAGCTCAAGGGCACTGCAGCATTTAAAGCAGCTCTCGGTGCCAAAATGACAAAATAAAAATAACTTAAATAGATGTCCATGGCACACAGGGATCGGATCATTACATTAAGGGTTTGTGCATAACGGATTTGAGTAAACACTTTGTCTGAAGCATAGAGGAGCCTTGGCTAAGAACTTACCTGTGAGTGTCTTTGTGGATGCCGTTGAATAAAAGTGGCATCTTAGGTGGGAGTGTGCTATTGTGCCTAGCAGATCTCCTGATTATAGCATGCGACAGACATGGAGGAACAGGTGGAAGAGGAGAAAAAAAAACAAAAAAACACTGGTGTGGGAGTGTTTGGACAGCGGACAGAAAGCTCCTACTGGGCAAAGGAAGTGGCAGCTTACCCAGTGATTTTATGTAACATGTGCAGTATGTTAAAAGATACACAAGACCAGCGCCATATATCAGGACTGTCAAATTATTTCTGCACACACATTCCTCTTTACATAAAAAAAAAAAACAACAACAAAAAATAATAAAAAATCACTGGTTAAGCTTGAAGTTTTTGCAGAGTAAGCAGCTAGTTACGTCACGCCATGATCAAAGCATGAATAGATTTGGCTCTGGTCTCTACTGATGAGCTCCATGGAACACATCTATACGTGTGAGTCTCAGCAAACACAAACTTTTTATGTTGAGATGTTCAGTTGTTGCAGTGACAAGAACAGCATCTCCGTTCCTCTAATGAGACGTACAGATGTGTTGGTAGGAGTCTTACCTTTTTGACTCGGTGTACACTCAAATAGCAAACTAAGCCCCATGAGGATGTAGTGATATGTGATGCACAAATGTATTAACGCTCCGGTATCCGGGTGCGCCTTTTAGGCACACTTTGCACTTTGTTTTAAAAAACTTTGTATTATTTTTCACAATTTAAATAAGGTTAGAATTCAAAAGTTGTTCATTTTTGCATGAGAATTCTGGCCACCAACTAAAATTTGCACATTGTAAACAAAAGAAAATTACAAGACTAGCATCTGTCTGCCAAGTGTGCCTAAAACGCACTATTTCTTCCATTTGATATGTATGATTAGGGCTGACCTTGATTTACAAAATAAAATCAAATTAGAGCAGAAAAACAAATCAAGATATAATATTTAATAGTTTGATTTATAGGTGTGCATTTTATGCACGCTTGGTGACAGATGCTAGTATTTTTGAACATTTGACCTAGCGCCAAAAATAATCATGCAAATTAACCAATGTTGCTGTTAATCATTGACATATGCCAGGCTGCAAAAATCAAATAATATGTGATCCACTTTTTATGTAGTATATTGAAAAATTTTTTTTTTTTTTTTTTTTTTGCATCCAAAAAAAACCCAAACAAAAAACATACAATTACAATAACAATTAACAATAACAAATAACAATTACATTACAAATACAGCATTTAAAGGGTTAAAAATGTGACAATTATTGAGTATTTGGTATTTTTATTTAAGGCTCAAGTTGATGAAATAGAAAAAAGTGTAAAAGAATTAAAAACAAACTGAATGAATTTTTTTTGACATTATTCCACAAGTGTGCGAAAAAGGCACACTTGGTGCTTAGTAAGGGCCTTACTGGACGGGACACCGGAGGGTTAAATATGGATGTATTAAAAGTTCATGTAATATTTTTGTTTTGATTTTCATTTTATTTATTTTCCTCTGATGTTTACAAATTATC
Organism: Sphaeramia orbicularis; assembly: GCF_902148855.1. Taxonomy (NCBI): domain Eukaryota; kingdom Metazoa; phylum Chordata; class Actinopteri; order Kurtiformes; family Apogonidae; genus Sphaeramia; species Sphaeramia orbicularis. The sequence goes on from NC_043971.1 coordinate 16,699,669, forward strand.
CCTGTGTGGTGTATCTGTAAGTTTATACATTTATGTGTGTTCCTTCTGTAAAATGTGCCTTATCTAACTGTAACGAACTGTAGACGTTTCCTAAACACCATAAACATCCTGTAAAAGCTTCCGATAATAAAAACAAATTAAAAAAAAAAAAAAAAAGAAAATGGATGTATTAATATGGAAATATTTACAATACAATTAACAATAGGCAAATAAGGAACTGAACTAATTTTACTTCTGTTGCACCAATAATGTACTGTTGTATCAGGGTGTCTGCAGGTATCAGCAAATCTAATTTTAATGCATTTTTATGCCACTTTAACCCTTTCATGCATGGTGGTCACTACAGTAGACAGCTACTCTACAGCTGTTCTCTTATATTTTCATGGGTTTTGTTGTTTTAGTTGCATATCAGCCAACACAGTGAATGCATATGGGTCAAAACACAGTTATGTCCCGTTAGAAAGTGAACTTTAATTGACTGCCATTCAAACATTTATTTCAATATAAAGTAGCTCCTTATTTTGGATAATCCCTTATGGTCCAACTAAAGCAAAAACTGAATTTAAAAGTTAAAATTTGGGTAATTTAGCAACACTAATCTGTCAATTTGTCACTAAAATTTCCCGTCAGAGAGATTTTGAATACCGTGTTTTGACCCTTATGCACCATCCCAAACACTGCAATTCATACCATTACTGTAACTTTGCTGTTCTTGATAAACCTGATCTGCACTAACATATTTGAGCGTAAATCAATTGCTAATTGTTATTAGACTGTAATTAACAGTTTTCTTAAACAAAAAGGTTTTTTTGCATATTATCTCCATGAGATGCGTAATAACTAGCACTAGAGTATGTTAAAATGTGAGAAAACATCAGATTAGCTGCATGAAAAATGTTTTTATTTAACAGTTTTCACATACAGAGTATTACTTTCTGTAATATCACATGTTTCTTTGCTTCAAAACTTAAACACGCAGTGTCCAGCTGAGTGGACATTTTTGTAACTCCATTAAAAATAGGTTCATAAAAAATTTCAATCGCATTGTTTTTTTCATGCTTAAAGAAGAATAAAAACACTCAGGAAAAAATCCTGACTAAGGTTCTCATAATTCATGCATGAAAGGGTTAAACAAATTTAATGCCCATGTCCAGCTGTAGATACAGTTTTATATATGGTTCTATATATATATATTTATATATGGTTTACTGTCGACAGACTTTAACCAGGTTCTGAATAGTTCCTCCTCCAATCACTTCTGCTGAAACTTGCATTTTTCCGATATTTGCTAATATTCCTTCCACTCTTTTGCCACAGCATGAGCACGCTCACAGCATGTTGCATTCCAAGCATCTGGTGTTCGCTGCAAAAATAAAAATCTTACCAAGTGTATTTTTCTCATTTCTAGTCAAAATATCTCATCACACTTAACCATATAATGCCAAATGTATCATATTTGATACATGAGTTTTGAAGCCCTCTGCATGATCAGTGTGATATTTTTTTACTTGAAAAATCTAATGTATACAATTAGATACATGCAATACACAGATAATTCACCAGGGGGAGGAATTCGTTCACCAGAGGCCTTTCCAGTGACACTACAAGATTGTCATTAACGAGAAAGGAGGCAGAACTTTGCCAATTTTGAGAAGGAATTACCAATTTGTTAGACATGTTTGTGTTATATTATGTTTCCGTTCATTCAAAAATAACAATAATTGAGAACTGAGACCTGATGTATCAAATATGATACAAAATTGAAACTCATACATGGAAATTGATATTTGAAAACAAAAAAATTGGGGGGGTTGTTCAGAAGGACCAATAAAGGCTCCAGTTTCAAAGAACCAGAATTTTCTGTCAGTGATTTAATGGTTCAGGCATAATCACCTAAAGAGTAACTTTTCAGTGAGATATAAGAACAAATTTTTCGACAATAGATCTTGAAAATCTTATTTCAAGAAATCTTACCAAAATAATTTTCACTTGTTCCACTGGATTTTTTTTTTTTTTTTTTTGCTTAATTCAAGATTTTTTTTGCTTAATTCAAGCAAAAAAAAAAAAAAAAAAAAAAAAATCTGCCAATGGAACAAGTGAAAATCATCTTGGTAAGATTTATTGAAATAAGATTTTCAAGATCTATTGTCTGAAAAGAAGTTCCTTATATCTCACTGAAAAGTTACGCTTTAGGTTATTATGTCTTATTTTAAGTGTGATGAGATATTTTGACAAGAAATGAGAAAAATACACGTGGTAAGATTTAGATTTTTTCCACCGTTGTGACTTTGTGTATTGGCCATAAACAATAGCCAATTAAAGGGTTCCGCCTGTCAATTATCACACTATATTTCCGGTCAAAATTACTAAATGTTTATATAATCAAAATAAGTCGTGAATAACAATGTTTGTTTGTTTTTTTTTCCATCAAGTGTATTACATTTTTTAATGCCTCTGGACACTGAATTGAATTTGATGCTTTTCAATGCCATTTCAGGCCTTAATTTTCCCAAAATCTATTTAATGACTTTTAATGCTTTTTAATGATCCCCAGAAACCCTGTGTATGTAATGTAACTCCTAATCAGTTTACAAGCAGTGAGTAAAATGGGTTAAATCACCACATTAACCATATACTTTTTCTTCTTTTCACTTCTCAGTTCCACATTTAAGCACCAAAAAAAAACTCATTTAGGTTTATGATCATGGTTAGGTTAAAAATCGACCGTTTTAACTGTGTTTGCAGCCTTTCTGTAGCAAGCTTTGCACTTCGCTGCACATATTGTACAACAGCCGGACGATACAACACCCTGGTGGAAATAGCATGAAAGGCTATGGACACACGGGTACAAGCTGTGCATGGCTTTACATGCACCTGTTGCACAAAAAAAAAAAAAAAAGCACTATAACTGTACAGAAGCTGATACTGTGCCCTTATGTTTAATAGAGTATTTTACTTTTCTTACATTTTGAAATTATATCTTGCATTTAAAATTCCCTAGAGAGACAACATCTACCGGTAAATAATTATTTGTGTTTTGGCGAATAAAGATGATTCTGATTCTTATTCTGATGGGCTGTTCAACCATACATATACATAGCATCTGCCTCAAAAATCTAACCCAGTATTAACTTTAACCTTATGCTTGAGGAGGTTTACCTTTTCAAATGGCTATTTTTTTATTTAGTTTTTTAAAATAGACTCAGAAAATTAATCAACTTCCTCCAAGACAGACTATAAAGCTGCTGAATTTCACACAAGATGCCAGTTCAGCATGAAAACAAGATTAATGAGGCAAACAGTTAGAGTTGACAAAATGTACAAACATGAATGTTCCAGTGGTTTCCTCCTCTTTTATACCCAGTGGGTCCTAACAACAGGCAATTATTATTGATTTATTGAGTAAACAAGCATCCCCACATTAGTTAAACCACTTAAACATTAATTAAATTAAATAGGAATTTTCTTTTAATCAAATTAAATTCTGGATTTCCTTTTTTGCTAAACTCTGTTTCAATTGTAGAAATCCATACTATTGGCTTGGATGCTGCTTGTTAAATGTGAAATAGTGTGTCCTGTGAATGTCTCAGTGCTGCCACCTTGTGGAGATTAAGCAACACTACAACAGGAGGTTACTACAGTTGTGGAAAAAATTATTAGACCAGCCTTGTTTTCTTCAATTTCTTGTTCATTCTAATGCCTGATACAATTAAAGGCACATTTGTTTGGACAAATATAATAATAACAACATAAATAGGTTATAATAGTTAAATTTCAGAGCTGATATCTAACCATTTTCCATGGTTTTCTTCACTTCAGTTCTTACATCAATAGCTATGGCTCTGTACTGACAAAAACAGTCTGCCTGATCACAGTCAAGGTGAACAAGTATATTTGCATCAGTTATTAATAAGTATTGCAAAAAGATACCCCCCAAACCATTCCCAAAATGTTTCTTTGGCCATCTTATTACTAGAAATTACTTGCAATCCTCCAAATTTGAAGAAAATTGGATAAAAACTGATAAAATGGCGACCCAATGAGCGTGAAAACGTGTGCACAATTTTATTGTTATAAAAGAGTAAAATTATTGTACATAATGTTTTGTAACACAAGAAATAATTACGACTCAACTCCTGTTTCTTTTTTATTACAAAATGCACACATCACATTGCTTTTCATTTATTGATCATTTTTGTTGAACAGCTGTTTGATTATCAGTTCTTATTTTCAGTATCAACCATTTTGTTCTGAAAACCCTTCTTTTACAGCCTTTTAATTGTAATAATAGAAAGGAAACCTGTTATTTCAGTATTATTATGACTAAATATGCACAACTAGACAGATTTTGGTATGCTCCCTGGCTGCAGAAAATTTGGTAACAATGTGGGAAACGGATGTTTACGTCGAACCGCATGTTTTCAATGGTGCGTTGTTCACCAAAATTCATGTAGTGTCTGTACACCAATATACTTCCATCAATAATATCACGTATATGATTTATAGATATATTGTTATAACTTGTTCACAAATGTTTATTTCCTCCTGTACCAGGAAGACTTAGTTACAGACCTAACAGAGATGCGACCATGTGGTAAGCCAGATTTCCATTCCAATCTTGTAGAGTCCGTACACCAAGTAGTGTCCATACACCATATTCAAAATATGTGGGTCTAATTTTATTGTTTCTGTCAATATATGGAATTTTTCAGCACGCATGCTTTGGACATGACATCTATGCAATAAACAATGCATGATTATCCTGAGTGCTAAAACATTTGTATATCTTCGTAGGCATTAAATATGGAGGCTATTAGGCTGGAGTGTCCGTACACCCAATAATTTCTGATTTGACAGGGGTACAAGCCTGCGAAATTTTTAGTAGACACCATAATACAAAAATATTTTGGACTTTAAAAGAGAAATATCAGACAAATAAACTGGCCTGTCTGATTTTTTAATAGAGCATTATTATTTTTTATTTATATGTGCATCCTTTCTGGTACCCTTGATTATGATCAGGCCGAGTGCTTTTAGGCATTCCATGTTTTCTTTTCTGTCTGTTTCAGTCACATGAGACACACAGTTAGTACTTGATTGCATAACCGTTGTTTTTATGACTTTTGCTGGTCTAATAATTTTTTGCGAGACTGTATCTTTACCATTATTCTCAGTCTTAACTGCTTTTATATGATATGGCAACACTGAGATTATTTAGAAATGAGTGTAAACACATTTTGCTCATTCCCTGCCTGTCACTTACTCTTAGTTTATTCGTTTCTTAGAGCATCTTCTGTAAGTGATTTGACTTGAATTGCATAAAGAGAGACAGCATAAAAAAAATAAATAAAAAAAAAAAAAAGATCTGAAAATAGGAAAATATCAACAACACGCTATGACTGGCCAGTTTACCTGGTGTGGAGGCACTCAGCACTTTTGCCTCGCATTGAATGGTGGAGCATGATGACCTCACTGTGGTTACCATGGTGATGGATGACACATGAGGAAATCAACAACACGTCAAAAATCCAGAAGAGCAGAAGGAGAAGAGGGTGAATGGGAAAGAGCAGTTGTCGCTGATTTTTTTTTCACACACAAACACGCACACATTTAGACATGTGACAGGCTTTTGCATACGTAGCTTTTTTTCTTGTTTTTTTTCTTTTGTCTAAACACTGATCTAAAGTCTACAGTCTACAATACGACAACCAACAGCTACTGCACCAAACTCTGGTCAAGATCCAAAGAAAAGAGAACTAGGAAAAAGGGAAGACTGAGTAAAGGAAAGGAGAAGAAATAACAGAATATTTAAAGCAGATCAGCAGGTCAAACAAAAGAACTCCACTTGAAGGTTGAAACAAAGCTGAACAGACAAACACATTTTGGACAAATACACAATATCAGCTTCAAGCACAAAAAGCAAACAGACACACACCTGTCATCCAAGTATTCCTCCTCCTGGTGGCGACCTCTGGCAGGGTCGTAGTAACGGGTCGGAGAACGAGAACGACGAGAGTGAGGAAGCTCATCATCCAAACTCCTGAAAAAAAAAGAAAAAAAAAACAAACAAACAAAATAATTAGAAAAAACATTAACCCTTTCATGCATAAATTATGAGAACCTTAGTCAAGATTTTTTTATTGAGTGTTTTTATTCCTCCTTAGGCATGAAAAAAAAAATTGCGATCAAGTTTTTTTTTCTCATGGAGTTGCAAAAATGTCCATGCATTTAATTTTTTAAGTGAAGAAACGTATTTAAAACCCAATATCAGAAAGTGAGATGAAAACAATGAAATAAAAACATTTTAATGCTGCTAATCTGATGTTTTCTCACCTTTAACATATTCTAATGCTAGATATTACTCATGTCATGGAGATGATATGCAAAAAAAAAAACCAAAACTTTTTGTCTAACAAATAATTGATTTACACTAAAACATATTAATATGCTAATCTGGTGTTTTGTCACATTTTAACATACTCAAATATTAGTTATTATTCACTTTATGGAGATAATATGCAAAAAAACCCCAAAAAACTTTTTGTTTTAGAAAAATGGTTAATTACAGTCTATTAACTATAACAAGCAATTGATTTACACTCAAACATGTTACTGCAGATCAGATTTATCAAGAACAGCCAACTTACAGTATTGGGATGAACTGAAGTATATGGGATGATGCATAAATGTCCACTGTGTTGGCTGATATATGGAACTAAAACAACAAAACCCATGAATATACAAGAGAACAGCTGGAGAAGAACTGTCCACTGTAGTGACCACTATGCATGAAAGGGTTAACATCATCCGTTTTAGTGTAAAATTTACATTCTGATACAGGTGTCCTTTAGCCGTTTTTTCCAACTTAAACACATTGATAACTTTGATTTATAATGTAGGACACAGGTGTCAAAAATGCGGCTTGGGGGCCAAATCTGGCCCGCCATAGGGTCAAATCTATCCCCTGGGATGAATTTGTGAAATACAAAAATTACATTTAAGATATTAACGATCAAGGATGCTAAAATAATTTTAGGTCTTTTCAATCTAGAAAGGATCAGACCAGTAAAACACTATCATAATAACCTGTAAATAATCAAACTGTAATTTTTTCTCTTTGTTTTAGTGTAAAAAAAAAAGTAAAATTACACAAATGTTTACATTTACAGACTAGTCTTTTATATTAAAAAAAGTGAATAACCTGAAATTTCTTAAAAGAAGTATGTAGAATTTTAATAATATTCTGCCTGTTGTTTAATGTTTTGTGTATTTTTAGATCCACTGTGATCTCTACATTGTATAAATGATACATTAAGGTGTAAAATTGTTAACATTGCACTTATTTTACTTAAGAATGTTCAGGTTGTTCATGATTGTTCATGTTAAGTTTGAGTACAATTCCTAGATGTAAACATTTTCATTATGGAATTTTACTTTTTTCACTCAGAAGTTATGATCCTTTTATTTATATTATTTTACTGGTCCGGCCCACTTTGTATCATATTAGGCTGTATGTGGCCCCTGAACTAACATGAGTTTGAAACCCCTGATGTAGGAAATTCAGCCAAACTTTCTTCCTTTTTCACCAAATCCAAATATAAACTTTTGTTCATTGAAATTCCCTCTGACAGATGTTTAGAAATTGCAAATCTTCCAAGACAAAATAAAGGCAGAAATAGATAGAAAAATATACGAGAACGACAAAAAGAAACAGAAAAAAAAAAACAATGGAACGATCAAATTATCCACTTCAGTGTAACATTTATATATTTTGATCCAACTAAAGCTCTAACTAAACTTTTTAAAATTAATTAAAATTCACAACACGGGCTTTTTGCCATTTTTGTTTTCCTACTTTAAAAAAGGAAACGCAGCCTCCAATCTGTCAAAGTGGAAAAGATTCTAAGAAAGAATACACGAAGAAATAGACAGAAAATCTGTGAAAAATAGAAAGAAAGAAAGAACTAAAGAAAGAACAAACAAATGAACAAACAAAAGAAAGAATGAACAAAAACGAACAAGAGAAAGAACAAACTAAAGAAAGAAAGAATGAACAAATGGACAAAAGAAACTAAGAACGAACGAACCAACAAACCAAAGAAAGAACATACTAAAGAAAGAACGACCCAAAAGACAGAAAGAAAGAACAGGAAAGAATAAATGAATGAACAAATGAACGACAGAACAAACAAATCAACAAAAGAACAAACTAAAGAAAGAACATACTAAAGAAAGAACGACCCAAAAGACAGAAAGAAAGAACAGATGAAAGAAAGAATGAATGAACAAAAGAAACGAAAGAACAAACAATGAACAAAAGAACAAGCAAAAACAAACTAAAGAAAGCACGAACAAAAGAAAGAATGAACGAATGAATGAACAAACGGACGAAAGAAAGAAACTAAGAAGAATGAATGAACCAACAAACCAAAGAAAGAACAAACAAATGAACTAAAGAAACAATGACCAAAAGAAAGAAAGAAAAATGAAAGAAAGAATGAATGAACAAATGAATGAAAGAACAATCAAATGATCAAACAAAAGACAGAACAAGCAAAAACAAACAAAAGAACAAACAAAAGAAAGAATGAATGAATGAATGAAAAATCTAAGTAGAACGAATGAACCAACAAACTGAAGAAAGAAAGCTCAAACAAACTAAAGGAAGAACTAAAAAAGAAAGAAAAAATGAAAGAAAGAACAAATGAAAGAAAGACAGAACGAAAGAAAGAATGAACGAATGAATGAACAAACGGACGAAAGAAAGAAACTAAGAAGAACGAATGAACCAACAAACCACAGAAAGAAAGATCAAACAAAGAAAGAACTAAAAAAGAAAGAAAAAATGAAAGAAAGAAAGAAAGAAAGAAAGAAAGAACAAATGAAAGAAAGAAAGAAAGAACAAAAGAAAGAATGAACAAACGGACGAAAGAAAGAAACTAAGAATGAATGAACCAACAAACCAAAGAAAGATCAAACTAAAGAAAGAACTAAAAAAGAAAGAAAAAATGAAAGAAAGAAAGAAAGAAAGAAAGAAAGAAAGAAAGAAAGAAAGAACAAAAGAAAGAATGAATGAATGAATGAATGAATGAACAAACGGACGAAGGAAAGAAACTGAGAAGAACGAATGAACCAACAAACCAAAGAACGAACAAACAAACTGAACTAAAGGAAGAACGACCAAAAGACAGAAAGAACAAATGAAGGAAAGAAAGAAAGAATGAATGCACGAACGAACGAACGAACGACAGACAGACAGACAGAGCGTGTGCTGGACAGCCTTATGTCCTGTTGGTGGTCAGGCCGTATTACAGCAGACTCTTGGCAGGACTGGTTTGGCTCAGCCAGTAAAAGCAGAGCTGGCAGGACTGTGTGTTCTGCATCAGACAGACATTTCATTAGTAGATGGACTCAGTTTGCTGTCTTCCAACAAACTCTCCCATTCCTCTTCTCTCTCTCTCTCTCTCTCTCTCTCTCTCTCTACCATGTTGCCTTTACCTCTCTTGTGTACATTACACCGTGTCTATACCAGGCTTCTACTATAGTCCAGGACCGGACATCAGGTATCATCGGGTAACATCGATCAAACCTGATGTTAAAGGTGCGGGAGACTTTCGTGACCAATTTTTCATCAAAGTTGGAAGTTGCCACAAAATTAAGGCTTTAACCCCTGATGTGTCTGTGGTGAGCATTCTGAATGTACGATCTATTCCAAATATTCATAAAAATTCAACCGTTTGCTCAATAGGAAAAAATTCTGAGCATAGTGTTTATTATATACAGTCTACTCTCGTTATACCGCCAACTTCTGTTCACGGCCAAATTGGCGGTATAGCGAAAATGGCGTTACAACGGGTTGCGTCCATAATGTGCATGTCTTTACTATATGATGTCTATGCTGCCTCCGTTAACCCGTTCTAATTGCGTTTCTAAATAAATCTTGATTCTGTTATGTTGTAAGGGATCATTTAAAGTGGGGAAACATTTTAAGCATTATTATACCGTGTCGGGAAATGACACCCCATCATCTTGAGGCTTTGGCTTAATCCCACGTCCTCTTCCCGACATCCTGACCTACTGAGTGTTCTGCGATAAATGAACGGTGGCCGTTCCGTAGACCTACTCGTAGCTTGTCGCGATCAGCGTCTGGCGCGTTTGTTTCAGTGCATTGTTAAAATTTATGTGTACTCGATGGCAATCACGCTAGCGGTATAACGGTCGGGAAAACAATGGTATAAGTGTTGTTTGTGCATGGAACTGGGCTGGCGGATGGCGATAGGCGGAAATGGCGGTAGCTAATGGAATAATGCATTGGGGATTTTTGTGCAATGGTTTTGGTCGGCGGTGAGCGAAAATGGCGGTATAACGGTTTAACGAGAGTAGACTGTAGTTCCATAGATGTTCTAGTTCAGTTATCTGTGCATCAGCTGCATCCATGTGTCTCCCCCTACTTCCACCCTTCTCCCCCTCTCCCCCAGTCTCTCTCTATCTCTATCGCTCTCTCTTTTCTCCTCCTTTACTCTCTCTCTTTAACCCCAACTGGTCAAGGCAGACGTCCATCCTCCAAGAGTCTGGGTCTGCTCCAGGTTTCTGCTGTTAAAGGGAAGTTTCTCCTCACCATTGTCACCAGTCACTAGTGTTTGCTCCTGGAGGATTCTGTTGGGTTTGTGTAAATTGGCTTAGAGTCTGATTTTGACCAACTCTATATGTAAAGTGTCATGAGATAACTTTTGTTATGATTTGGCACTACATAAATAAAATCTGATTTGATTTGATTTGATTTGAACAAAGAGACAAATGTACAGGGTGGGGAAGCAAAATTTACAATGAACATTTAGTTGTTTTTTCTCAGCAGGCACTACGTCAGTTGTTTTGAAACCAAACATATATTGATGTCATAATCATACCTAACACTATTATCCATACCTTTTCAGAAACTTTTGCCCATATGAGTATTCCGGAAAGCAAACGTCAAAGAGTGTGTGATTTGCTGAATGCACTCGTCACACCAAAGGAGATTTCAAAAATAGTTGGAGTGTCCATAAAGACTGTTTATAATGGAAAGAAGAGAATGACTATGAGCAAAACTATTACGAGAAAGTCTGGAAGATACTATTAACCCTTTCATGCATAGTGGTCACCACAGTGGACAGTTATTCTCCAGCTGTTCTCTTATATATTCATGGGTTTTGTTGTTTCAGTTCCATATCAGCCAACACAGTGGACACTTATGCACCATCCCATAATACACTGACATTCATACCATTACTGTAACTTTGCCGTTCTTGATAAACCTGATCTGTAGTAACATGTTTGAGTGTAAATAAATTGCTATAAAAATTGGAAATATGATCAAATGTGAGAAAACTTCAGATTAGCTGCATTAAAAATGTTTTTATTTCATAGTTTTCACACAGTATATCACTTTCTGATCTTGAGTTTTAAATACATGGTTCTTTGCTTCAAAAATTAAACACATGGTGTCCAGCTGAGGGGACATTGTTGGAACTCCATGAAAAATAGGTTAATTTAAAAAAAAAAAAAAAAAAAAAAAATCAATTTTATTGTTTTTTCCTGCCTAAAAAGAAATAAAAACACTCAGGAAAAAAAATCTTGACTAAGGTTCTCATAATTCATGCATGAAAGGGTTAAAGAAGAATGGGAGAAGTTGTCACCTGAATATTTGAGGAACACTTGCGCAAGTTTCAGGAAGCGTGTGAAGGCAGTTATTGAGAAAGAAGGAGGACACATAGAATAAAAACATTTTCTATTATGTACATTTTCTTGTGGCAAATAAATTCTCATGACTTTCAAAAAACTAACTGGTCATACACTGTCTTTCAATCCCTGCCTCAAAATATTGTAAATTTTGCTTCCCCACCCTGTATATGTAAAGTGTCATGAGATAACTTTTGTTATGATTTGGTGCTATATAAATAAAATTTGATTTGATTAGATTTGAACAAAGAGACAAATGTACAGTTTTCATTATTTAATGGTTATTACGATAGCGTTTTACTGGTCTGATCCACTTTAGATTGAATTGACCTAAAATGGTTTTAACATCCTTGATTGTTTATATCTTCAGTGTAATTTTTGCAGTTTCACAAATTCATCCCGGGGGCCGGATTGCACCCTTTGGCGGGCCGGGTTTGGCCCCCGGGCCGCATGTTTGACACCTGTGCACTAAGGGTTTTGTGTAACTTCCTGTCGTTGTCCGGGCCTCACCTCTGTGCAGGAACGTTGGGCGGCCGCGACCGGATGCGTCCCTGCTCCTCGCGGTGCGGGGACACCGATCGGGAACGTATGTGATGGGTGGGGGTCCTCTGCTGATCTGGCACCTCCAGGGTAGACGTGGACTCCCGCTGCCTCTCCCTGCCACGCCCATCTGCTGCTGGTCATGACAGCCGTGCACATACACACACACCAACACACACTTATCAATATGCATGTCATTTCAATCATGCGATCCTATTAAAATCCTCTGTGTTTCCCAAAACTTTAATATCAACTACAGGTTTTAGTTTTAGTATCATGTTAGTAGCCTGCTATTACGTGCTAACATGTTAGCGTGAAGCCAGATCGTGCTGAGAACGCTGTACGCCAGCTCCAACCGGACAATCTGTCTCAGGGAAACAGACTTCTAGAAGATTAGTCTAATAATAGAACTGCAGCTGGCTATCTTTCAATACTTTGTCCTGTATTTTTGTAATGAAGTGAAAAAAAAAAAAAAAAAAAAACATTCTCCTTCTGTGTTGCTGTAGAGAACAATCTGTGGTGATAAAAATACAGAGAGTGATCAGCCTTGAAGGGATCTTTGCGGCTTTTGATCCCAAGGTCACTGGCTTCATTTCCAACAAAATAGCACCTCAAAGCTCACAGCAGGTTTGTTTTTGCTTTGTAAAGAGCTACCAAGGTTTTTCTTTCTATTTGTCCCTACCATGCATGGAAATTAAAACAAAAAAGTTAGTTAAAGTCAGATGTTTTTGATCCCTTATGTTACTTTTTTTTTTTTTACCTTAGACACTCATTAAGAGTAAACACAGTTACACACAGTGGGTTTTGACTGGTACAGTTGATATTTTTGGACCAATGTAATGCAATTGCACTCACACAGCTTAAACAGCACAAAAAGTGGTAAAAATTGTCAAAAAAAAAATCTGTATTCCAGTCAAATCCTACAAAAACATACACATATGCAACGTTCATGGCAGTTTCACAGTCATACAATAAGAAAAAAAAAACTCGTTCAAATAAACAGTGTTTCCACAGACATGGTAGGATTTCATCTTATTCTTTATTGATTTACATGCGTAAAATATCCCACGTTTTGCTGTTATTCTGAATAACTGTAAATACCCTAACAAAGCAGTTTACATGGCAAATGAAAAAAGAATATTGTGCTCGTATTCTGTTTACATGCAGCCATGCACACTCAGATTAAAACCAGGTTTTCTAGTTGTGGCGGACGTGTTTGAAAGAAAGAAACAAGGAAAGCAAAAAAAGAAATTCAGAATAATAGTGGGAATATTTGTTTTGCATGTAAACATAGTCAGTGAAAATCGTCACCGTTTATTTCTGAGGCGGTAACGCATGGAGCCTGGAAGATTTCTGCCCCATGCCGACACATAATCTACACATGACAGTGTTTCCCATAGGCTTCATTATCTGTGGTGCCCTGTCATGGTGTTTATTTACTACTTTTTTAGTCGATTTTTTATGATCATTTTAGTTCAGTTTCACTTAATATGCAAAAAAAATAAATAAAATAAAAATTACAACAAAAAAGATGTAAGGAACAAGTTTAATGTTACATTTTGTAAAACAATTTTTCACAAACTTCCCTAATGTCACAACTGGATTAATATTCAGTTTTAAATGCCTCTAATTTAACATTTCAGATAAAGATGCATTAATCACTTCACATCCTACACTGTATGAGATCCCTTATAGCACAGGTGTCAAACATGCAGCCCGGGGGCCAAATCCGGCCCACCAAAGGGTCTAGTCTGGCCCCTGGAATGAATTTGTGAAATGCAAAAATTACACTGAAGATATTAATTGGTTTAGTTCAGGTTCCATATTCAGACCAATTTAATCTCAAATGGGTCAGATCAGTAAAATACTATCATAATAACCTAGAAGTCCAAATTTTTGTCCTTGTAAATGTCAACATTTTCATGTCATTTTACTGTATTTACACTAAAACATCATTTCACAAAAACACGAATAACCTCAACAAATATCCTCAACAAATATGAACATTTTAAAATGTCTGAAGAGTAATTTTAACAATATTCTGCCTGTTATTAAATCTTTTGTGTATTTGTTGATCCACTGTGATCTGTAAGTTGTAATTTACACATTTAAACGATAAACTGAGACATAATATTGTTAAAATTGCACTTAGTTTTCTTAAGAAATTTCAGTTTGTTCATGTTATTCACATTGTTTTAAAGGATAGTTGGTAGATGTAAACATTTTCATCGCATAATTTTACTTTTTTCGTTCTAAAACATAGAGGAAAGTTTGGAGATGACATTATTTATATATTATTATTTTATTATTTTAGTGGTTCGGCCCACTGCAGATCAAATTTGGCTGAATGTGGCCCCTGAACTAAAATGAGTTTGACACCCCTGCCTTTATTTTATTTTATTTTGTTTATTAATCTATTAATGATCTATTAATGTATTATTCTATTATATATATTTTTTAATTATCTGTATGATATGAAGATTTTTGATTAGTGAAACTTTTACCACAGCAATAGATTGGACAGGGATTAAAACCCTAGCAAAAACACAATTGTGTGAAATATAGCAAATATAAATATACGTAATGTATTATATATATTACATCACAATTAACCCATAAAGGACAGCAAACAAACTACTGTACTTCAAAAAATAGTTCATACAAGTAGTATGAATATTGTTAGCACTTTCTACAGCATGTTAGCGCTCATTTCTGTAAACTTTATAAATCTCTACCTACTAACAAAACTGATTTCTACTGATCAGATAGTGACAGGGTTTCTTTGTAATCTCATTTAAAGGTTAAATAAATCACAGTATTATCCCAGTAGGGAAATTTGGATTCTGTATTCTACTTATAATACACACACACAGCACCTAGCATTAGCATTAGCACTATTAGCATTAGCAATTAGCACAAAAGTGCTTGTGGCCCAGTTCCAGATCTTCAACATTGTCTTGTTATGGGAACTGACGGGAGAATGAACGTAGATGTACCTGTTTTTGGCAGAAGAAACCCTGAGGAAACCTTTAAATTTATTAATATTTTTATTTGATTCTTTTACTTATTTTTATTTCACTGTTTTTAATTGTACAGTTGTTTTTATGTCTTTTTAATCTATTTTTGTATTTTAGTCTATCATTTTGCTTTTTTATTCTTCTGTACGACACTGTTTTTAATTGTACAGCTGTTTTATGTCTTCAATCTATTCTTGTATTTATTTTTTTTATTTTTGTTTTTCCCCTGTAATATGGAAGCAAATCTGTCTTATCAGATTTCAAATTATAAAAGCGATTGAATTTCTAGCGCTGGATTTTTTTGCACTGAAATTAAGTATCTGAATTTTTTGTCTCTCAATTCAACTATGTTCATAAATTTAGAATTTAAAAAATTCAGATACAAAAAATTCAGATGCAAAAACTTCAGATGCAAAAAATTCAAAACCAAAAAATTCAGATGCAAAAAATTCAGATCACACATCCGCGCTGACCGTCTTCCTGTATCCGTGTCACATGACCAACCTAATGTAACTCGATTGGCTGGCTGTTGGTTCGACTTGAGATAGAATCATTGCTTATCCTTGGTGTCCCAGATGTGTGATCTGAATTTTTTGCGCCTGAATTTTTTGCCTCTGAATTTTTTGCATCTGAATTTTTGTATCTGAATTTTTTGCGCCTGAATTTTTTGCCTCTGAATTTTTTGCATCTGAATTTTTTGCACCTGAATTTTTGCATCTGAATTTTTGCATCTGAATTTTTTGCATCTGAATTTTTTGCATCTGAATTTTTTTGCACCTGAATTTTTTGCATCTGAATTTTTGCATCTGAATTTTTTTGCGCCTGAATTTTTTGCCTCTGAATTTTTGCATCTGAACTTTTTGCATCTGAATTTTTTGCATCTGAATTTTTTGTGTCTGAATTTTTTTAATTCTAAACTTATGAGCATCATAAAATTGAGAGACAAAATTTAGATACTTAATTTCAGCGCAAAAAACAATTCAGATACTTAATTTCAGTGCAAAAAAAATACGGTGCTAGAAATTTAATGGCTTTTATCATTTAAAATATGAGACAGATTTACTTCCATACTGTAAGTTGCTTTGGAAAAAAGCATCTGCCAAATGCATAAATGTAAATAGAAATGTAATATGTGACTTATAGCTCTAACATAGGGTAACATAGAACTGAACTGAATAGATTGACCACTGTCACCATTGTCGATCTAGTACTAGATATCAAAGATCAACATCAGATGAGCACTTTCCCTAATTTGATTAAAAAGTATATGGAAAAGTTAAAAAAAAAAAAAAAGGAAAAGTAAAAATCCTCTGTGTAATTTAATTTAAAAAAGTACAGTTTCAACTTGTGCTTATATTCACTTTTTCTGCCTGACCAAAAATACACCACATAAAAATCGAAGCTGTGGGAAATACTGCATGTAACACTAGGAAACAGTCCCCACCCACCTTTAGACATTACTGCTGTACCCTCATCAAATTCAGGCTCTGTAACACGCTGAGAACCTACACACCCACACACACACACACACACACACACACACACACACAAACACACGCACACACGCGCACACACACACACACACAGAGGTGTAAATACACCACACACATACACAGATGCATGCACACATTGGGTACAAATGCAGCATTAGGAGAGGGATGGAAGAGCAGACGTTTACATTGACATACATGTTTTACATACAGTACGTGGTGACTCAGACACACACAGAGGATATGTGAACTTGTACGTGAATATACACAATGACCTGCATCCACAGACAGACGCTCAGACTCAGACTTACGCTGCAGCTTCTTGCCGGGGGTGTCCGTGTGGCCGTGTCGTCGGGGCAGGTACGGTGACGGGCGGGGCAGTGGTATGGATGAGACATCATGGGTTTGGAGTGGGTACCAGTGAGGTTTGTCGTCTAGTAAGGCCGTCTCCAGCTCAATCAGGATCTGCTCGAGTCATAAGAGGTATAGTTGATATAAAACTATGTTGTTTAAAGGAGTGATATTCTGTCTTATTTTATATTTGTATGTGCAAATAAAAAACAAAAACCAAAAAAAAACCAAACAAAAAAAATTAAAATAAAAAAGGCAAGGCAAGTTTATTTGTATAGCACATTTCAGCAACAAGGCAATTCAAGGTGCTTCACACAGGACATTGAAATACAATGACAGGAAAAAAGAAACAGATTTAAAACATTATAAAAAAAAAAAACATGTAAAAGGTGATTAAAAACAGCAAGTAAGAAAACAAGACATAAAATCAAAATAAATAAATAAAATAAAAACACACATTAAAGTAAGAATTGCAGTGCAGAGTTTCGAAAGAGAAAAAAAAAAAAAAGTATAATAAAATTGGTATTGAAAGAGGTATCATTTAGGAACTGGAATGAAAGCCAAGGTATCATTTGAAATATCTGTGACAGGTAGTATCTGTAATACATCAGTTTTGACCAAAACCCAGGCTATTTGTTTTACATTAAATTATAACATGTTTCATTTGTTTCTTAACATTGTGATGACTGTCACTTGTAATTTAGCATTTTTGTGTCATGCATTTTACCAGAAAAAAAATCCAGCATAATCAGTTAATGAAAAACCCAGATAGATCCTCTTTCCCTCCTTGTCTTTCTGGGTGCGGTACCTCGCCCATAAAAGTGCTGTCCTCCTCTGGTGACCTGGGCTGGTCCCACACCGTCAGCTCCAGCATGTGATTGCGGAAGTCCCTCCGATGGACGTGAGTGTAGACGAAGGTCTGGTTCCACTTGGGTTCGCAGGTCTTCTTCACTGCTTTTGTCCTTCGTTTGCTCTTGTCACTGAGTGTCCAACAAACATGAAATTAAAAAGCTGCTTAACCCATAAAGACCCAAACATCCACCAGTACCCAAAACCACCTACTGATCTAAACTGGTTAACACCTGTTGATCCACTAATCCTATCAATACATGTAAATAATTGGTGTAAAATGCAGTTTGTCATCTTTTCATGGTCATCAGATATGACCCATTTGGACGTTCAGAGGCTCCGTAGTGAACGTGGAAACATCGTCATCCTCTGCAACACAGGTGTCAAACATGTGGCCCGGGGGCCAAATCTGGCCCACCAAAGGTTCCATTCCGGCCCGCAGGATGAAAGTGCAAAAATTAACCTGAACAGTCCTGGTTGTCCAAATTATTTTGGTTCAGGTTCCACATACAGACCAATGTGATCTCCAGTAAAAATAACAACACAATAACCCATAAATAATGACAACTACAAATTTTCTTTGTGAAAAATTGTGGAAAAAAATTTATGTGAAAAAAATAACATTACACAGTGAAAATATTTACATCTACAAAACTATTCTTTCGCGATAAAATACAAATAAATACATAAATAAAAACAAAGATGAACAACCTGAAATGTGCAATTTGAACAATTTTCTGCCTGTTACTAAATGTTTGGTGCATTTATGGATCCACTGTGATCTGGAGTTGTGTTAATAATAACAGATGGAATATTGTAGAAATTGTTGAAATTTTAGTTCCAAACTCCAAAATTTTAACAATATTCTGCCGTTTACCAAATGTTTATGTAACACTGTGTGTAATGTACATGTATAAATAATAAGTTGAGGCATAATATTTTTAAAATTGCACCAATTTTTCAAATGAAATTTCTGTTTTTTCAGGTTTTTCACATCTTTTTTGTAAAATGTAAATATTTTCATAATTTAATTGGGGATTTTTTTGGTGCTAAAACAAAAAGAAAAACTTGGATTTGTCATTATTTATAGGTTATTAAGTCATTATTTTACTGGTCTGGCCCGCTTGAGATCAAATTGAACTAAATATGGCCCCTGAACCAAAATGAGTTTGACACCCCTGTTCTACAACATTGATTCACCAGTAAAACCATGGAGTTGGATCAATGACAGTGGATGGAGACACTGGGTTTATGTTAAGTTATTGATATCTTTACTGAAAAAGTTACTTTTTCTTCAGTTTTCTATGGTTTGTATATAATAACCATCAACTTTAATCTGAGCTTTTCTGAATATCTACATGATCAGTCAATTAAATATAGGAAAATGCATGATTTTCACTTAAAAAACACAAAATACAGAGGATAATATTATAATAAATGGTGATAAATCACTTAAGAAAGGTTAGATCAGTGGTTCCCAACCTTTTTTGACTCATGACCCCATTTTAACATCACAAATTTCTGGCGACCCCAAACATTCAAAACAGAGACCTTTTTTTTTTTTTTGCTAAAATGTATTTGTTTTTGATCATTTAATAGTTTGCTATACTATGTTGCAAATGAATGTTAGTTTTAGATGACATTTAGTCTATATATTGTATATTATTATGGACAGAGGCAGCAAAGCCAGGTGTAGATTACTGCATAAAGTGAGAATTTTATTTTCCTTGGTCAGGATAGGTACAGTCAGTCCAGCTTGGATTTACAAGGCTGACAGTTAAAACTGAACAAACAAGAACTCAAACTATGAATTATGAAAGAGCTGCAGCATATGAAACCGGCCATAATGAACATTTGAAAGATAAACAGAACCACAGTGCTTCAGTTTCAGCTTCAGAGTTTTTCATGTCTTTCGTGAATTGTGATTGTCTTTGTCAACTCACTGCATATTTTTTATTAGTACATTTTTATTTTTATTTTTGTCAATTACTAGAAATTTCAGGCGACCCCATTTGAATTCCAGGCAACCCCATATGGGGTCCCGACCCCAAGGTTGAAAACCACTGGGTTAGATATAGAGAAAATTTCAATTGGGAACTGACACAAAAGTAGCGCTGGGTGTTTATGGGTTAAACCTTAAGAGCTACTCCAACCTTAAACTCGAAAAAATCCGATATACATTACGTGGATCTGAACAGAAGTTTCATAAAGTGTGGAAATCTTTTTTAATCTTCTTTGACAATCCTATGACTCATGTACAAGGCCCTTAACAAGTCAAGATGTAATTGTAACACCTTGATATGTGACTTTATTTATATTTACAGTGCCATATTGTATATGCATATAGATTGGTGACAGCAAGGGGTTTGGGAGGGTTAAGCGGGTTTTGTTTGATTTATTTATTTTATTATTATTTTTTATTTATTTTTATTTTTTTATGTTTGAATACCTGTGTGTATTCTATATTTGAAATTTACTTTAATAAATATATCTAAACAGAAACCTTAAGAGCTAAACCCTGAACATGCATCATTCTAAACCTTTACTTCTACCTGAGGGCACCTTGTGAGGTTGTTGTTGCCGTACCTGCGATCAGGAAGGAAGTACATTTTGATGTAGGGGCTCCTGGGTCGCCCATCAGGCCGCAGAGGGAGCTCCACAGCCTGAAGCACGTTGACTATTAGCTGGTGACCAGCTTTGTCATACCACAGCTTCACCTGATGAGAAACAGATCAACTCATGAAAACACTGTGTCTTCGTTTCAACACGTCAACACTTTTACCACAGACACTCACTGAGACTTGTCCAGGCATTAGCTGTGGAGCGTCTTGGAGCATCCCGGGACTGGAGGGAGACAGGACATTTAAGGATGGTCTCTCCATCTTCTGGGACTCAAACGAACTGGAACCTGCTATAAAAACAAATTAAAAAGAAAATAATAGGAAGAAAGAAGAAGAGGAAGAAAATGCAAGCTCTGGTGTCAATTATTTTCAAAGAGACACGAAATACAGGTTTAGACAAGAGAAATATAATGAATCTAAAACAAATTATACAGAAAAACAGACAAGTCTCACCAGGGTGGTAAGGATGACATCTTTTAAATCACTTCTTTAAACACATTTTTATAGACTTGCTTTTATGTGATGTCTGTCCCTTTTTAATTTTTAATTTTAACTTTTTTAAATGTGATTTTTATCCTGTTTGATTACTAATTTATATTGTCATACATGATGTTGTTTTCTCTCATTTATTAATTTTTGCATTGATTTAACAGCATCAATGTTACGTTATCCCTGCCCTCTTTACTCCAATTCACTTAATTTATTCAAAGTACCATATTTTTTGCATTTGTTGTACACATCTTTCTTATTATGTTGCTTCTGTTTTAGTGTTTTTACTTGCTTCTTGTATCCTGCTGTTGTGCCTTCTGTCAAAGCACTTTGTAAACTTTGTTTTTAAAGGTGCTATACAAATAAAGCTATTATTATTATTATTATTATTATTATTATTATTATTATTATTATTATTATTATTATTATTATTATTTGTCGGCCAAACAAATAAAAATTACCTTTTTATCAAACTGCATTTCAGGTATTTCATACACCTTCACTCAATGTTTACATGTTCTGTTGAAATGAACACAACACACTAAGTTCTGAGGTTTACTCTGTATTATTTTTTAGTCACACAACTGACTTATTTTAGCATCTCATGACTGAAAATTTAGTCTGTGTTTGCCTTTCGGATATTTCAGCAGTAACACGAAAAAGACAAAAACCAAGCACAGTTAAGTTCACTACTAACTTGCTGGGCTGACAAAATATCAACTCTCCACAGTACTTTGAATACAATGGGCCAGTATATAACACGGTCTTGTGACCCAGCATCATTGTAAGTAATGATATTTCCTCACTTTAATGGTAGAATTCTCAGGAATTTCCTGCGGAGTTAATATGACACTCGCACTTCATGCTGCTGAAGAAATCCAATTCATTGTGAGGTGCCTTTGAAAACAGTAACTCAGCTTTTCTTTGTTGGTCAAAGTTCATTATACCCTCTGCATATGGTCAAATCTTTAGAAATACCTATCTAAACTTTCCGAAAAATTCAACTCTTAATGATGGGTTGGTTTTATCTGATCATTAAAATACAGTCGTGGAAAAAATTATTAGACCCCCCCATTTTCTTCAATTTCTTGTTCATTTTAATGCCTGGTATAACTAATGGTATATTTGTTTGGACAAATATAATGATAACAACAAAAATAGCTCATAAGAGTTTAATTTCAGAGCTAATATCTATCCATTTTCCAAGGTTTTCTTGATAATAACCAAAATCACTTCAGTTCTTACATCAATATCTATGGCACTGTACTGACAAAAACAGTGCTTTTAGGCATTCCATGTTTTCTTTTGTGTCTGTTTTAGTCACATGATACACACAGGAGTTAGTACTTCATTGCATATCCATTGTTTTTGATGGTCTAATAATTTTTTTTCCGTGACTGTATATCTGATTCTAAATTTAGTTTGGCAAATCTAAAATAAAATCAAAAATGAATGAAAATCATAAAGTTATTGTAACCTTGGTCAAACAAAATTTTTGAGGTGTACTATTACAGAAATTACGAGAAAAATGCAGAGACAAATACAGCGTCGAGTTAACTTTCAGCAGATACTTACTAGATTCTAATGGAGGGTGGGACGTGTCGGGGATTCTTGGGATATCACTAGAAAGAAGTGACAGAACACATCAGTCGCTCTCATAAAGGCTTGTAACAGGATTAAACAGAGTTAGTAAAGTTCCTGATGCTCAGGCATACATGCATGTTGATGCAATTCATAATAAAAAAAAAGTCAAAGGGAATACCATTGTCTAAATGTTTAGATTAAAATGTCACATGTTTGGAAAACATGGGGAAGCAAAGGGAGGATGTGAAGAGCAGTGCAGAAAGCAGTGTTTCCCAGACTTTAATGACTGTTCTCAGCAGGGATGTCCCAACCTCAAACATCAGTATTCAAGCTGATACTTCTTTATTTTATCAAAAACATAAAGAGATATCTTGGAGTTAGCATTTTGGCTAGCTTTTTTCTTCCAGGAGTTATTTGTAAAAGTACCGCTTTATAAAATGAAATGACTTGTAATACCACTCTGAACCACTAGAGTGAGTAGGGAGTCACTGTAGCCTTGAGTCTGCCCTCACAGCTTAAATCTGGCAGAGAGCAACAAGAAGGTAACTTAGCCGTATTTACCGAGCCAATCATAACCTCTTTTCATTCATGTGGAAAAACAGGTAATGAACCGTAAAAACAACAATAACGCAACAGTAGCTAAAGTTTCCCCCGAGGTGACATCATCAGCACCACCACCTACTGCTGTAAAAAACAACATTCAAAGAAAAGAAATAAGTCATAAAATAAAAGCCAAACACTGCCACTAATTTCCCCTGCTGAAGACAGCTGTCAGCGAGAGGAAAATACACAGCAGTAATATGATGTGTGAATACATTTTCTTAATTAAAACAGAAGACGAGTGTTCTCTGAAAGAGTTTACAAACATTGACCCCCATAAAACATGAAGACTGAAGTCAGGTAAGACCACAAAAATGATATAAAAAGATTAAAAGAATGTAAATCTAAGGCAATTTGTGGTGCATTTTTATAAGTTCGGGTCCCGAGGAGACACCAAACTTCTCTTTTGGTCTTGAGTTGAAAAAGTTTGAGAATCACTTAATAGGCTGACTCTGCATGTAGAGACTAAGGGTTTTTCAACCTTGGGGTTGGGACCACACGTGGGGTCGCCTGGAATTGAAACGGGGTCACCTGAGATTTCTAGTAATTGACAAAAATAAAAAACTTACTAATAAAAAATAAATGGTGAGTTTTGAGAGAGACAATCCTAATCCATAAAAGACATGACAAACTGAAGCTGACTGTACATATCCTGACCAAGGAAAATCTAATTCTCACTTTGTGCAGTAATCTACACCTGGCTTTTCTGCCTCCGTACATAATATTATATATTATTTAGCCTAAACGTCATCTAAAATTAACATTTGTTCGCAACACATTATAGCAAACTATTACATAATCAAAAACAAATCAATTTTAGATAAATAAATAAATAAATAAATAAGTCTCCATTTTGAATGTTTGGGGTCGCCAGAAATGTGTGATGTTAAAATGGGGTCACGAGCCAAAAAAGGTTGGGAACCACTGATTAAACCATACGATTAAACGGTGGTATTTTGAGTCTGTTTTGTTTTTTGCTTGGTGGAGAAAACTGATGATGCCACAACTCACATGAACTGTCTGGGACTCTACCGCCCCCTGCAGTTTCAATCAAAAAGTGACAAATAACTCCTTTAATGCACAGTAGCCTAAATCACAGGTGTCAAACATACGGCCCGAGGGCCAAAACTGGCCACCAAAGAGTCCAATCTGGCCCCTGGGATGAATTTGTGAAATGTTCAAATTACAGTGAAGATATTAACAGTCATGTGTGTCAAAATCCATGTCAGTCTCAAGTGGGTCAGACCAGTAAAATACTATCATAATAACCTATAAATAATGACAACTCCAAATTTGTATTGTTGTTTTAGAGTAAAAAAGTTAAATTACTTGAAAATGTGTACATTTACAAATTATCCTTTCACAATAAATATGAATAACATGGACAAATATACACTTCAGTTGTTCTTAAGACTCTTCAGGTTGTTTGTGATATTCACATTTCTAAGGAAACTTTGTAGATGTAAACCACAGGTGTCAAACATGCTGCGCGGGGGCCAAATCCGGCCCATCAAAGGATCCAGTCTGGCCCTTGGGATGAATTTGTGAAATGCAAAAATTACACTGAAGATATTAACAATCAATGGAGTCAAAATTATTTAAATTCAGATTACACATACAGACAAATGTAATCTCAAGTGGGTCAGTCCAGTAAAATACTATCATAGTAACTTATAAATAATGACAACTGCAAATTTTCTCATTGTTTTAGTGTAAAAAAAGGAAAATTACTTAAAAATGTTTACATCGACAAACTTTCCTTTTTCAAAAAATGTGAATAACCTGAATAAATATGAACAATCTGAAATGTCTTAAGAGATTTAAGTGCAATTTTACCAATATTCTGCCTGTTAGTAAATATTTTGTGTTTTTGTAATTGTAAAGTAAGTTGTAATGCACATGTGTAAATGATAAACTGAGGTAGAATATTGTTAAAATTGCACTTGTTTTTCTTAAGACATTTCAAGTTATCCATGTTATTCGGATTTTTAAGGAAACTTTACAGATGTAAACATTGACACAATTTAATTTTACTTTTGTCACTGTTATTATTTTATTAGTCCAGCCACTTGAGATCTTATTGGGGAAAATGTGGCCCCTGAACTAAAATGAGTTTGACACCTCTGATGTAAACATTGTGAATAATGAAATTTTACTTATTTTTTACTTTTATTATTTTATTGGTCCAGCCCACTTCAGATAGCCTGGCCAGCCATCTGATTATGTCAGCGTATTCAGTACTAAGAAAACTGTCTGGAATTGGGCCAATCACTGTGAAATATACACAATATAGTATACCGACCAATCACAAGTCTGGGGGGCGGGTGTTTCGCAATGTATCATACGCACTGACTTCTTTTTGTCGCGAGTCAAAGTCAGTTCCAAGTCCGTAAATCTCTTTACAACTGTTGTCGGTTGTTTACTTGATTCAAAAATAAGGATTGAATTACAGATCACACCCTGTATTCTCAAGTTTCTTTCTGACAAAAGCGACAGGAATCATTCACAGAAGTTTCTACTCAACCACCACCACTGCACGCCATGATGGAAATATGCTGAGGTTTGTTGACATTAAAGATCTGCTCGTCGTATAATTATGTCACATCCGTCTTATCTGTGATTGGTTTACTTGGCGCCTCTTAGTCCCGCCTTTATATTTGGATTCAAGCCCCGCGATTCTAGACGGATTTCTCATTGAAAAAAATGGATGGATGGCCAGGCTACACTTCTTTTTTTTTAAATTCTTTTTTATTTAATTAATTAATTTATTTTTTCAGGCTACACTTTAGATCATATTGGGCTGAATGTGGCCCCTGAGCTAAAATGAGTTTGACACGCCTGGCTTAAATGAACTTTAATGTATATCTGTGTTGTCAGTAGGGATGTAACGATTACCGGTATACCGATAAACCGCGGTAAAATTGCAGACAGTTAGTATTACCGTTTAAATTCTAATTATCATGATAACCGTGTTTGATTTCCGCACTTTTAGGGGAAAAAACTCCTATGTAAAGATCTGCTTTTACGTCAAATATTTGAGTATAGTTTTAATTTATTACAATTTCAATTTTCTATACCTAATATTTGGAACCAATATTCACTTTTAAAGTCTTTGAAAAGGTTCGTTAAGCATCTGTGTGTTATTTATGCAATAAATTAAATACATTTTTCAAATTTGTATATTTTTTGTGTTTTTTGTCCTTTTGTGTTTTTATAGTAGGTTAAAGTGAAAAAAATATTAGGCAGATGATATAAATGAAGTTGTGCTGAAAAAAAAAAGATCCCAAACATGGGTATAGTAAACATTTGTTTATATAGTATATAAAGGCAAAATTAAAAGGACTGAAAAACGAACAAAATAGGCTCAGACTACTAAGGGTTAATATTTGAATGTTTCTGCCAAGAGAATGTACATTGTACCGATTATTTTATTTGTTTTTTTGTTTTATTTTTTAAATACAACTTGGTTAAATTATTTCAGTGTGTGTATTAGTACTTTTTGAACATTTTGAGCACAATTTCAACAATACTGCAATAATAATGATGACCGTGATAATTTTGGTCACAATAACCGTGATATGAAATTTTCATATCGTTACATCCCTAAATGCCAGTATCATTGAGTCCTCAATATTAGAATGATCTTATCAGGATAAAAAATAAGTAAAAAAAAAACAAGTTTTGATTGGGACATCCCTAGTTCTTAGTTGAATCAAATACAGAAATGAGTATTTGTGCATAAATCTTTTTTTTTTTTTTGTCCTGTGGGAAACACCAGAATCCTAAACACCAGCTTCAGGTAGAGTAAAGAAAGCATGGGAATCTGCGTAACACTTATCAGAATAATGTATTATCCCCAAAATGTTCAAATTCTATTCAGTTAGAGACATCTTGAGGTAAAAATGTCAAAAGACAATGAATAATGGGTAGTTGAAATCCCCCCAAAACAGCCATCTGAGCACACATTTACAAAAACAAACCAGATGACTGTGTTTATAAGTCATTTATCTTTAACTTTCTGTCAAATGACTAATGGTTTAATTCAGACATCAAACTGATAAGTGTTGCATGGATCCTAAGTTGCCTCGGAGCCCATTCCCAAATTAAAACTGGAAAAAAAAACTAAAAGAAAAAGTTTCAATAATGGCAACGAGAGATTAAAAGTTAAGAAAAAATGACCGTAAACATATTTTATTTGATAATATAACAGTTGTATTTTGATGGGGATCCTCAAACTCCAAACCAGGACTGAAAGAAAGGACTCCCAGACGCTCTGACTAAAGCAAAGCGACATTTCCCACGAGCCATTTTGCATCCCTTCAACTGAACCTGCAGGTTAATTTAATTGGACCCAATAAATAGGAAGTGATTATACAAAAGCCAGTATTTACCATGCAAAGCATTTGGAGATTGGGCTGCAACTGAGTTCAATAAGGGACACGAAATGGCACCAGCAAATTAAAAGTTGCCTCCATAAAGCATGAAAAGGGTTAAAGGAGTCCTAGGAAAATGGGCAGATTACTTACTGATATTTTCTATACACCCTTCGCGAGTGTTTGGAGAGAAATTAATACATTCAACTTTTTCTTTCCATCAGAGAGCAAATGAGGTTAAGTCATTAAACACTGGATATTTGGCTGTGAAGTATGTATCGTATGTATCGTATTAAAGTGAGTTTGTCAAAATATGGAAACACCCAAAACCCTCTGACTTTTGTTTAAGAGAATGCTGTCCAATGCATAAATAATATCAACAAAATGTGAAGTACAGGAAAAGTAAATGTAGTCATGGTGCATTAAATTGAATAAATGATGCTTTTACATGTATATTATTACTGCATGTTACATTTTACTGCTCTACATGTTTAACCCATAAAGACCCAAACAGCCACTGGCATTCAAAAGCATCGACTGATCTAAAATGTTTAATAACTCCTGATCAATACTTTGAAATAATTGCTGTAAAATACAGTTTGTCATCTTTTCATGGTCATCAGACATGACCCATTTGGACGTAGTGATCGTGGAAACACCGTCATCTTCTACAGCATTGATTCACCAGTAAAACCCACGGAGTTGGATCAATGACAGTGGATGGAGACACTTGTTTTTGTGTTCATTTATTGATATTTTTGCTGAAAAGTCACTTTTTCTTCAGTTTCCGTTACCCTCAGAAATGTGCAAAATGTAAACTGTGCAATAGAAAACTGGTAATGTTGAAAAAACTGTCAAAGATCGCAAAAACTTTTTTATGCTCTCATGAGGTGGTTTTTGAGATGTTTCGATATAGAAGTGGAAACACATTTTGCGCATTTTCACTAGTCATGGGCATGACAAGTCCGGTGCAACGAGAGGTTCAATAACATAACAGTTCATTAAATGTTGCCTGGGTCATTCGGAAATTCTGGGTTCACAATTTGTTGGTGAAATCTGTACAATTCTCTCCTTGAAAATCCAATATGCGTGGCTGATACCATACAGTCACGGAAAAAATTATTAGACCACCCCTTGTTTTCTTCAATTTCTTGTTCATTTTAATGCCTGGTACAACTAAAGGTACATTTGTTTGGACAAATATAATGATAACAACAAAAATACCACATAAGAGTTTAATTTCAGAGCTGATATCTATCCATTTTCCATGGTTTTCTTGATAATAACCAAAATCACTTCAGTTCTTACATTAATATCTATGGCATTGTACTGGCAAAAACAGTGCTTTTAGGCATTCCATGTTTTCTTTTGTGTCTGTTTAAGTCACATGATACACACAGGCGGTGGGACTTGATTGCATAACCATTGTTTTTGATGAGTTTTGATGGTCTAATTATTTTTCCGCGACTGTAAATAAGGACTTTGCCTTGGGACGATCAGGCACGCCTGCAAAGTGAAAATCTGAGGTACGCACGGACCAAACACACTTCACTGGAAACACCTAAAAGTAGCAATTATACTTTGTCGAAATTGTAGAATTATCACTTTTATTTTGTGGAAAACTGTAATGGAAACCCAGCTTCGGTTTCTGATATAATAACCCTCAACTTTAATCTGAGCTTTTATGAAAATCTACATGATCAATAAATTAATGTATGGAAAAATACCTGATTTTCACAGAAAAAAAACCCAAAACTAAATATAAGGGATAATATTATAATAAATGGTGATAAATCACTCAAGAAAGGATAAATAGTGAGAAAAAATCATTTAGGAACTGCCACAAAAGTAGCACTGGGTCTTTATGGGTTATGGTTAATTTTATCTACATTTAATCAATAGCCTTTTCACATTATTCTAACTTTTCTAGATACACTCTCTGCTCCACTTCTTGTTTCAAATGAATACACCCACTTTATTAAAAATAAACCTCCAAAGCAGGCCAGAGGACACTACATTATCCAAATCCAACACAAGCTGCAATTATACTCAAACTAAATATGATGCACGTCTTTAAATAAGCCTTCAAATGGCAGGTCAGCTCCACTGTTGTACTGTTTTTATAATGCACCGACTAGATTTATCTGATGCAGCCACTTCTTGTCTTTTATGGGGCCTACCGCCAATTTATTTGCTCAATAATAATGCACCTTATGCCATTCCAGAAATAAACACAAGTAGTTTTTTAAAAGGGGACATATGAGACAAAATGGAAACCTCCTATAGCAAAAGTTGGCAGCGGCAGCAGGTAATGGCCGTCTGTTTTTAATATTTGGAATGCAGCTGCACAGTCACAGTCAGAATACAAATAAATGTCCCCGTCTTATCTCAGGTCAGCCGGATCAGAGCCGCTGCCAGGCTAAACAAGGGTTAACCTCAGTGAAACACGTACTAGTGACTGAAACTACAGTATTTCATTCACAATCTGAATTTGAGTGTTTTGCTGTGACGTTGTTTAGAAGGGGTGGGGGTGTGTGTGTGGGGGGTATTTTATTCCTGACTTACCCAATAGGCCTGGATACCACCAGCTCCACTTGAGGCTCAGCTTGAGACTCCAGGATGATGTTGTAAACTTCCTTCATGGTCGCTCCCGGTAGCAGCTTCCCGTTCCACTGCAGAACCTCGTCCCCTGTAAGAAGATGCGCATGAAAAATGTTTAGAAATGTATTGGATGTTTTCATTTTAGCTCGATAAGGCAAACTTTACGTGTCGATAGTGAAGTTCAAGGTCTATCACAGATGAAACAGTATCAAAGAGAAATAAAAATGAGTTAAATTGATTAAAAATAAGACGATAACATGAAACTATGACAAAAATACAATCAAATAATTTAATGAGGTCAAATACATATCGTCAATAAATCATATGCATTCAAAAGTAAACAAAAAAATACCACAAAATATCTTAATAAATTACCCAAGTAATATCTATAAACCATACTTGACAAGAAATATTTAAAAAAAGTCTAACAGTGCAGAATAGTTTTACAAATACAATAAAATAAGTGAGTAAAATGAGGTTAAGTCGTGTCTAGGAGTCATACTTGATCCAAAGAAAATAAAAAATAAAGTAAAACACAATAAAAGTTTAGAAATAAAATATAACAAATGAATATCTGTGAGCTATGCTTCATCAAATAAAGTTATAAAAGTATTAAAAAAGGACGACTTGCATAGCAACTGACAAATACAGTAAAAGAAGTGAATGAAACGAGGTTAAGTAATATCTAAAAGCCATTTTTAATCAAATGAAAATTTAAAAAATGGACTAAAACAGAATTACAGTTTATACATATAATATATTAAGTGATGTCTATAAGCTATATGTAACAAAATGGGAATAAAAAGTAGAGAAAAACAGAATAACAATATACAAATAAATATGTATATAAATCAGTTAGTTAATAAAAATAGGTTGAGTAGTGTCTAAAAGCCATTTTAATCAAATGAAAATAAAGAAAAGGACTAAAACAGAATTAACCTTTACAAATATACCATAGTAACTGTACGAAAATTAGAAAAGTGATGTCTATAAACTATATGTAATAAAATGTGAATAAAAAGTAGAGAAAAAAGAAAAACTACATACAAATAAATAAGCAAATAAATTACTGAGTGAGTAAATTTAGGTTGACTATTGTCTAAAAGCCAAATTTTATTAAAATAAAGTAAAAAAAAAAAAAAAAGTCAAACAAAATACAACTTTACAATATACATTAGAACAGGTTTGGAATGTCTGTAAAGGATACTGCGTAAATGGGTAAGTTTAAGTTCACAGCCTCGGAGAATAAAAGTGAAAAGCTGCAGACTGTAAACGCATGATGGGCGGATGTGTCAAAGAATAATTAAATATAAATAAACAGTGCTTCAGTCGTCTGTCATTCTATTAAAAGACACAGTGATTACCTAAACCCAACAGGAGACGGTGGACAGTCCCAGGCTGTGGGATCAGCTCTGGGATGGCTTTGTTTTTTCACGGTTTGGGTTTGATGGTATCGACTGACAGCCTTACATCTCAGTGCTGTTTATTTAGATCAAACTAAAGACACGTAGAATTACAGCCTCGTGGTGCTTTGCCTCCGCTGTCAGTCAAGTGGAAGACCGAAGGGATTTAATAGAAGGTACGAGCACGAGCGGTCGACCACATGGCTGCATGTTTCTAATCTGAAGGGAAACAGAAAATAGACCTACCGCGGGCTCTCAAGTGGAAGATCACATTTACATTTATACATGAATTATGGCACATACCTCCAGTTAAACACAATTCATTTAGAGGCCCAATGTTTTCTTACAAATAAAATATAAAACTGTTGATTTATTAAGAACCCAACAACAGCATATAACCGCCTATTGTAATTTAATGTTTCAGTAATGCCATCAATCATGTCTTTGTCTATGAGGAACTAATAATTGGTGTCTAGAAATACTGGCACGTGTTTGCCATAAAAAAATCTGTATAATGCAGAGCATGTAGTAAAAACAGAGTGAAAAAAAGGCTTTCAGTGCAAAAATATAAGTGTTTTTTGTTGTATCACACACTTATGTGAAATTTCAAAAGTTAGCCATTGAATTGAATGAAAGTTATGGCCAAAAATGTGCTTTTCTAGATCACATTGACTTTGATTTTTATTTAGTTTTGGATTTTTGATTGAAAATAAACATTTGTGCTAAACTGAAGCAGTACCGGTCAACAGTTTTGAAACACCCCAATTTTTCCAGTTTTGTTTTGAAATTCAAGCAGTTCCATCTAATGAACAGCTTGGAATGGTACAAAGGTAAGTTGTGAACTGCCAGAGGTAAAAAAAAAAAAAAAAAAAAAAAAAGGTAAGGTTAAACAAAACTGAAAAATAATGTACATTTCAGAATTATACAAAAAGGCAAACAAGAAACGGGTTAACAACTTAAAGCAGTTCTGCAGCAATGGAGGTTGATTAAGCCTCGAAAGTTGGTGCTACCAATTCCTACAGGTGTCCCAACGTTTGTGAATTCCTTCCAACCCCCTCTGTCTGCAGAAAAGTAGTGTTGGAACACATTTTGGTACCATACCGTTGTGAGCACTATTTGAACAGTATTGTACTGCAGAAAGTAGCGTTACTATAAAAATGGAAAAGAGGAAAAGGCAATTAACGATAGAAGAGAGACAGACCATCATAACACTTAAAAATGTAGGCGTGTCCTACAGAGAAATTGCCAAGAAAGTCCAGGAGTCAGTAAGTCCAGTTTCCTTCACCATCCAAAGGCACTCAGAAACTGGACTGGGAAATGCTGACAGGAAGAGGTCTGGCAGAGCCAAAGCCACAACAGAATCAGAAGACAAGTTTCTGAGAGTCAACAGCTTGTGTGATAGGAGACTGACAGGACAACAGCTTCAAGCACAGTGAAGATAGTGGTCGTAGTAAGCAAGTCTCAGTTTCAGCTGTGAACAGAAGACTTCCAGTTGCAGGTTTGATGGGTCGAGTTGCAGCAAGAAAGCCATCGCTGACACTTCAGAATAAGAAAAAGAGGCTTGGATGGGCCATGAAACACCACCAGTGGACTATTGAAGAATGGAAGAAGGTGTTATGGACTGATCAAACCTGCAACTGGAAGTCTTGCACCCTGCATATAGGTGTGGCATACGTATTACAACATTTTAACCCAGTTTTCCATCTAGATGCAGACATTTCTTGAAACGATACATGTATGGACGCAAAACTTTTAGAATCCGCAAAAGAAAAATACCATGAGCGTTGTGGTCTGGATGTAGCCCTAGCCTCTTACCGGCTCTCAGATGCCCCACCACATCAGCCAGACTTCCCTTCTTGACCTTAGTGATGAAGGCACCTAATCTCCCTGACTCCGTTACTCGGCCTCCCACCACCTGCAGACACACAAACACACATGAGTTGTGTCACATCACCCCTCCGAACAAATCCCAAATGATTCACATGATATCAATCCTCCGTGAGCCACCCTCTGTGTGCTGTGGCCCTGTGACGTGACCTTTAACCCCAGCAGGGCTCCGGCTTCTTTAGGCATGGCGGCGCTTCTCTTGCTGAGGGTGATTCGTCCAATCATATGGTCTCCCTCCATAGACGGTTGCCAGCTTACAGGATGCTGAAAAAGGACATAAAACACAGGTGTACAGACACACAAAAGCAACATAAACCAGTCAGTGGAGGACTAGTACCAGCGTATTTCACCACATTTCTCTGAGCTTTATGAAACTACAGTTGTTATTACCTCCGCCTAGGAGATTAGGTTTTTGCTGGCGTTGGTTTGTTTGTTTGTTTGTCTGTCTGTCAGTGTTCAAAATAACTCAAAAAGTTATGGACGCACAACTGATCTGCCTTGGCGGAGGTCTGCGCTCTCCGAGTGCTTTTCCAGTTATTAATATTTGATAAGTTGTTCCAGAGAAAATCATCTGTCTTAGTGTAGTCATGTGTTCTATAGTAATGGATTCAATAGAATAAATACAAGAAATACAACACTTTGTGTGTCGATATTCTGGTGATATTTTTAGATTAGTAGAGTCATGTGGTACATACATGTAGATGTAAACACAGAAAAATGTGTTATAATAAGAACTACCCTGAATAGATTAACATATGGACTGGAACCATTGACATCAATATTTCCATTTAGGTCCATATAGGACTGATATGTGATACCAGTATCTGATCAATGCATCTCTAAATATAGGTTTAAGATGGATGGATGGATAGACCGATGGATAGACCGACCAACCGACAGACAGACAGACAGACAGACAGACAGATAGATAGATAGATAGATAGATAGATAGATAGATAGATAGATAGATAGATAGAGGTTCTTTTTTTGTTTATATTTGATTTATTATTTAACACTTCAGTTCCTTTGTTGGGATTGCACAAAAATAATGTTCTCATGTTAGTTCTGAACTAATAGAATATGAGCATTTGAACAGGATCTTAAACTGTAATGCCTAAAACATAATTTAAGTTTTGAACACGGGAACATTTTGTGATATAGCATTGTGATCAAATAAAAATGTGTTTAGTATTTGTGCAGATTTCTGGTGTAATTCAATTTTTCAAGGAAATAATCATTTACAAAAAAAAGAAAACAAACAAAAAATTGCCTTTTCAACAGTATCATGATATATTGTGATCCTAGTATTGTGATTTGTATCGTATTGCCAGATTCTTGCCAATACACACCCAGAAAGAAAGAAAGAAAGAAAGGACAGACAGACAGACAGACAGACAGACAGACAGACAGACAGACAGACAGACAGACAGATAGATAGATAGATAGATAGATAGATAGATAGATAGATAGATAGATAGATAGATAGATAGATAGATAGATAGATAGATAGATAGATAGATAGATAGATAGACAGACAGACTGTTATAAACTGTGGAAGTCGCTGAACACTTAAACATACCTCCATTACACTCAGGTTACTTCATGACACAGATGTAAATACTATTTTATGGGTGTAATTGTCATTAATATTTTCTTATTGTTTCAAATATTTGCTAAATCAATACTTTTTATTTATACAACACTGTTTATAATACTATTTGTACTGTGTGGAAATGTATGCCATTTCTTGCTGTTGATCTGTTAATCAGATTTGCACCAGAAATATTGTCTTTACTTCATAAAGTCATCCCAAAGGTTCTCAGAGGGGTTCAGGTCTGGACTCTGTGGTGCCTGTTCTAAGTGTGAAAACAGTGTTTCATGATCCCTGCACCACTCTTTCACATTCTGAGCCTGATGAAACCTGGTATTATCATTTGGGAATATGCCTGTGTCATCAGCAAAGAAAAAACCTGAACGGCAATCTAGTAAACTGATGATTTTTTTTAAGAAATGAGAAGTTACAGACTGTAAAAGTTAAAGAACTCGTTGCAGGTTAAACATTAAAATCACTGCAATAATTATCCAATGCAAAGCTTATAGATAAATTCAGGTGGTGACTTTCCTTTTGTCTGGGCAGTGTAGATATATATGTGTGTACTGGAAAAACTGGAAAAACAGTGTGTAAATACAGTCGTGGAAAAAATTATTAGACCATCAAAAGTCATCAAAAACAATGGTTATGCAAGGAACTGGCTCAAAACTGATGCACCCCGTGGGGATCAGTGGCTATAATAGAGAAAATCTACTTTATGGAAAGATTGACTTATTACCTACGGCTCAAGGAACATATCTTCATAAACCAGTGGAGAAAACGGCTGGACTATAAACAAAACAACGCATAATCACTACTGTGTGTCATTTAAATATTTTGTGGTCAACCAGTGACCCCTAGTTTCTGTGTTGTATTGTCTGTTGATAATAATAATAATAATAATAATAATAATAATAATAAAAGAATAATTTGTTCTTATATGAGAAAATATTATCCTGTGTTGGAGAATGGGAAGAATACAGTAAAACAGATGAATACTGCGATGAATTACTGTTTTTATAAAATGTTACAGTGAAGTTGACCTTTGACCGCATCACTTTATCCTATAATGTACAGTTGCAGAAAAAATTATTAGACCTTTAAAAGTCATCAAAAACAATGGTTATGCAATCAAGTACTAACTCCTGTGTGTATCATGTGACTAAAACAGACAGAAAAGAAAACATAGAATGCCTAAAAGCACTGTTTTTGTCAGTACAATGCCATAGATATTGATGTAAGAACTGAAGTGATTTTGGTTATTATCTAGAAAACATGGAAAATGGATAGATATCAGCTCTGAAATTAAACTCGCATGAACTATTTTTGTTGTTATCATTATATTTTTCCAAACAAATGTACCTTTAGTTGTACCAGGCATTAAAATGAACAAGAAATTGAAGAAAACAAGGGTGGTCTAATAATTTTTTCCACAACTTTATATACTATACTATACAGTATAATACTATACCATACTATACTATACTATACTATACTATACTATACTGTACTGTACTGTACAATACAATACTGTACTATACTACCCTATACAATATTATACTATACTACACTACACTATACAATACAATACTATACTATACGATACTATGCTATAATATACTATACTATACCATACTACACTACACTATACTATACTACACTACACTATGCTTTACTATACTATACTACACTATACTATATAAAACTATACTATACTATACAACACTACATTATACAATACAATACTGTACTATATTACTCTATACAATATTATACTATACTACACTACACTATACAATACAATACTATAATATACAATACTATACGATACTATACTATAATATACTATACTATACTATACTACACTATACTATACTACACTACACTATGCTTTACTATACTATACTACACTATACTATATAAAACTATACTATACTATACAACACTACATTATACAATACAATACTGCACTATATTACACTATACAATATTATACTATACTATACGATGTGATACTATAATATACTATACTATACTATAGTACACTACACTATACTTTACTATACTATATAATACTATACTATACTACATTATACAATACAATACTGTACTGTACTACACTATACAATATTATACTGTACTACACTACACTATACAATACAATACTGTACTACACTATACGATACTATATAATACTATACTATACTACATTATACAATACAATATTGTACTGTACTACACTATACAACATTATACTGTACTACACTACACTATACAATACTATACTATACTACACTACATTATACAATACAATACTGTACTACACTGCACTATACAATACAATACTATACTATACGATATTATACAATACTATACTGTACTGTACTGTACTATACTATACTATACTATACTATACTATACTATACTATACTATACTATACTATATATCCAGACTTTGCATATACATTCAGCTTTGGAAATAGTTATTACACCACCACGTTGAACTGAAACGTTCTGTCTGTCTCATCATACTGTGCTTTCCTCTGGAGGTTTTAATGGCCTAATGCTTCCTTTTAGCAATAACTTTCTCCTCTTTATGAAGCATCACAATGGTTTCTTTCCCTCATTAAGTCATTCTCTTCTATTGGTTGAGTTATAAATTACATTTGATTGTCTTAACCGTATCTAAGTATGAAGCTGACATACAAAATAACAGCACTTGAAAACTGTTTCCGATGCTCTTGTGTAAAATTAGTGAGTTTTACCAATTCAATATTATGTGTTTTTACATATTGTTGAGTCATAATTATTAATTTCAAACAGAATATCATTACCGAAGGGCTGTTGTATTAAATAGCTGTAAAAATTCTAATTTTTGAAAGCTGTAAAAGCAGGTTTTCTCGACTTTATCCCTTGACTGCAAAGAAAAAAAGGACTTAAAATCAGTGACTTACATGCCATACAGTGGGGTCATGTGGGTAGCACTCCCAGTCACCTGCAAGACAAAAGACACACACTCAGATACTGTGGATATAGCGCAGGGGTGTCAAACTCATTTTAGTTCAGGGGCCACATTCAGCTAAATTTGATCTGAAATGGGCTGGACCAGTAAAATAATAACATAATAATATATGAATAATGTCAACTCCAAACTTTTCTCTATTTTTTAGAGCAAAAAAAGTCAATTTACATTATGAACATCTACATCTACAAACTATCCTTTCAAAAGATGTGAGTAACATGAAGAAACTGAAAAAATAAGTGTAATTTTAACAATATTCTGCCTCAGTTTGTCATTTACACATGTACATTAAAACTTACAGATCACAGTATATCTACAAACACACAAAACATTGAGTAACAGGCAGAATGTTGTTAAAATTGTACTTGCTTCTCTTAAGACATTTCGGGTTATTCACATTTTTTGCAAAATTATACTTTTAGTGTAAATACATGAAAATATTTACATTTACAAAGAGAAACATTTGGAATTGTCATTATTTATATGTTATTATGATAGTATTTTACTGAATCCTGCCCACTTGAGATTGAATTGGTCTGAATGTGGAACCTGAACTAAAAGGATTGTTAATATCTTAGTGTAATTTTTGCATTTCACAAATTCATCCCCAGGGCCAGACTGGACTCTTTGGCGGGCCGGATTTGGTCCCCGGGCCGCATGTTTGACACCTGTGATATAGCAGCTTGGACTATGACCTCCTCCATATCATACACACAGCCAGACACAGGGTTATACCAGCTGTATATACACAGCACATACCAGCCTGAGCCCTCTCATACACAGCTCGGCCAAATTTGGGGGCATTTGTTTACAGTGGAGAAGGTGCTGAATATTCAAGCCTGGGACGGAATTAGAAACGTAACACGGCAGCAGCAGGACTCAGCCTCGACAGTGATGGCACCAACGGACAGCTAAGCCTTTGAAAGCACTTTAAATCCCACACAGATATTTGACAGATTAGATGTTGTTAGTTAGCAGTAATTCACTAATGTACGGCAACGTGACACTATGAGGCCATGTTGACGATCACTGAAGGAGCATTGTATCCAAGTATATGACCAAATAAAAGAACAATTATGAAAACATGGTTTAGTTTGGAGCTGCATCAGTATTAACAAAAAAGTCATGTTGTGATTATTGTGGTCAATATTGCGATTTGAGATTGAGAAAAATGTAAAAATCATCTAATTTTTTTTTTACAAATTAAAACTATACCTTACACAATGACATTATTTTTAATATCAATCAAAAATAATACATTTAGTGACTAATTGGACTTTTTTAGGATCTGCAGGAACTCAAATTCCCTTGTTGTGATCCAAAAGTTTATACACATGAAATTTACCACTGCACTGTAAAAAATGACTGTAGAATTAACACCAAAAAGTTGTAAAATTGCAACATAAAAAAACTGTAAGTGACAATACGATGCGAAGTTGTTTATTTGAGAAGATTTTTGTGTTAATGATGGAATCAAATATAGCTGTAGTTCTTACAGGAAGAGTATGTGAACAAAACCAGATTTGTATGTGGAAATGATGTATTTCTATTGTTTTTAGAAAATAAAACTGTAAATTGAAAAACAATGTGGTGCCGTTTAAATTGCAAGACCATAATGTTGGAATAACGGCATATTTGCTTCTTTTTTTTTTTTTTTTTTTTTTTAATAAAAAAGTTATTTAAAAAAAGTAAACATTTAACAATGTAACATTTTAAATTTGTAAATTAATGGGTTGGTAGAGTTGGTAGAGCAGCTTGTCCCATAACCAAAGGGTTGGTGGTTCGAATCCTGGCTCTGACTGTCCATGTGTCAAAGTGTCCATGGACGACACTGAACCCTAAATTGCTCACAGTTGAACCTGGTGGATTTGGAAAGTGCTTTGGACACCATGAAGGTGTAGAAAATGTGCTAAATAAGTGCAGTCCATTTACCATTTAAATCCAGTGTTAAATCGACATGTTTAAAAAGTTAAATCGACATGTTTAAAATGTTAAATCTACATGCTACTCCACAAATCTGTTTATAGTTGGATGTGTTTTTTACAGTATTGTTCTGGAAACCTCAGCTGCCAGTCTTGTTTCTGTAAAAACAACAGGATTTTTTTTTAGTGTGGTTTGATTTCTTTTCAAAAAGACAAAGTCAAAATGAACTAAAATGCATCGATACAAAAATTCATTCATAAAAGTAAAACATCTTTATCATCATACATAACCACTATTTAGAAATAAACACTGCAGATAGCAAAAAAAGGAGACTACACTCACCGGCCACTTTATTAGGTACACTTTGCCTGTACTGGGTGTACCTAATAAAGTGGCTCTTCTGCATACCTCTGTGGTAAACAGTGGTTATTTTAGTGACCGCTGAAAAATTGTGTAATCTTTAGAGTAGGTATATTAAGGGGGTGACTGAAGATGATTTTTCTCGATGATTAATTTCTTAGTTATTTTTGTTTCTAAAACATCAAAAAAGGATGACAAATGTGTTACAGAAACTCAAAATAATGCCTTCTAATGTCTTGATTGGCCACAAACCAAAAACAGCCACATTTAAGAAGCTGTAATCAGAGAAGTTATACATTTTTCTTCACAAATGACTTTAAAAGGTTGTCAATTTATTAGATTTATTTGGTAGTTCATGGCAGTAGATTTGTTTTAATCTTTTTAAAGTCATTGATTTCAATCATTTAGAACTTTGCACCTGATTTAGCTTGATTTTGGAATAAAGTATAGTGATAATAAATTAATAAAGTATAATACTAAAAAAAAGAGTTAGTGTGGAAAAAATGCCAATTAAGTGGTTTTCATGCATTGCATTGATTTATTGCAGGCTACATCATTTATGTAAATTGCACTGATCAACAAGATATTTTCTTTTAGACTCTAGTGTTTTATTACCTGTACTGTATTTTTACAGTTCTGTTTTGTTTTGTAATGAAGCAGCCTCCTGTGGACGGGCAGGGTAAATGAGCATTTTGTTACAAGTACATAATGTAGTGCATCTGGTCCATGTGAAATAAATCTAATCTAATCTAATCTAATCCAATGTTTTACGATTATCTAAACTAATCTAATCTAATGTTTTACTATTATCTAATCTAATGTTTCACTATTATCTAATCTAATCTAATCTAATCTAATGTTTACTATTATCTAATCTAATGTTTTAGTATTATCTAATCTAATGTAATTTAATGTAATCTAATGTTTTACTATTATCTAATCTAATTTAATGTTTTGCTATTATCTAATCTAATCGACTGTAATATAATCCAATTTTTTACTACGATGTAATCTTATGTAATTTAATGTAATCTAATCTAATGTTTTACTATTATCTAATCTAATCTAATCTAACCTAATGTTTTATTATAATGTAATCTAATGTAATTTAATGTAATACAATCTAATGTTTTCGTATTATCTAATCTAATCTAATCTAATCTAATGTTTTGCTATTATCTAATCGAATTGAATCTAATCTAATGTTTTACTATTATCTAATCTAATTTACTGTAATATAATCCAATTTTTTACTACGATGTAATCTTATGTAATTTAATGTAATCTAATCTAATGTTTTACTATTATCTAATCTAATCTAGTCTAATCTAATCTAATCTAATGTTTTATTATAATGTAATCTAATGTAATTTAATGTAATCCAATCTAATGTTTTACTCTAATCTAATCTAATCTAATTTAATCTAATCTAATGTTTTACTAAATAAGGTATTGAAATGTCGCTAACATTACAAACTCTTCGTAAGTGGACAACACAAATACAGTGTCATCCAGTTTTCGGACCCATTCATTTATTTTCGACAATAATTAAAGCCAGTCTATTCAGTGTGTAGTTCCCGTCTGCTGCTGCTCTCTACCACTCCATCCTCCTGTGTACTCTCGGGCCGGGGGGCGGTGCTGAAATGTGCGCAGGACCTCGACGACACTGTTATGACACAGAGTAAAACAGAGCCAAGCGTTCCTAGGAGCCAGGAGGCTATGAGGTTAATGAGCTGTGACAACTTATAGTGACATTATGTAATCTTAAAGCAAACGCTCTGACGATAGACAAGCCAGTTCTCAGTTTCAGAAGTCGAGCGTGAGCGTAAATTTGTGCGGTGGGTGGGCCACATGGCTGAGTGTATGCTCTCACGTTTGAAGACTGGAAAAAAAAAAAAAAGGAAAATTAATGTCACACTGTTAGAGGATATTTATATATACTGATAGGTTTTAACCCTTTATCGGGCAAGTGACTATTTTTGGTCATTTCCACATACATTACAAGACAGTGACAGGAACAGTTCCAGTGAGGACAGTGAGGGAACAATCTCAGGTCCAATGTGGTCTACAGGGTCTGTAAGGTCCACCTCTGCATGAACAGTGAGTGTACCTGCTTTGTTAGGTACCATGAAGTAATGGTACTAATGTGAGGAATGATGGTCAGAGGGAGAATGTGGATGTGGACAGGGGTCTGGATCAGCACTGATGATGCAAAGTTCTAGAAGTGATGTTCTAATGTTCGAAAATACATGTGCTTTTCAACTTACATGTGTTTTTCTTCTATTTTTTAAATTTACTTCCTGGTTGTTTTTTTGATTTGTTTTTGGGTTTTTTTGCCACTTACGGGTAAGGAACCAAATATTGTAACTTCACTGATAGGGATGCTCCGATCCGATACCAGTATCGGGCATCGGCTCCCGTACTCAGTGTGTGTACTCGTACTCATACTCGTAAAAGTAATCCAATACAACTGCACTGATACCACTTACGGCCGTGTGATATTCACAGTTCAGTGCAGCAGGTACGCGGCGGTGGAATAATGTGTGTGGAGTGTGAAGAGTGTGGAGATTTTTCGAAATAAATGACGGTGATAAAAGTAACGCTGACTGCAAGTAACGTTAAAGACACAGACAGATACGGACGGAGTGTTCTGTCCGTCCTCTGCGTACATTCCATCTGTTTTCCAGGTGCTGGCAGATGTGTACCCAGACGGAGAATACCACCAGGAACCATGGAGGAAGAGGATCTGTTCAAAGAGCGACTGTGTGAGTTAAAGAAAAACTACTGATATATTTATGACAACTACCCAGGGCTGGGCCGGTTTCCATCCTACTTATTATACTATGGAGGTACGGAGCAGTGCAGACCGCCACCAGCTGAAGTGAAAACAAAACTTATCACTCATTTCTCTTTTCTCTACCTGCTGAAGCTAAGCTTTTAAACCTTACCAGCGAAAACGCTGCAATATTAGTATCACATTAGTGTTGCCTCTGTCGTCTCCATGTTTGTTACCTCCGCCAAGGAGGTTCTGTTTTTGTCGGCGTTGGTTTGTCTGTCTGTTTGTCTGTGTGCAAGATAAGTCAAACAGTTATGGACAGATTTGGATGAAAATTTCAGGAAATGTTGATACTGGCACAAGGAACAAATGAATACATTTTGGTGGTGATCGGGGGTGGGGGGGGGGCACTGATCTGCCTTGGCGGAGGTCTGCACTCTACGAGTGCTTTTCTAGAAAAGACAGCGCAGACCTCCGCCAAGGCAGATCAGTGGCCCCACCTCCAATCACCACCAAAATTTAATCATTTGTTCCTTGTGCCAGTATCAATATTTCCTCAAATTTTCATCCAAATCCGGGGCACTGATCTGCCTTGGCGGAGGTCTGTGCTCTCCAAGTGCTTCTAGTTATTACTGATTTTCTTCTTCTTCATAAAACTTTACTCTTCTTCGTGGTATTTGTCCAGTATGGTTCATTCAGAGCGGCGCCCCCTGGTGGATTAATTGAGAAACGCTCATTCCAACACATTAAATGTCAGTAGCAGCA
The DNA here is from genome assembly GCF_902148855.1 of Sphaeramia orbicularis. Taxonomy (NCBI): domain Eukaryota; kingdom Metazoa; phylum Chordata; class Actinopteri; order Kurtiformes; family Apogonidae; genus Sphaeramia; species Sphaeramia orbicularis. The sequence continues at coordinate 16,743,629 of NC_043971.1, forward strand.
CTTTGTTCCAGTCAGACTAATGACAACGACAATAAAGCACATTTACAAAAGGAACTAAGAACTGGAATGGGATTATTTAGTACTCGTATTGGTACTCAGTATCGGCAAGTACTCAAATGTAAGTACTCATACTCATACTCGGTCTGGAAAAAAGTGTTATCGGTGCATCCCTATTCACTGACCTTGATTTTCTACATAACAATACAAAATTTGGGAAAATTTCACAAAAGTAATAAAGTCTTGTTACGTCCTCCAATAACACACTAAGGTATTCAGTATTTAGTAAGGTCTTTAAAGAGTATTTCTTTGAGTGCCCTATAAAAGGTTAATAGACACAGCTATATATAACTCTAATACATTCATCAAAATGAAATAAGAACCCAAGTGACCTGAGACAAATGGAAAAACTCCACTTTCCCTAGTCATGTTAATTCAGGGGAGTGTTTGAAAAGATGTTAATGAAGCTCCAGACTTTAATCCAGGAGTACATTTACACTACACTGTTTTTGACACATTTTTTTCACATTTTCTTCCAGAGATAGAGTACTGTGTGTCCCTGTGTAGGAGGACGGTTGTACAAATCATAACCAAATCTTTTGTACGTGTGTGACTGGCTGCACATTTGAGTGTGAGTGTGTTTTCCCTGCGCTGATCTTACAATGATTTACATGCCTGAATGAGTCCTGGCTGCCAGAAACCACATCTCGGAGCTGACCTGGTCTCAGTCTCGAGCTAAAAAAGGAAGCGGTGTCTTGCTGCCACGCCGGTGTGTTTAAAAGCTGGGCCTGACAGAGCACTCACATCCTAAACCTCTGCTTGATCGATCACAGCGCCTGGTCTGGATCCAGACTGGTCCTACATGCAGCAGGTTTTTGGCAACGTGTGGCTTTAATACAGCGTGATAATGACTACAGGCAGATAACGAGTGGGTTAAATATTCTGACTGTTAGCAGGTAGAAACTGTAAAATAAATTAAAATAAACACTTTGTGGTAGTAAATCAGTGAACAGATAAACAACTTTTACGAGTCCTATTTTTAGAAGCCAAAAAGCTTCATTTGGGCATGACAGCAACATTAAAGCATGTTATAAGTCAAACTTCACGTCTGTAAAAGCTAATGCACCTGTAATAATAATAATAATAATAGTATTGTCTTCATAGTAAAAATAACAGCAAAAGGGGAAGGCAACATAAGTGGTCTTTTTTCAGTCATTAATAAAATATGTATCAGAAGTTTGAGTGTCACTGCAAATTTGTTTTATAAATTGATTCTGGAAATTATGCACTAAAATAATCTGGTATGAAAATTTGGAAATTTGTTACGATGTGCATTGTGGGAGAAGCGAAGTTCCACGCAGCTGCAGTAGCAAGAGGCAACAAGTGTTCAGAGAACACAAACCTCCGCCAAGCACCCCGAATGGTGTGCATGTGTGGATCGACTATTTCTTTTTAAATTAAACAGTTTCAAGGTTGTTCCATACAGCAGAAAAAGTTGAAGCTTGGTACCAGTCATGTGTATATCAAATTATATTAAATTCCAGTCAATATTTGTTGAGTTATAATGAAAAATGTGTCATGAATGGGATTTTCAATGTTAAATTGAAATGTCTACAGAGTCCACATTCCACTGTGGATGTGGACAATTTTGAACCAGATACAAGATATTGTTCTAAGCTACAGGTGTGTCAAATTGGAGGCTAATTGGAGTCATTTTGAATTTTTAAAGCATTTTCGAAAATTGCTCAATGATGAGAGATAGGAAAATTGTAGATTTTGTGACCTTGCTGTGTCCTTGAACTTTGGCCTACTTGGCCCAGAATTTAATGGCTTTGTCCCTGGGCCTAGGCCTATCTATGGGTACAATTTGGTCAAGATGGTTGTAATAGTTTTCCCGTAAAGTTGCTAACAAACAAACAAACACACAAACAAACAAACACACACAGCAAAGATCCCAATACCTCCTGGTGGAGGTAATGAAGCCGTTTCCATGTTTGTTGCTGCTGCGGCCGTAATACAGCTGTGTGGTGCTCCACTTCCCACAATGCATGTCACGACAAATTTCCAAAAATGCCCGAGTGACCTAACGGCTCTGTTTGTAAATAAATGGATTGTTTATAGTGGAGTACACTTCGGAATTGTTCACCGTGAGGGAAGAGATTCAGTTATCACAGAAAGACTTACGGATTTGTGATACTTAGACTATGACTTGGGTTTTACAGATTTGATGAAAAATTGGTGACGAAAGTCATATGCAGCTTTAATTTGAGCTTTTATAAACATCCACATTATCAGCAAATTAAATTCAGGAAAATACCTGATTTTTATTTAAAAAAAAAACAAAAACACAAAACACAGGTTATACAGATATAATAAATGGTGATGAATCACTTCTTAAAAAAAAGTTAAATAGAGAGAAAACTTTCATTTGGGGAGCGACATAAAAGTCGCACTAAGTCTTTACGGCAGGGGTGTCAAACTCATTTTAGTTCAGGGGCCACATTCAGCCCAATTTGATCTCAAGTGGGTTGGACCAGTAAAATAATAACAGTGAAAAAAGGAAAATTCTATTATGATCAGGTTCACATCTACAAAGTTACCTTAAAAATCTGAATAACACGAACAACTTGAATTGTCTTAAGAAAAACAAGTGCAATTTTAGCAATATTATGCCTCGGTTTATCAGTTTATCATTTACACATGTGCACTACAATCGCGCAAAACATTTAGTAACAGGCAGAATATTGGTAAAATTGCACCTACTTTTCTTAAGACATTTCCATTTGTTCATATTTGTTCAGGTTATTTACATTTTATTGTTACAGGATAGTTTGGAAATGTAAATATTTTCATAATTTAATGTTATTTTTTGCACTAAAACAAAGGGAAAAAAATGTAAGTTGTTAATTCTAGATTTTTTTTGGCTGAATTCAAGATTTTTTTTGGCTGAATTCAAGATTTTTTTACCTAAAGATTTTTTTTTTTACTTAATTGAAGATTTTTTTTTGGCTTAATTCAAGGGTTTTTTTTTTTTTTTTTTTTTACTTAATTGAAGATTTAAATTGGCTTAATTGAAGATTTTTTTTTTTGGCTTAATTCAAGGGTTGGTTTTTTTTTTTTGCTTAATTGAAGATTTTTTTTACTTAATTGAAGATTTTTTTTTGGCTTAATTCAAAACTTTTTTTTTTTAACTTAATTGAAGATTTTTTTTTTTTTTTGTGCTTAATTCAAGATTTTTTCCTTAATTCAAGCTAAATTTTTTTTTGCTTAATTCAATTTAAGACTGTAGAATTTTTGCACTTGGGAAAAACATTCCAGGGGCCAAACTGGACCATTTGGCAGGCCACATTTGGCCCCCGGCCCACATGTTTGACACCCCTGGGTTAAAGCATGAATCCTTACTGTCACCTGACTTTTTCAGTGCCTGTATTCTACTGTGCAACATTAGATACCATTAGCTCCTTGCAGAACACGGACATCTAAACAAACCTCACATAAGTACACGAGCCTGCAAAACTCTTCCATACTGAACCTTTAAGTGGTGGACTGAATGCTATTTGTTAAAGCCACTATTGCTATTAATAGTTACATACTGTTTATTAAAATTGTATACATCTGCAAAACCCTTCATTTTGTTAGCTAAATCCTGTAAATTTGCTACTGGTATCACAAACAGATAATGAAATACATTAATGAGGATATATAAAACTCTCTCTGAAACCATTTGTAGCTAAATGCATTCATCTAATCACCTGTAGATGCTGTGGTTTAATAAAGATCGTCGGTCACAGAGTCAGGAGCAAAAAGGGTGAAAATGCATGTCAGGGCTTTGTGAGTTATTTAGGGTGGATGTAGCCTACTTAAGTTACACAAGATAAACTTTTCTAGGTGGTTGTTTTCTGTGTTTTTTTTCTATTAGAGCAGCATAATTAATCAAGTCACAATTGCAATGTCAGCCTGGGTAAATATAGTGTGTGCTTGGAAAAGGCTGCAAGTTAAAGGTCCAGTGTGTGTATAGGATTCAGTGACATTAAGAAGAATACTGTGTAAAAAAAAAAAAAAAAAAGGAAAAGTTGATATTTCTTAACCCATAAAGACCCAATGTCACTTTTATGGCAGTTCCAAAATGTGTTTTTCTCTATATTTAACCTTTCTTAAATGATTTATCACAATTTATTCTACTTTTATCCTCTGTATTTTGTTGTTTTTCAGTAAAAATGAGGTATTCTCCTATATTTAACCTACTAATCATGTGGATGTTCAGAAAAGATCAGGTTGAAGATGAGGGTTATTATATTAAAAACAGAAAACTGAAGAAAAAGTGACTTTTTCAGCAAAGATGTCACTAATTGAACGTAAAAATAAGTATCTCCATCCACTGTCTTTTATCAAACTCCATGGGTTTTACTGATGAATCAATGCTGTAGAACAGGGGTAGTTCAGGGGCCACATGCAGCCTAATATGATCTAAAGTGGGCCGGACCAGTAAAATAATATAAATAATAGGATAAGAACTTTTGAGTGAAAAAAGTAAATTCTGTAATGAAAATGTTTACATCTACGAATTGTACTTGAACATAACATGAACAAATATGAACAACCTGAAAATTCTTTAGTAAAATAAGTGCAATGTTAACAATATTGCGCCTTAGTTTTTCATTTATACATGTGAATCACAACTTGGAGATCACAGTGGATCTACAAATACACAAAACATTAAATAACAGGACAAATATTATTAAAATTCCACATACTTCTCTTAAGACATTTCAGGTATTCACATTTTTTGTTCAAGGCTAGACTGTAAATGTAAGCATTTTTGTGTAATTTTACTTTTTTTTTTTACACTAAAACAAAGAGACACATTTACAGTTTTCATTATTTATAGATTATTATGATAGTATTTTACTGGTCTGATCCACTTTAGACTGAAATGACCTAAAATGATTTTAACATCCTTGATTGTTAATATCTTAAGTGTCATTTTTGCATTTTACAAATTCATCCCAGGGGCCAGATTGGACCCTTCGGCGGGCCGAATTTGGCCCCCGGGCCGCATGTTTGACACCTGTGCTCTAGAAGATGACAGTGTTTCTATGTTCACTACGGAGCCACTGAACATCCAAATGGGTCATATGTGATGACCATGAAAAGTTGACAAACTACATTTTATCTCAATTATTTGCACATATCGATAGGACGAGTGGATCAACAGGTATTAAACGTTTTACATCAGTAGATACGTTGGGTCGCTGCTGGATGTTTGGGTCTTTATGGGTTAAAATAGTTGTTTGAACTGCAAAAAAAGAAAAAAAATGATAAGTACTCTGCTTTTTCATCAATAACAAAGCAATTCATTCAAGAATATTAAGTTGAGATGGTAGATATGTTTTTCTTTTGTTATAATGAGAATGCTTGATGCTGTACATATTTAATTTAAAGTAAGCAGTGTATCAGGTGAAAAGGATAGACAAAAATAGGCTTTTGCTTCTAGTCTATTCTTTTTTTGGATTTTATGTTTATTATAATAATTATACTAAGTGCAATGATTAATGTAAAAAACAAAAACAAAAAAAAACAACAGTTCATTTAATTCATTCAAATCATAATATTGCCTATTTCATCAAACCACGCAGCACTGGTTTTAGGAACACGCAGAAAAATCTTTGCACGAATCGACATGAATTTTCAGTTCATTCACAGCAGTCATTATCACTGACACTAAAACTCTATTATCACGTACAGTACAAAGCAGCAGATTAATCTAGTTTCTAAAGAGCTACTAATTAAGAAAAAATAAGTCAAAAGTGTTAATTTTGTCAGTTTCAGCTCTGGTTGCCAGCTACTACTGCTTTAACAACTCCCGAAGACAAAAATAGCAGACTTTACCTCTAGCTGACCTATTTATTTATAGTTGTTTTGTTTTTTTTAAGCAGTAAGCTGTGCCTTGGAATGGTTAGTAAAGTGACAAAATCCAGCTTGAACACGACAAGGTTAGAGTGTAAACTGTAGCGTGTTCTCGGGCTCGGGGACATACTTGGCCACACAGGGTCAACGCCGGGATCAACTGGGGTCAAACTGGTCTATCAACCGACATACAAACACACACGCACCCACGTACACACAGTGCGGGATCGTCCCCCCCTCGGGGTCGAGCTGAAAAGTACACAACATGACGCACAGGGAAACATTCAGACACACTCGTTAACATGCGTGCTAGTTGGCTGTGGTTACTCGCTTTAACATTCAGACTCCCAGCTATGGCAATCCACACGAAAGTTATCTCATTAAGCAGTTTTCCACACAACAGATAACACAACAGTGCCATAATTAAATAGCCGTGACTTAGTTTGATATGTATGTTGTGCATGTGCATAGTATTGTAAAGAAATGCTAAAGGCAAGACAGGAAATACGCACTATATTCCCAATGCATCCAAACTTACCTGAATAAAGAGACGGTGAGAGATTTACAGAGTCTGAATGAGGAGGGCAGACTGAGACTAAACAGCTCTCAGCACTTCTTACATTCAGTGTTCAAGGGGGAGTGTTCATACACACAAATACACACACACGCACACACACACACACACTGCCTCATACCTTCAGTCAAGAGGTACAGGACACTTCTACAGTACTTCAGACTAATCATTCAACTCATTCATCCTTTAAGCGACTCAGTGTTTGTTACTACATCATGTCTGTGATTAAAGAAACAGTAAGTGTCCTTTAATTGTTATCTTCAAATTAATATTATTATTAGTACAAGGTAGGGATGTAACGATATGAAAATTTCATATCACGGTTATCATTATTATCGCGGTATTGTTGAAATTGTGCTCAAAACGTTCAAAAAGTACTAATACGCACACTGAAATAATTTAACCAAGTTGTATTTATATATATATATATATATATATATATATATATATATATATATATATATATATATATATATATATATATATATATATATACAGGGTGGGGAAGCAAAATTTACAATATTTTGAGGCAGGGATTGAAAGACAGTGTATGACCAATTAGTTTATTGAAAGTCATGAGAATTTATTTGCCACAAGAAAATGTACATAATAGAAAATGTTTTTATTCTATGTGTCCTCATTCTTTCTCAATAACTGCCTTCACACGCTTCCTGAAACTTGTGCAAGTGTTCCTCAAATATTCGGGTGACAACTTCTCCCATTCTTCTTTAATAGTATCTTCCAGACTTTCTCGTAATAGTTTTGCTCATAGTCATTCTCTTCTCTACATTATAAACAGTCTTTATGGACACTCCAACTATTTTTGAAATCTCCTTTGGTGTGACGAGTGCATTCAGCAAATCACACACTCTTTGACGTTTGCTTTCCTGATTACTCATATGGGCAAAAGTTTGTGAAAAGGTATGGATAATAGTGTTAGGTATGATTATGACATCAATATATGTTTGGTTTCAAAACAATTGACATAGTGCCTGCTGAGAAAAAACAACTAAATGTTCATTGTAAATTTTGCTTCCCCACCCTGTATATAAAAAAAACCCCACATAAAATAATAGGCACAATGTACTTTCTGTTTTTGTAAATGTGTGCTCAGATGGCTGTTTTGGGTGAATTTCAACCATCCATTATTCATCGTCTCTTGACATTTTTACCTCAAGATGTCTCTAACTGAATAGAATTTGAACATTTTGGGGATAATACATTATTCTGATAAGTGCTACGCAGATTCCCATGTTTTTCTTTACTCTACCTGAAGCTGGTGTTTAGGATTCTGGTGTTTCCCATAGGACAAAAAGGGACAGATTTATGCACAAATACTCATTTCTGTATTTGATTCAACTAAGAACTAGGGATGTCCCAATCAAAACTTTTTTTTAAACTTATTTTTTATCCTGATTCTGATAAGATCATTCTAACATTGAGGACCCAGCGATACTGACAACTAGGGATGTAACGATATGAAAATTTCATATCACGGTTATTGTGACCAAAATTATCAAGGTTATCATTATTATTGTGGTATTGTTGAAATTGTGCTCAAAACGTTCAAAAAGTACTAATACGCACACTGAAATAATTTAACCAAGTTGTATTTATATATATATATATATATATATATATATATATATATATATATATATATATATATATATATATATATATATATATATATATATAAAACACACATAAAATAATAGGCACAATGTACTTTCTGTTTTTGTAAATGTGTGCTCACATGGCTGTTTTGGGCGAATTTCAACCATCCATTATTCATCATCTCTTGACATTTTTACCTCAAGATGTCTCTAACTGAATAGAATTTGAACATTTTGGGGATAATACATTATTCTGATAAGTGCTACGCAGATTCCCATGTTTTTCTTTACTCTACCTGAAGCTGGTGTTTAGGATTCTGGTGTTTCCCATAGGACAAAATGAGACAGATTTATGCACAAATACTCATTTCTGTATTTGATTCAACTAAGAACTAGGGATGTCCCAATCAAAACTTTTTTTCTGATAAGATCATTCTAATATTAAGGACCCAGCGATACTGACAACTAGGGATGTAACGATATGAAAATTTCAGATCATGGTTATTGTGACCAAAATTATCACAGTTATCATTATTATTGCGGTATTGTTGAAATTGTGCTCAAAATGTTCAAAAAGTACTAATACACACACTGAAATAATTTAACCAAGTTGTATTTAAAAATAAATAAATAAATAAAACAAATAAAATAATCGGTACAATGTACATTCTCTTGGCAGAAACATTCAAATATTAACCCTTAGTAGTCTGAGCCTATTTTGTTCGTTTTTCAGTCCTTTTAATTTTGCCTTTATATACTATATAAACAAATGTTTACTATACCCATGTTTGGGATCTTTTTTTCAGCACAACTTCATCTATATCATCTGCCTATTATTTTTTTCACTTTAACCTACTATAAAAACATAAAAGGACAAAAAAAATCCCAAAAATATAAAATCCAATTTGAAAAATGTATTTAATTTATTGCATAAATAACACACAGATGCTTAACGAACCTTTTCAAAGACTTTAAAAGTGAATATTGGTTCCAAATATTAGGTATAGAAAATAAAAATTGTAATAAATTAAAACTACACTCAAATATTTGACATAAAAGCAGATCTTCACATAGGGTTTTTTCCCCTAAAAGTGCGGTAATCAAACACGGTTATCATGATAATTAGAATTTAAACGGTAATACTGACTGTCAGCAATTTTACCACAGCATATCGGTATACTGGTAATCGTTACATCCCTACTACAAGGTAAGGCTTCTAAATCAAAAGTCTGGATTTATTCAGAAATTAACCCCAACTATTGACAGCAGGGGGCAGTAGTGTAGCAGAAAATACCCACTGCCACTAAAAAAAAAAAGTGTGAAGCCTGCTTATCATCTTAACATGCTGCAAAAGTTTACATTATAAGTTTTTTTTAGCTAATTTTTTAGTAAGAAAATAGCCACTATAACATGATAAATCACCTCCATTTGCAAAGCTGTTCCATATTCATTCATTTTCATTCATTTATTTATTCATTCCAATCTAAATGATTGGAAAGGAGCAGGATGAAGAAAACTTATAATGCCCGCCCCTTTCTTAAAGCACACATGATTCTTCCACACTTATAAATTAGTAATATGCATACATTACCAGTCAAAAGTTTGGAAACATCTGGTTTTTCTTTATTTTCCTGACTATTTACATCGTAGATTCTCACTAAAGGCATCAAAACTAGGAATGAACACATATGGAATTAAGGGTGACATAACTCAAAACATGTTTTACATTTTAGATTCTTCTAAATATTTACCCTTTGCTTTTATTACTGCTTTGCACATTCTTGGCATTCTCTCGACGAGCTTCACAAGGTAGTCACCTGAAATGTTTTCCAACAGTCTTGAAGGAGTTCCCAGTGATGTTGAGCACTTGTTGGCCATCTGTGGTCCATCTCATGCCATTTAAATGAGAAGGTGAGTCCAAACTTTTGACTGGTAGTCTATATTGGATGCTTCTTGGTTTTGTTTCTCAGGTTTGATCTTGTAGAAACACAACCCAGGTTTATCTATTCATCAGTTAATGCATGTGACTGAACAACTACTACCAAGTATTTTGGTGAAACAAACCTACCAAAAAAAAAAAAAAAAAAACACCTGAAAACTCTTTTTGCTCTCTAGATAGGTGCTCCTTTAAGGACGTGGCACCACATGTGTCAGCGTGATTAGAAATACCTGTGATATATCAGATACTTCATGCATGTTGTGATCAAGGTTATAATAGTTTTGGATTCTTCATTATAGTTTAGTTTTATTTAGTTTTGACTTTTTTTTCTCCAATTCAGTTAGTTTTAATTAGTTTTCAGAGCAGTTTTGGTAGTTTTTATTAGTTGTCATTTTTTTTTTCTGAATGCTTAGTTTTAGTTTAGTTTAGTATTAGTATTAGTTTCAGTTTTTTCATATATTTTATCTTCCATCCTATTCAAAGAAATAAGTGAGGTTACCCTGGACATTTTATTTGGGGGTGGGGTTAGGGCGGCTCTGACTGAGCACAGACACCAACATATGTACAGTAGCATGGATACATTCCCTATAGCAGGTTGGGGGGGGGTAATGTAGGTGGGGGTGTGATCCATACACAACGTCACTTACGTGAAAACGAAAGAGAAACTTTCCATACTTTCACCGTTGGCCTCCTGACTTCTATACCTCTCTTATACTGCTGATCTGAGACAAATTTTTTACATGTTCTATCCTATATCAACATTGACAACGACGAAAACTAAGAAAATTTTATCCATAATATTTATACATTTTAGTTAGTTTTGTAAACACACAATACAGTTTCAGTTAGTTATGCTTTTTTCTTTTAATTATAGTTTTTATTTATTTCAGTTAACGAAAATGTTTTTTCAATTCTAGTTTTCGTCATTTCGTTAGTTTTCCTTAACGATAATAACCTTGGTTGTGATAAACAGACAGACAGACAGAGGTCAGTGCTCTTCACATCTCCATCACTGGTTTCAACAACAACAGTTTTTCCATGAGCACAGGCTGATGATTGATAGTCTCACCTCTCTCGCTGACACTTTCGATCTCAGCATCCTCACAGCTGCTGTACTCCGGCGTGGTCCCTCCCTCCTCCTCTGAACTGCTGACGCTGGTCTGCCTCTTCCCTCCGGCCCCCAGGCCTCGCTTCGACTTGTAGGGCCTCGGCGGTGGTGGACGTAAAGATTCCGATTGGTCAGAGCTTAGCGAATCATTGCGCAGCATGCTCTCAGCCTTCTCCCGTTTGGTCCGTCTCACTACGGGTCCCTGACTGGGGGCCGAGCCCGGGCCCGAACTGGGAGGTTCTCTGAGTTCAGGGGGAGGGGCTTGCTGTGCAGGGGTTTGGTCATATGACCCGCCCACCCCACCCGCCGTCCTCTGTCCAGGCCGAACACCTGGGCCTAATACGTCTCCGGTCTCCCCTGTCAAGCCTATGCCACGACCCTGCACCGGCACAGGGTGGCCCCGGCCTCCAGGAGGGACCGGCCCTGCTTGCCGAGGGGGGCCACCGCTGTGGTCCATGTGGTGGAAGCCCCCCTCTTCTGTCCGTCTCACCCCACCACCTTCTCCCACCGGATCGTGCTCCAGAGAGCGTCCCTTTGTCAGCCGCCGGCTTTCCCTGCGTTCCCTGGACTCCCCTCTGAGGTCTCGGTCCATGGAGACCTGGGTCTGAAGTCTGGGCTGGCCTGTCCGGCGCTCCCCCCGGCCAACTCCTCCGCCTCCTCTTCCATTTCTCCTGGGGAACAATGGACATGGCAGCAGAGAGGAAAAGATCATGTGGATACTGTAGGTGAAATGTGAAGACCAGGGGTGTCAAAGTCATTTTGGTTCAGGGGCCACATTCAGCTAAATTTGAAATGAAGTGGGCCGGACCAGTAAAATAATAACATAATAATATATAAATAATGTCAACTCCGAACTTTTCTCTATGTTTCAGAGAGATAAAAAGTAAATTTACATTATGAAAAGGTTTACATCTACAAACTATTCTTTCAAACAATGTGAATAACATGAACAAACTGAAAAAATAAGTGTAATTTTAACAATATTCTGCCTCAGTTTATCATTTTACACATGTACATTATAATGCACAGATCACAATGGATCTACAAATGCACAAAACATTTAAAATAACAGACAGAATCTTGTTAAAACTGTACTTACTTCCTTAAGACATTTCAGGTGGTTCATATTTATTCAGGTTATTCACATTAATACATGAAAATATTTACGTTTACAAAGAGAACCATTTGGAGTTGTCATTATTTATATGTTATTATGATCGTATTGTACTGGTCCTGCCCACTTGAGATTGAATTGCTCTGAATGTGGAACCTGAACTAAAAGGATTGTTAATATCTTCAGTGTAATTTTTGCATTTCACAAATTCATCCCAAAGGCCAGACTGGACCCTTAAGCGGGCCGGATTTGGCCCCCGGGCCGCATGCTTGACACCCGTGGTGTAGACAGACAGGCTACTGCTACTGGTTTTGTGTCCATAGACAAGAACTGGGACTGGTACCATTAAATACTGCTGTCATTTTCTGTGTAAAACAAATCTCACTCACTAAGCTCAAAGAATCAGTGAAGACCCTCTAACATCTGATTTACTCTTTTGAAAAGTATAAACCAGCCAGAGAAGACAAGACACTTTGGTGTTTTTATGGTGTAACTGTATAATACGCTTAATGCTTATACCAGTATGAAAACCAGTGTCCATTCATGTTCTCAACGTGGCAAATGAAAAATATCCTGTTAAAAATCTCAGCCTATGCAATAAAAATTGGTAATGATGCTGAAAGAATAGAATAGAATAGAATAGAATAGAATAGAATAGAATAGAATAGAATAGAATAGAATAGAAGAAAACTAAAAAAAATGAATGGAATTCAAGGCCATGATGTGTAGGAAGATGTTCCATTACATTAACAGTTTTTCTACACCATAGTTGTGATAGTTTGACAGTAATTATTATTATTATTATTATTATTATTATTATTATTATTATTATTATTATCAGTAGTAGTAGTAGTAGCAGTTTAGATTATAGTGTAGTTTAATGAGTTACCTAAATTTGACTAAGATTGTTACTTGACTTGTTTTTGTTTACTTTTTAGTCTGTTTTACAAGTGATTTTTCCATTGACCCTCAAATTGCGCAAATATAACTTGCACATAAAAATGTACCTAATGGGAAAGAGGTGGTTTTCAAGCACGAAACCTTTTTCCGCAACTAGAGTCACGTGAATAAACTAAAAAAAAAAAAAAAAAAAAAACGGATGTTGACAAACGTTGCAACAAGCAAAGAAGAAGAGTTTTAAAAGAAACATGGTGCGGTATGTGTGGACACACCAGGAAACCGAATATTTTTTTTAATTTAGTACAGGACAGAGGGATAAAATATAATAATAATAATGAATATATCTGTAAATCAACACAATATTTACGTTCGTAGCCATGTTCATGGAATGACTTCTCGTGTCATCTCGCGATAATAAATAAACAAATCATCCCATTTGTGATTTAATGGAAAAACCGACATTACGCACTTCTGTTTGGTCAACATTTAGTAAATATCAGTAAAGTTTTGCACATATGTGTAACGGAAAAGTGAAAATCAAAAAGAAAGCCTTGATGTAGAGAATGTGAAAATGTAGCACAAAAGAACTCATGACGTTAAACATTACAAAACAATTCTTTATTAAAGTGTAACCCTGCATAGACCTCCCCTTCCTTTCATTTATTTACCATTAACACCATTTCCTCCATTAACATTGGAGGAAATTAAACCAACACTGGTTTTATTTGGAATTCTGTTTTGTTTTATGTTGAATCATAATGTACATTTAAGTAATGAAATTTTGTTTAAGTTTAAGGGTTAAAAACATGACCAGCATTTATGGTTTAATCTACTAACCACATGTTAATAATATATGTTAGAAAACTGTTATTGGAAGTGTTTTTTTTTTTTGCTTTCAGCTTCTGTTTCTCACACATCTCACACTGGAGTGTTATGATTTCATTGTTAACATTATTTTCCATTAACAGAAAGCACATCGTACAATTTACTGTTTTGGAGCTGACTGTATTGTTCCATTACACTCCTAATAGCATAGGAAACAATGTCACTAACCGCCTGCTTAAAGAGCCATTATCCACCACTGTATAAAGCATGCAACCGATGAATGCTGCAGATATTTCTTAATAACACAAATATTAACATATTTTACATGGTCGGCTTCCAGTAGCGGACTGGCATTTAAAGGGGCACGCCATCAATTTTACACACAAAATCAATACTTTATCGAACATATTTAAATATTAGAAAGAATATGTAGAATTTATTAATTTTTATTTTCAGTAAAAGTATTTTTTTGATCATTCTGAATAAATGTCATTATACAGTCACGGAAAAAATGATTAGATAATCAAAAGTCATCAAAAACAATGGTTATGCAATCAAGTACTAACTCCTGTGTGTATCATGTGACTAAAACAGACAGAAAAGAAAACATGGAATGCCTAAAAGCACTGTTTGTGTCAGTACAATGCCATAGATATTGATGTAAGAACTGAAGTGATTTTGGTTATTATCAAGAAAACATGGAAAATGGATAGATATCAGCTCTGAAATTAAACTCTTTTGAGCTATTTTTGTTGTTATCATTATATTTGTCCAAACAAATGTACCTTTAGTTGTACCAGGCATTAAAATGAACAAGAAATTGAAGAAAACAACAGTGGTCTAATAATTTTTTCCGTGACTGTAGATGACATTAGATTATTAATAGTGACTGGAAAAGTCTTTGCCAATCGCGTTACTATGTTACTTTCTGTTTCTTTATTTTTTGTTTTTGTTATTTATCCAACTTATCCAGTTAACATATAAATCATCAATAATAATGTAAAAATAGTTATTATGTTAAAGTGTTTCAATCCTTTATTGCTTTTACTTTTACACTAATTTATTAAATAGATGGTTAATGACATAACAGGACCAATACAACCCAGTATTCTAAAATACATGTTCCTAGCACCTTACATGTGTTTCTCTTGTATTTCTTATATATAAAAAAAATATATATGTAAATATATATGTAAAAAAAATATATATATATATATATACATATATATATATATATATATACACACACATATATATATATATATAATATATTTTTTTATTTATTTATTTATTTATTTTTTCATTTTAGTTTTTTTGCCGCTTACGGGCAAGAAACCAAATATGATAACTTCAGTGACCTTGATTTTCTACATGACAGTAAAAAATTTAGAAAAAATTCCTAAAAGTGATAAAGGCTTGTTATATCCCAAAATAACACACTATGGTTGAAAATTTGAATTCCAGAATATTTCCTTGAGTCCCCAATAAAGGGTTAATATTATTTGTTTTTCACTATGTGCCAAATTTCTGCCTTCATCAAGCCCAAGATGTGAAATCTTGATCCGGCTTACGTGTCTCGTGGTGGTTCGCTACGTGACCGGGTGTCGGTTCCAGGTGTGGTCCCGGGTGCCCCTGGTCGGCTGGGGTCTTGGGTTGCAGTGGTGGAGCCTGGGGGAGCTTGGGAGCGGGACCGGAGCTTCTTGTCACCGGAGGTTTGGCACACAGACGGCTCGCTGACGGCTGAACCCAGTCCAGCGGGCTTACCAGACGGACCGGTGAACCAGTCGCCCGGCTTGGTCAGGATCTCCTGCTGCTTCCGGCAGTTATTACACACCCAGATCACCTAGAGGAAAGAAAACAAGAGGGAGTAGGGATTACAATCACAGTCATATGACACTTTAACACATAAACACCCAGTGCTACTTTTGTGGCAGTTCCAAAAGGATTTTTTTCTCTGTATTTAACCATTTTTAAGGGCTTTATCACCATTTATTGCAATATTATTCTTTTTATTTTTAGTTTTTTTAATGTAAGTCATGTATTTTCCTTAATTAAATTCACTGATCATGTAGATTTTCATAAAAAGCTCAAAGGTTATTATATCAGAAAGAGAGAAAACTGAAGAAAAAGTGATTTTTTCAGTAAAATATATCATTAACGGAACATGAAAACGAGTATCTCCATCCTCTGTCATTGATCCAACTCCATGGGTTTTACTGGTGAAACAATGTTGTAGAAGATGACCCTGTTTTCACGTTCACTACGGTGCCTCTGAACGTCCAAATGGGTCATATCTGATGACCATGAAAAGACGACAAACTACATCTTACACCAATTATTTACATGTATTGATAGGATTAGTGGATCAGCATGTATTAAACAGTTTACATCACTAAACGGTTTTGATCACCAGAAGTCTTTTTGTGTTAAACAATGTACCTACAGCTGAGGATTAACCCTATAAATGTACATCAAGTTTTTGTACAAACAGATCAGATAATAACTCTGAAGACATCTTTGTGTGGCGTTTAATGCGATCGTCCAAGGATAGCAACGACTCCCTCCTACAGACTGTGAAACCCATCTGAGGCCTGGCTTCAACCGAACAGGAAATGGAACAATGCACTTCCTAAAGAGCTGCGCTGCTGCCAATGACGCGTCCAGAAAAAAAAGGGCTTTTATGGAAGCTTTTTAAGATCAACATCATGGCAGTTCCACCAGCTTGGCTTACAATGTAGGCTGAGTTTGGCCTCCGAATTAAGAACACAAAGCCAAATAGATAATGAAAGGACACTCAACCTACTGCCAAACAATACTCTCATCTTCTTCCGTTCTATTTGTCCCATTGCATATAAGCACATGGATTATGCACTGGCCATGTTTACACACTACTGTATTAGTCCATTCATGTGACAGAGTTCAGACCTGGTTGTAAAACGTGCACGAAAGGACATTGATTCACACCTAAAGCTCAAATATAAGTCGCAGCATAAGTGTTTTAGAAGAAATGTGTCGTACTTGTATGTTCAGAATACAGCAGAATTCTGGATTTAACCCTGTAAAGCCTGAACCATTAAATCATTGACAGAAAATTCCAGTTCTTTGAAACTGGAGCCTTTATTGGTCCCAAAATGTTTTGTTTTTGTTTTTTTTTTAAATATCAATTTCCATGTATGATTTTCAATTTTGTATCATATTTGATACATCGGGTCTCAGTGCTCAAGTATTATCATTTTTGAACAAACGAAAACATAATAATACAGGGTGACATGGGTTGGGCTCCTGGTGCAATTCAAAGAAAATCTGAAATGGTTAGATTATGGAATCGAATTATTAATATACACTGCCAGTCAAAAGTTTGGACTCACCTTCTCATTTAAATGACATAAGATGGACCACTGATGGCCAAAAAGTGCTCAGCATCACTGGGAACTCCTTCAAGACTATTGGAAAACATTTCAGGTGACATCCTCATGGAGGTCATCAAGAGAATGCCAAGAATGTGCAAAGCAGTAATAAAAGCAAAATGTGTCTACTTTAAAAATTCTAAAATATAAAACATGTTTTGAGTTATGTCAGACTTTTTTTAACTACATAATTCCATACGTGTTCATTCATAGTTTTGATGCCTTCAATGAGAATCTACAATGTAAATAGTCATGAAAATAAAGAAAAATCATGTGAGTCCAAACTTTTGACTGGTAGTGTACCAGATAATGGAATAACCAAAAAATTATTTGGCTGGGATAAGACAAGGTCCCCTTGGGCGGCAGAGGTCAGAGCTGTCTTTGCGGAAGCACAACTACAATATATATTTCACAACAACCTTTCATGTAGCATTAACAAGATCAGAGCTAACCTAATATCTGCTTTTAACGAAAAATGGGTGAATGGGATCCTGACTAAACCGAAGCTGCGGACATACATTCAACTAAAAAACACCTAGAAAACAGAGTTTAACCCTTTCATGCACAGTGGTCACTCCAGTGGACAGTTCTTCTCCAGCTGTTCTCTTATATATTCATGGCTTTTGTTGTTTTAGTTCCATATCAGCCAACACAGTGGACACTTATACATCATCACATACACTGCAAACCGTTACTGTAACTTAGCTGTTCTAGATAAACCTGATCTGCAATAACATGCTTGAGTGTAAAAAAATTGCTCATTGTTATTAGACTTAGGTTGAATAGTTATTCTGTTTTATTGTTAATTGTGTCTCGTGTATGTGTTTTATGTTGTTTGGACTTTGTACGGCTGCTACCTTTGCCAGGTCTCCCTTGCAAAAGAGATCCCTAATCTCAGTGGGATTTCTTGGTTAAATAAAGGTAAAATAAAAATAAAATGAATAAAAATAGACTGTAATGAACAAGGTTTTTTTTTTTGTTTTTTTTTTTAAACAAAAATGTTTTTTTTGCATATTATCTCCATGAAGTGAGTAATAGCTAGTATTAGAGTATGTTAAAATGGAAGAAAACATCAGATTAGCAGCTTTAAAAATATTTTTATGTTATAGTTTTCACACAGTAGATCAGTAAATACATGTTTCTTTGGTTCTAAAATTAAGCACATGGTGTCCAGCAGAGTGGATTTTTTTTTTAACTCCATGAAAAATAGGTTCATTAAAAATAAAAAAAATTTAAAAATCAATCGCATTGTTTTTTTTTTCATGTCTAAAGAGAAATAAAAGCACTCAGGAAAAAAAAAATCTTGATTAAGGTTCTCGTAATTCATGCATGAAAGGGTTAACGTCAGCGCAAACTTGACCAGGAACCAAAGGTCCCTAACTGCTCAGTTGCGTACGGGAATCTTTCCCTTGGCCTTAGAAACTGGGAGATTCACCCAAACCCCAGAAGAAAACACTTTGTGGACTGTGCGATTTGGGGGAAGTGGAAAATGAATCACATTTTCTTTTGTACTGTCCTCTGTATGATGAACTGAGAGCCTCTTTGTTTGATGACACGTTTATCCGAAATCCTGATAAGTTCAAGAAAAAAAAAACATCACACTCATCATGCAGAGGGCTTCAAAACTCATGCATCAGATATGAAACATTCTGCATTATAGGGTTAAAGGCAAGGAAACCATTGCTCTTCAGAGGAGTGAAATAGGACTGGTGTTGGTGTTTGAGGGTTAATAAAGCAGGAAAAGACACCAAAGCATATACAGAAGCCATCTTAAATACCCATAATCCCTTGGTGTTACTCCAATCATCAACGATCAATCATCTTACAAAAATATTCATAATATACAGAGAAAATGGTTTCAGAGAAAAAAGAGGAATAATTTGGTCTTCATGGAAAGTATTGCACATTTTTTATGTAATATATTTCTTGAGGGTTAATGACATTGTGGTTAACACAATAATTTGTTTTTTAATAGATCCTCCTGAGACTTAGCAGTACATTTTTGTCCTCTGTAGAGGACATGAGGTTCACAGCTTTACTTTATAAATGATATAAACAAAGTATCTGAAAAAAAAAGTTGCATCATGCTGTTTCCTATCAAGGTAATTATTTAATGCTAAATAAATAAATAAATAAATAAATAAATAAATAAAGCCAAAACTCTTACTTTCCTTGGTCTCAGGAGAATATGATGTGATGACGAGTAAACTAATTGACTGTCAGCCACAAAAATAAATGGACTCAGGTGTAAAATACATAATCAAACCATTTATATATATATTTCTTTCAACCATTTGCTGCTTTTGGTTCTAAAAACTTTGCAATTTGTTGATTTTCTGAATCTTGCATTTTAGTAAATTTCTTTTTTTTTTTTTTTATTTTAGACTGGTGGCAGGTGTCTAAGATATTTAGACAGAATTTTTGCTGCTGTTCATCTTAAGTTATGTGAAACTTTTTTTTTTTTTTAATCAAAAGCTTTTCTGGTGGTAATCCCCAAACCCTCTACCCAGTGTCTGAAATATTCTGCAAACTTTGGGAAAATACTTTAATCCAGGGGTTTCCCAAAGTGGGGTACGTGTACCCCCAGGGGTACTTGGAAGAAGCCCAGGGGGTACGTACTTGAAACTGTTTTGGAAATATACATTAAATAAGTCATCATGTCCCGAATACAAAATAAATAATGACAATTAATGTTGAAATATAAAACACAATAATAAATGTATATAATAGTTTTATTGTCAATCATCTTGCTTAAGCTTTGGTAACATTTTAAGAACATTTTATTTTTATATTATTCAAAATGAGTTTCTCTGAGTAGCTAAGTAATTATTTTTAGTTGATGAAAGGTTTATTTATTAACTAGTGACCAATTTATTTATTTTCTTATCAGTGAAAGAGGGCACTATTCAGTTTATATTTTGCACACAAAATTAACTTTAAAAAATGTGTTTTGTTTTGTTTTATTTTTATATATTACAGTTAAATATGTGTTGTTTTGAAAATATAAACAGACACCTTTGGCACAGGAACAAACTTTGCCTAATTTTTTAACTTCCCGAGACGCAGGAAATGTCAGCAAAGTACAAGCTTTTTATCGTTTTTTTATTAAATAAGTGCATATATTGGAAACATCATGATGCAACAGTTTTTTCAGATGCAGTTTTGAAAATTTCTATGGAATATCCTTTGTGGTGGACAGTTTTCTTTTCGTTTTTTTGTATAAAGTTATGAAACTCTTGTCCACAAATGTGGACAGAAAACCCATAGCTGGGTCTTGGGAGCTTAAATCAAAAATGTTGAAGCCAGAGTTGGGGGTACTTGGCTAAAAAAGTATAGTTCAGGGGGATACTCCGCTGTAAAAAGTTTGAGAACCACTGCTTTAACCTAAACATGACCTGTGGCATCTACAAACAGGGAGAAAACTCATGAAATACTGTAATAAAAAGCTTTCACAAGAAGCGAGACATTGTGCAGGTGCTTTTTCTCATTGTTTACAAGGTACAGTGAAGTAAAAGTGTCAAGTGCATGAATAAAAGTACTTCGATTCTTTATATAATTGTGGCACATACAACAGTTAAGACTTAAATCTGTGAAACCAACTGGTACTGGTAGATTTCTCAGTAAGACACAGCCTCAAAATAGACAAATAAATACCTGACTGGACTGGTGCTTATGACAGCGCACTAATTCAGTCAGAATTTGACAGTTTGATCTTAAATGTGTCATGGTTGGTTACTTTTCCTCTGCGCACATGTCTTGTCAACACCGTAGTCTGTTTGCACTGTGGTGGGATGTGGGTTACATCCTAGAATAGATACGAGGATTCATCGAGCGAGACAAGGGTTAGGGTTAGAGTAGCTAAGTAATTATTTTTTGTTGATGAAAGGTTTATTTATTAATTAATGACCAATTCATTTATTTTCTTATCAATGAAAGAGGGCACTATTCAGTTTATATTTTGCACACAAAATTAACTTTAAAAAAGGTGTTTTTTTTTTTATATATATTACAGTTAAATATGTGTTGTTTTGAAAACATGAACAGACACCTTTGGCACAGAAACAAACTTTGCCTAATTCTTTACATCAAAAATGTTGAAGCCAGAGTTGGGGGTACTTGACTAAAAAAGTATAGTTCAGGGGATATTCTGCTGGAAAAAGTTTGAGAACCACTGCTTTAACCTAAACATGACCTGTGGCATCTACAAACAGGGAGAAAACTCATGAAATACTGAAATAAAAAGCTTTAACAAGAAGCAAGACATTGTGTTGATGCTTTTTCTCATTGTTTACAAGGTACAGTGAAGTAAAAGTGTCAAGTGCATGAATAAAAGTACTTCGATTCTTTATATAATTGTGGCACATACAACAGTTAAGACTTAAATCTGCGAACCCAACTGGTACTGGTAGATTTCTCAGTAAGACACAGCCTCAAAATAGACAAATAAATACCCGACTGGACTGGTGCTTATGACAGCGCATTAATTCAGTCAGAATTTGACAGTTTGATCTTAAATGTGTCATGGTTGGTTACTTTTCCTCTGCGCACATGTCTTGTCAACACCGTAGTCTGTTTGCACTGTGGTGGGATGTGGGTTACATCCTAGAATAGATACGAGGATTCATCGAGCGAGACAAGAGCCGAGCACGAAGGCCTGCAGTGTGAACGTAGTCACAGTCCTGTGTTGACATCAGAGACAGAATGAGGAAAAGGGGGGATGACAGAGGAAGTGAGGCTAGGCGGGAAATAAAGAGACAGAGAGAGAGAGAGGACGGGGGAGGAGAGGGAGGAAGGGAGGGGAGGTTAGAGTCGGTCCCTCTCCTCCAGCCACCAGGGTTCTCATTACTCCTGAACACTCCCCAATGACTCTTTAAACAGAGCTAAAATAAAACACTCTGGCATCGGCCATCACCCCCCCTCCACTCCCACTCCCACTCCCTCCCCCTTCCCAACTCCACCTCTCCTTTCCTCCCTCTCTCTCCATCCTTCCTCTTCTTCCTCTCCCTCAACCCCCTTTTTTCCCTTCCATTTCTCCCTCCTCCAGATTGCTTTTGATTAAAGCTACAAAAGCCGAGGAGAAAACAGCTTTACACCAACGCAGCTATATTTATCCTGCCAAACACCCCAGCACCACCAGGGAGAGAGGGAAAACGTGTGCTCAAACACACACACACACACTCTCACAGCAAAGAAGGCAAAACACTGCCTCTTGTGGGACATTATAGCTTTGGTTAAAAAAAAAAAAAGAAGAAAAAAAAAAAAAAAAGAACCACCAATCTGTGGTTTTTTGCAGCCAGACCTATGAGGTGGACGTCTGCCAGATGGACACTGCAGTGCTGGTGTACTAGCCCGTACATTTACAGGCCATGGTGACAACTTGTAAACATGTTAACAGGAAAAAAAAACTGTATTCATTATTGAAGTCCTGCATTTTTATTGAACTAAAGGTAGAATGAAATGTGATTAAATCTAGTAAAAACCCTCTAAAATGAAGAATCAGAGTACATTTAGACCAGTGTTTTAATACATATCGGCAAAAAATTTACTTAGGGGTCAAATGGGTGGCCATTTTTGTCAAAAAAAAAAAAAAAAAAGTTGTAAGAAATGCATAGAACTGTGTTGAAATAATGCTAATACATTTGTGCACAGACTAGTGATATTATTTGACAGTGGAAGCTATATTTTCAGAAATATTGGATTTGGAATAGCACGTGTATATGAAAACTTTTGCTGGTGGACGGACGTGACATTACCCATGATGATCTGGTCAGTACCAGTACTTTATTAGTAATAAACTTATATACTTACTATTGCTAATTCTCCTCTTATTCATAAATGTTAGTATTGTGGATCTAAAACAATAACAGCTGACACAAAAACACAAAATGTGGCAGTGGACGGATGTGACATGGTTGTTACAGATCCCATCATACTGATGCTCAGCAGCCATGTCACCGTTTCCACAAATGATCTCTGTGCAAAAACTAGGATCAGAATTATTTATTGTATAGTTTATCATCATACTAAAGTGTAAATAACAATAAAGAATTATTTCTTTATAAAAATGCTTATTATTAGAAAACTGTTGATTTACAGGGTGGGGAAGCTAAATTTACAATGAACATTTAGTTTTTTTTAGCACTTATCAGAATAATGTATTATCCCCAAAATGTTCAAATTCTATTCAGTTAGAGACATCTTGAGGTAAAAATGTCAAGAGACGATGAATAATGGATGGTTGAAATTCACCCAAAACAGCCATCTGAGCACACATTTACAAAAACAGAAAGTACATTGTGCCTATTATTTTATGTGGGTTTTTTTTATATACAGGGTGGGGAAGCAAAATTTACAATGAACATTTAGTTGTTTTTTCTCAGCAGGCACTATGTCAATTGTTTTGAAACCAAACATATATTGATGTCATAATCATACCTAACACTATTATCCATACCTTTTCAGAAACTTTTGCCCATATGAGTAATCAGGAAAGCAAACGTCAAAGAGTGTGTGATTTGCTGAATGCACTCGTCACACCAAAGGAGATTTCAAAAATAGTTGGAGTGTCCATAAAGACTGTTTATAATGGAAAGAAGAGAATGACTATGAGCAAAACTATTACCAGAAAGTCTGGAAGATACTATTAAAGAAGAATGGGAGAAGTTGTCACCCGAATATTTGAGGAACACTTGCGCAAGTTTCAGGAAGCGTGTGAAGGCAGTTATTGAGAAAGAAGGAGGACACAGAGAATAAAAACCTTTTCTGTTATGTATATTTTCTTGTGGCAAATAAATTCTGACTTTCAATAAACTAATTGGTCATACACTGTCTTTCAATCCCTGCCTCAAAATATTGTAAATTTTGCTTCCCCACCCTGTAAAAAGTGACGTGACATTCTTAATGTATGTATTGGCGTAACATAAGCAGGATGGATCAGCGCCATACTCCATATTGCAACCTGTAAAAATAAAACATGTGATATGTAGTATATAATCTGTAAGAAAAATTGGGGAATCTAAAAGAATAGAATATTTGTTCTTCAGGTAAATTCAGTTAAAATATAACTTGTCCACTTGTGACATGAAAATATAGCATTAACTGTGATGAAATTGGACATTTTTGACCTGGAAACATAGTTCATATGACCATCAACATGTTGAACAGAAATGAAATCCTGTAAATTTGCATAACTTGCATTTACCAATACGAAGTTCTTTTGGGGATTCACTTACATTGATTTCTTATGCACAAAGACAGAAATAAGACCTCTAAGCAAATTTTAGCCGACAAATAAAAAATTCCACTGGTCTACAGTTATTTAGAAATGATCTTCCTCAGGGATTAAATGCACTAAATCTTACATACTTTAATAAGATGAACTGGGAAAACAAAAAACGGAAGTGCTAATTAGCTGATGTTTTCAATGTATATGATAAAGTGTTATTATACATATATATTGGTTTATGTACAATTTATACAATAAATAAAACAAATCCACTACAAAAAATGTGTAAAGTGAATGTGTTATAATATGAAGACACAGTTTTCCAGTAGAGCTGGTATGTTTGTAGATCCACAGTGATCTGTAAGTTGTAATGAACATGTGAAAATGAGAAAGTGAAGCCAAATAATGGCATAAATGGTTAAAATTGCACTATTGTCTTAATAAATGTCATTTTGTTCATGTTTTTCACACTTTTTTAAAGGGTAGTTTGTAGATGTAAACATTTTGATAATATAATTTTACTTTTTTCACTCTGAAACATAAGTTAGACATACAAATTTTAAAATTAATATTATTTATCTATTATTTTAATGATCTGGCCCACTTCAGGTCATATTGGGCTGTATGTGGCCCCTGAACTAACATGAGTTTGACACCCCTGCTTTAAAGGGTTGAGATTAAAATTCTCCTACTTCTTAGGCTAAATATTATCTCCATAAACCTCCTTTTGGATTAACTGGATGATGTACCACAAACAAATCTGGAAAGATGCCTCATTAAATGTCGACTTTTTGATATTCTCACAAATATATATTGATCTTATAGGACCATCATGCATTACAATGCACAAAAAAACATCCACAGTGTAGCTTTGAGATTTATTCTGAAAAAAGGCTGAACACTGACAAAAAACTTATTTAACACTGACCACTGACTCAGACATTATGGCAAACTATACTATTATTTTGCAGCGTATTTTGCTTTTGTAGTGTTAAACACACAGTATGCATTTGCATCCATCGTTAGCCGTATCTCAAAAAACACAACAAAAAACATGTCCTTTAACACCCACAGTTGTGTTATTCCCTTTCACAATATCAGTCCTAAACATACTGACTGTGTAACTTAATGACATATGGGAATAAAATGTAATACCTTCATGTCATGTGTAATGACGCATACTCAAGGCATTATATTTTCTTGCACTAAATTGTTAATGTCAACTTAATGTAAACAGGATGTGACATTAGTGAAAAAGCAAGTTGGATTTGTATAGAACATAAACACAGGTGTTCTAGATATTTTACTACTCAACCGTCACATAAGGTGCGTTTAAAAGAACACACATTAAGGCAGAATTTATCAAAGATTATTTGCCAAAACTCCTTGAACAGTCTGAGGTCAGTATCTCCGGGTGTGCCACCGACTGAAGCAGTTACGATATGGAACCAGACACAGGGGGGTCTTACAGCTCACGCACATCCAGGAGGTGTTCTGGACCCAACCCCGGACTTTACAGTCCACACACAGCCTCCTGCCGATAGCCTGGAACCAGTGAGAAGGTGGGATGGCAGCAGGAAGGTGTTGCCCAGACGCTGCTGCATATCTTCTTTTCTTGGAGGACCTTCTTCGCTTGTACCCTGACGTGAACCTGTCTGATGTACTGGATCCTCCTGGTCTGGTATCGCTGTAGTAGTCATGTTTGGGTCCACCTGCTCTACTGCTGTGTGCTCGTACAGCAGGTGAAGGAGACCTCCATCTCCTGCCCGATCGGGGGATTAACCTGACCGACCGATCCGAGGGTAGAGAACAATATGATGCAGTAGATGAGGCAGGTGTTTGGGGAGATGGTGGCAAAGGGGAGGAAGGCGCAGAAACCTTCAATTCTCCACCCTTTAAATCTGTGCAAACGTTCTCTTCAAGACTGAAACCATACGGACAGGGAGAGATTACCATACTGCTCTGAAGCAGAAACCATAACACATGCAACACTTAGTGTAAATACAGTTCATATTTTGCTCTTTCATATTTTTCTATACTTATTTATCAATATTTTTTTCATCTTTAATCCTTCTTTTTATTACAGTTTCATTGTGCTACATCAGGGGTGTCCACCTGCACACCTGGAAGCCATTACATCCTTATCAGGCTTCTGCAGAGCTTAATGATGAGCTGATCATTAATTGAACCAGGTGTGCTGGAAGAGGGAAATATCTAAAACATGCAGGATACCGGCCTGTGACGACTGGATTTGGGCATCCCTGTGTTACATAAACAATGACAATAAAGTCTATTCTATTCTAATTTTTCTATATTACTATACTTTATTTAATAACAAAGCAAATTATCCTTTCTTAACTACTAAGAATTATCTTATCTTCCAATCCTATTATAAATAATTCTAAATAAAGATAATTCATTATTACTAACAACAATTATTATTATTATCATCATTATTATTATTATTACTATTCATTTTCTGAACCCGCTTTATCCTCACTAGGGTCACGGGGGTCACTTGGAGCCTATCCCAGCTACATAGGGGCGAAGGCGGGGTACACCCTGGACAAGTCGCCAGTTCATCGCAGGGCTGAACATATAGAGACAAACAATCACTCTCACATTCACACCCATGGGCAATTTAGATTAACCGATTAACCTATAAGTGCATGTCTTTGGATGGTGGGAGGAAGCTGGAGTACCCGGAGAGAACCCACGCAGACACGGGGAGAACATGCAAACCCCACACAGAAAGGTCCCACCCCCCGTCGACTGGTGTTGGAATCGAACCCAGGACCTTCTTGCTGTGAGGCATGAGTGCTAACCACTGCACCACCGTGTCGCCCTATTATTACTATTATTATTATTATTATTACTATTATTATCATTATTATTATTATCATTATTATTATTATTATGTAATGACCATAAATAAAACTTTCCTTTTTTTTGTAAGGCAAGTACCTGAAATGCGCGTTCTCGTGACAGGGGTGCATTCAACAGCAGGGATGCTTTTCTTGGCACAACACCGGGACACGGATATCGGCTAAAATTTACTTAGAGGGTTAAATGAGTGGCCATTTTTGTCAAAAAAAAAAAAAAAAGTTGTAAGAAATGCATAGAACTGTGTTGAAAAAATGCTAATACATTTGTGCACAGACTAGTGATATTATTTGACAGTGGAAGCTATACTTTAAGAAATATTGGATTTTGAATAGCATGTGTATGTGAAAACTTTTGCTGGTGGACGGACGTGACATTACCCATGATGATCTGGTCAGTACCAGTACTTTATTAGTAATAAACTTATATACTTACTATTGCTAATTCTCCTCTTATTCATAAATGTTAGTATTGTGGATCTAAAACAATAACAGCTGACACAAAAACACAAAATGTGGCAGTGGACGGATGTGACATAGTTGTTACGGATCCCATCATACTGATGCTCGGCAGCCATGTCACCGTTTCCACAAATGATCTCTGTGCAAAAACGAGTACCAGAATTATTTATTGTATAGTTTATCATCATACTAAAGAATAAATAACAATATAGAATTCTTATTTCTTTATAAAAATGCTTATTATTAGAAAACTGTTGATTTAAAAAGTGACATGTGACATTCTTAATGTATGTATTGGCGTAACATAAGCAGGATGGATCAGCACCATACTCCAGATTGAACCTGTAAAAATAAAACGTGACATGTAGTATATAATCTTGTAAGAAAAACTGGGGAATCTAAAAGAATAGAATATTTGTTTTTCAGGTAAATTCAGTTGAACTATAACTTGGCCATTTGTGACATGAAAATATAGCATTAATTGTGATGAAATTGGACATTTTTGACCTAAAAACATAGTTCATATGACCATCAACATGTTGTAACAGAACTGAAATCCTGTAAATTTGAATAACTTGCATTTACCAACAAAAAGTTCCTTTGGGGATTCACTTCTATTGATTTCTTATACACAAAGACATAAATAAGACCTCTAAGCTAATTTTAGCCGATATATTATAAGTCACAGGTGTCAAACTCCGGTTCTGGAGGGCTGGTATCTTGCATGTTTCAGATATCTCCCTCTTCAAACACACCTGGTTCGATTAATGATCAGCTCATCTACATGCTCTGCTGAAGCCTGATAATAATGGAATGGCTTCCAGGTGTGATGGGAGAGGGAAATATCTAAAACATGCAGGATAGTGGCCCTCGAGGACCGCAGTTTGACAACCCTGTTATAAGTCAATGAATGCCATATACATTAAAAAGTCTACCGTTGAATTGTTATGTTGCTATGTTTCTGCGTCACATCTGCGCTAACGTCCGTAGACTGACAGTAGAATGTTAGCATGCTAACATGCGGTCAGACTTACTCCGGTGTTGGACCGTTCGGGCCCATTTCTTTTCCAGTCCACTCCTCGGCCCGGACGGCGTAACATTCATCCCATGTAGGACTGTAGGACATGCCGTTGAAGACAAAGCACGACTCGTTCAACTCCGTGCTCGACATTTTTACACATACAGCTTTCGTTCCTGACTCTGGCACGACGACGAATGACGTAACGTGACCTCTGACCTCTGACGACAACGACGAACTCCGGACAGTTATTATTATTATTATTATTATTATTATTATTATTATTATTAAGGAGGATTTGAGTTATTGGATTTTATTGACTTAAAAAACACATTAAATTTTTTTTTAAATTTTTTTTTCTCCTTTTTATTTTATTTATTCTGTATGTTGTGTGCTTGTGGTTTATGGACCTGTGTCTGCAATAAAGTTTATTATTATTATTATTATTATTATTATTATTATTATTATTATGAAATTGATTAAGGAATGTCTAAAGGTCCCTTAGTCGATTTTTTTATTTTATTCCACACAACATATTTAAAAATGTTGGAGGTTTACATTTTTTATTGTCTTGTAATTACAATATCACCAGCCTCCCTTTGAAACTTTCTAAATTCTATCAACAAGCTCTACTTTCTATGAAACTTGGCTATACACACAATTTTTCTCCACACAAAGCTATTATTTGGAATAATGAAAACATTATTGTTAGAAAGAAAAAAACATTTTTTACAGAGCTGGATTGACAAAGACATTATTTTCATTAATGACCTCTTTGACAAAGATGGGAACTTATTAAGATATGAACAATTCATGACAATAAATTTGTTTCCAATTCCAAATAAAGAACACAACTATGTATTCGAAGCAATCCCTAATGGTATTTTCTTACTTATGAAACGTCATCTTAGTTATCAAACATCACAGACAGATAAACCTTGTTTACTGATTAATGGCATTAATATTTTTAGCTCGAGCTGTAATAACAAGCATATACACAAAGCATTGCATGAAAAGAGAAAAATTTCCCCAAGAGGTAAAGCACTATGGAATTCAATTTTCTCTAAAATTGAGTGGTCAAAAGTATGGACATTACCATATAAATACTGTATTACAAACAAAATTAGAATTTGACATCTCAAGATTTTACATAACGTATATCCCTCCAACAATATTTTGTCGTGATTTTTTGATGTGGAAGAAATATGTAACTTTTGTCATTCTTACTCTGAAACTACTCTACACTTATTCTTTTTATGTGAACATTCTTCTAATTTCTGGTCCAAAATTGAAAAATATATTATATCTAAAAGTAATGAAAAGATAACTATAACATCCCAAAATGTAATTACATATTTTAAGCATGACATTCACAATTTATAATTTGTTGTAAATTTGTTCATTTTATTTGGAAAATTTCATATACATAAAAATAAATATACTAAAACACAACCAGCTTTTAAAATCTTCCTATTGGAATTTGAAAACTATATTAAATCTTTAAAATGTATTTATAAAAAAAAAAAAAAAAGCTCTAACACCCTGGCTATTTATAAACAATTCTTAAATGTTGACTGAATTCTCTGTTGCATTTCTTTATTTATATTTGTTAGATTTGTTTTTTTTAATTCATGTATTTACTTTTTTATACTATTATTTGTATATTATGCTTTGTATCTTTAAATATACACATTATTTTTTAAACTTATATGTTCAAATGCATTTTCCTTTTTGACATCTCGTTGTTTGTTCAAATTTTTGTACTGTATACTCTAATGTTTTCAATAAAGTTGGAAAAAAAATATTATTATTATTATTATTATTATTATTATTATTATTATTATTATTATTATTATTATTATTATCAATGTATTTATTTTTACATTTCAAAATCCTCACTTTCATTTTGTTGTGAATCACTAAAACTACTTTTTTTTTTTTTACTTTATTTATTATTAATTTATCTTTACATACAGCATTGTCCAAAAGTCTAAGACCACCTTTAGATTTAGGGTTGAAATGAGGGTACATATTTTTTTCTCTCTATTTCTCTCATAGGAAAATACATGAAATATCTGCATAGCCTTAAAAGTCACCCAATAACTTGAACTAAATGTGTTCTAAAGGCTGAAGTCACTATGTAGTGGAAAAAAAGCAGCACAAGCAATTAAAGACATGTTAAGTGCAAAGAGAGGTCACGCTAAATACCACCACTTTGGTTTATAGAAGCTGTTATTTTCCCTGAAACTTGTGTTTTTCCTCCCGGATGTACTTCACATATCTCCAGAGACAGAGACTGAGAAAATCATGTGTGGTCATTAGAACTTTACTACACCAACAAACCTAGTGTTAGCCCAAGACTTTTATACTGTACTGTATATATATGAATCAAATACATATCGATTATTTGCATTATTATACTGTTATACTCATTCATAATTTATAAATATATATATAAACAAATATAAATTCGTACATGGTTTGATAAAGTCAGTACAACTAACTGATGCAAGGAGGAAGAAAAAATTAATTATTCATAATAATTAATTATTTAATGAGAGTCCAGTAGTAAATGTCTTCGGGAGAACTTTAGAGGAATATTTACCAACCAAAATACGCAATTTAGAAGCCAAAGATATATTTCTGTTTCTATAAAACACTGCAACAATTAACACAATCTCATCATGTTAATCCATATCCAAAATAAATAAAATAAATGTACATCTCACCAATTTATCAAATCATTTAATACTGAATTTAGAAACTATACTGTCATGGTGAAAGTGATTAATAATAAGATTTTGTTTCTAAAATGAATTCATCTCAGTGTTTTATATTTTATGTAATTCATTTTTGTCCTTTTCATGCATTTGATTTAATCAGGGAAGTCCTGCTTGTAAAGTGCGTTTTGCAAAGATGTGGGCAGGCGTACATACCCCCTGACTTTCATTAAATAATAGGAAAAATGTGGTGTGTGGCACTTACTCTCAATGCTGAAAACACTGGAATATGTACAGTACTATGCAACACAGTGCATGTATATCCTAAAACATGTGGACTTCACCACACAGGGTCAGTGGAAATGAGTTGAAGTTCTATTCTTTAAACATAAATGATACTGACAGACATGTAAATGTAGTAAATAGTTGCTAAATCATCCCACATCATTTGAAGGCATGTTTCCAGTGTGGTCACATCATATTCGTTTTCCAATTTCAGGGGTTTTCTTCCCAACTTCAGACAAAATTGGAATGCAATGGGTTCAGAAAAGAGAAGTTACAGGGTACAAAATCCCTTATGTCCGATAAAAAGTTCGGGAGAGTACTCGTAATTTGAGAGGCTTTGGAGATTTTGCATTATCCAAATTTCAAACCACTCGTAAAAGTTTTTGTGTGTCTGTATGTGGAGTGAAACTTTGGAACAGTCTGGATATCCAACGCAAGCAATGCCAAAATATCCACCGATTTAAACTGCCATACAAAAATATGGTCTGGTCCCAGTATAAAGATGGAGGGTCTTAATACTGTTCCATCAATATTCTGTCTTCTATGTTAATGTGTGCTTGCTGTTCCTCATCTAGTTAGTATGTGTTGTCCATTACCATCTGCTATTGTTCTTACCATCGCTGGGATGTGCTGCCCTTTACCATTAGTGCTTTTGCAGTATTTTTTTCTTACCATTGTTGGTATGTAAACACTGGTCAACAACAAATTTATTGTTGAAGTTTTTTGAGCTGATTTAGGATAATTTTGGTGTGCTGAATCCAAAAATCACATTAATTTTGCTCAATCAGGTCAACTTTCTGAACTATGCTACATATTGGCTTTTTAACATTTTTGCTTACATTTATGGGCATTTTCACATCATATGATACAAAATTCTTTCATATTTCTTGAAATAAATGAGTTCTAAAGATTTTACTTTTGCCAGTTTATAATTAATGTTTTTTTTAATATTACAGATGAATGAAATGGCTTCGACTAGAAGATCTTGCAAAAATAAGCCAGACGTATTCTGCTACATCTGCGGTGAATACACCATTGTACCTAACAGGAATCAAGTGATCAAATGATTTTTTTTCTCTTAAAACCTGTTTTGGGTGAGAACTATATAAAAAAATCAACTGAAAAGTCACAAAAATGTAATCAATTTTGTGAGAGGATCAAATTTTTCAAAATCAAATTAGCAAAAAAACCTGACCTGATTGAGAAAAACAGATGTCATTTTTGGATTTAGCGGTGCAAAATGGTCCTAATTCAGTTGAAAAAACCTAGACAACTTGCAAAAAACATTTTTTTGTAACCCAGTGTAATTATTGCTGTTCTTTACCACTTGTGGTATTGTAGTTTTTTGTTTTTACCATTGTTGGTATGTAATTATTATCATGTAAATTGACTGTTAACTGTTACCTGTGGTAACACCACCAGGAATGTACTTTGTTTCTATTTTTTACACACATTTTGGTTCTATAATGTAATTACTGTCAAATGAGTTCATTCTAATTTGGTATAGGCCTATTTTGTTCATTGTTCTGGCTTGAAGTCAAAGGACAGGAGTGAGTGTTTAAAATGTTATGTTCAGTTATCTGATAATGAGAATGGGGGTGGGATTAAATAAGTTTTTCTTCTTCCCACTCCTTTTCGAGTACAGATGAATGATTTTTTTTTGGGAATTTTGAAATTGCATGTATTCTGTAAATGCTTGAAATAAACAAATGAATGAATGAATGAATGAATGAATGAAAAAGTTATATTTATGTGTGAAATGTCAGTCATTGAACACTCCAATGTTATGGTGTTTTTTTGCCATTCAGTTGATACTTTATGTGGTTAAATTGAACTCACTGAATTGAATCAACCTCAGCAATGTTGTTCACTCAATTAATAAACAAATAAACACCAGTAAAATGCACTGAATTGGATTGAATTCCCAAATTTTGGAAACAGTAATCTGCAGAAATCAAAGATCAGATTTGTATTTTTGCAATATTTCCCATAAATTCCTGCATTTGTTGCGTTTTGCAGAACTGCATTTCCTTTCTTTAATAACAAACTCATTGCTGAAAAGTAAAATATGTGTCCAATTTGGCATACTAAGCATTCAGCAGTTTTTTTTGGTTTATTATCTCACCAGTCAATTTCCCCCTTTTCCTTTCGATGCTGGAGCAGTTATTGTGTTTCACCTTTTGTAAGACGTTGTTAGAGTGTGTTGATACCGCAGAACAATTGGCCAGTGTTGTGGAGATATGGAGCGGTGAGCTGTTATTTTATAAGAGACTCACTTAATCCCATAGTAATCCCTGTATTAGATCACACTCTGATGGTGAAACAAGCACTGGAGAGGAGGCAGCGAGAGAGCAGCCTGACAGCGAACTGACACACACACACACACACACACACACACACACACACAGATATGCACACACATGCACAGGGTGGACATATATATAGGCGCCTCGTGCATACACACACAAAAGCATTGGCACAATCAAATATACACACATGAGCAACGATGCACACAAGCAGATATGAGCGGCTGCTTTTATCCACACTCACACAAACTGCAACAACAGCAGCAGCGTGTCACATGACCACAGTAAGACCCCCCCTGAGATGAGTTTGTGAGTGAAGGAGAGTGCCAGAGAGAGAGAATAGCATCTCCACAGATGGAAACTAGGACACCAAACCCCTGTGTGTGTTTGTTTTGCGTCCTGCTGCATCTGCGAGTGTGTGTCCATCTGCGTGCGAGTGTGCATTGTGTGTATTTGTATCTGTCGAGGAGCAGGCGTCTGTCTCCGCATGTGTGCATCATTGCTCATGTGCATACAGTGCGTTTGGGTGTTCGTGAGGGAGTGTGTGTGTGTATGTGTGTGTGTGTGTGTGTGTGTGCGTGTTGCAGTGTAACAATGAATTATCCAGTGGTGAAATCTTGAACTGTGTGTGTAGCTGTGGAGTTTTCTTTCCTGAAGAGAGTGGGCCGTTCGTGCACAGACAGTACAGTATGTGAACAGGGTGAACTCGGTGTGAGACTCTGGGACATTCCATTTTTGATGTGAGAACTTCTTCAGCGGTGCTTAAATTTAGTTCAGCTGTTTTTCTTTTCCTAAAGTTCCAGCATTTAACATATAGGAGGTTTTGCAGGATCGTTAGCAAAAATGTAATAAAATATCCAGAATTATGTTTGTATCCCATGTGATTCTTTTACATATTAGACTGAGCTGTTTTGGATCAGCAGTAAGAGGTGTATTCTATTGAACAGAACAGAATAGAATAGAATATTGAACTGTAAGCACTAAAACAGACAAAAGCCACTTAGAATAGAAAAGAAAAGAAAAGAACAGAATAGAATAGAATAGAATAGAATATTGAACTGTAAGCACTAAAACGGACAAAAGCCACTTAGAATAGAAAAGAAAATAAAAGAACAGAATAGAATAGAATAGAACAGAATAGAATAGAATATTGAACTATAAGCACTAAAACGGACAAAAGCCACTTAGAATGGAATAGAATAGAATAGAATAGAATAGAATAGAATAGAATAGAATAGAATAGAATAGAATAGAATAGAATATTGAACTGTAAGCACTAAAATGGACAAAAGCCACTTAGAATAGAATAGAATAGAATAGAATAGAATAGAATACTGAACTGTAAGCACTAAAACGGACAAAAGCCACTTAGAATAGAAAAGAAAAGAATAGAATAGAATAGAATAGAATAGAATAGAATATTGAACTGTAAGCACTAAAATGGACAAAAGCCACTTAGAATAGAACAGAACAGAATACTGTAGAATAGAATAGAATACTGAACTGTAAGCACTAAAACGGACAAAAGCCACTTAGAATAGAATAGAATAGAATAGAATAGAATAGAATAGAATAGAATAGAATAGAATAGAATAGAATATTGAACTGTAAGGACTAAAACGGACAAAAGCCACTTAGAATGGAATAGAATAGAATAGAATAGAATAGAATAGAATATTGAACTGTAAGGACTAAAACGGACAAAAGCCACTTAGAATAGAAAAGAAAAGAATAGAATAGAATAGAATAGAATAGAATAGAATAGAATAGAATAGAATAGAATAGAATAGAATAGAATACTGAACTGTAAGCACTAAAACGGACAAAAGCCACTTAGAATAGAAAAGAAAAGAAAAGAACAGAATAGAATAGAATAGAATAGAACAGAATAGAATAGAATAGAATATTGAACTATAAGCACTAAAACGGACAAAAGCCACTTAGAATGGAATAGAATAGAATAGAATAGAATATTGAACTGTAAGCACTAAAATGGACAAAAGCCACTTAGAATAGAATAGAATAGAATAGAGTAGAATAGAATAGAATAGAATAGAACAGAACAGAATAGAATAGAATATTGAACTGTAAGGACTAAAACGGACAAAAGCCACTTAGAATAGAAAAGAAAAGAATAGAATAGAATAGAATAGAATAGAATATTGAACTGTAAGCACTAAAACGGACAAAAGCCACTTAGAATAGAATAGAATAGAATAGAATAGAATAGAATAGAATAGAATATTGAACTGTAAGCACTACAACAGACAAAAGCCACTTAGAATAGAATAGAATAGAATAGAATATTGAACTGTAAGCACTAAAACAGACAAAAGCCACTTAGAATAGAAAAGAAAAGAAAAGAACAGAATAGAATAGAATAGAATATTGAACTGTAAGCACTAAAACGGACAAAAGCCACTTAGAATGGAATAGAATAGAATAGAATAGAATAGAATAGAATAGAATAGAATAGAATAGAATATTGAACTGTAAGCACTACAACGGACAAAAGCCACTTAGAATAGAATAGAATAGAATAGAATAGAATAGAATAGAATATTGAGCTATAAGCACAAAAATGGACAAAAGCCACTTTTATACAAAGATCCCAGAAAAAAGGTGAGATGGTGATCCCACCTTTTTTCCACCTGTGACTGAAGCCAAAGGAGTAACAGAGGTGAGACAGGCTGGACTTTCACACAGCGGACCTGCGTTCCAGAATCGCAGTGGAAGACACAGCGCAGCGTATAGTGTGATGTTTAACTTGTGCATCCGAAATACCCTGAGTATAGCGCTGTTGCTAACCTCTCCAGAGTCTTTCACTGTTCCACAAATGTTAGCATGGATAGAGTCCTTCACCCGAAGTGACAACAGCTCGCAGATCTCGGCGACCTTTCTGGTTGCGCTGATATTAAAATTTGACTGAAAAAGCCACTGTTTTCTGAAGTTGTCTTAATTTTTCATATAATAACCCTTAAATATAATCTCATCATGATGATTAGCCCTTTCATGCATGAATTATGAGAACCTTAATGGGTCAAAACACAGTAACGTCCAGTCAGAGAGCGAATTTTAATTGATTGCCATTCCAACGTTTATTTCAATATAAAGTAGCTCTTTGTTTTGGATAATCTCTTGTGGTCTAACTAAAGCAAACATGAATTTAAAAAATAAAAATGTGGGTCAAATTGTCTCTAAAATGTCTCTTCAGAGAGATTTTGAATACTGTATTTTGACCCTAACCAAATTATATTTCCGTGAGTGTTTTTATTCCTCTTTTGGCCTGAAAAAAAACAATGCGATCGAAAAAATTTTTATGAACCTATTTTTCATGGAGTTGCAAAAATATCCACTCAGCTGGACATCATGCATTTAATCTTTGAAGCAAAGAAATATGTATTTACTGATACACTGTGTGAAAAGTATGAAATACATTTTTTTAATGCTGCTAATCTGATGTTTTGTCACATTTTAACATACTCTAATATTAGTTATTACTCACTTTATGGAGATTATATGCATAAAAAAAACTTTTTCTTTAAGAAAATTGGTTAATTACAGTCTGTTAACAATAACAAGTAATTGATTTACACTCAAACATGTTACTGCAGATCAGATTTATCAAGAACAGCAAAGTTACAGTAATGGCATGAATTACAATGTACTGGATGGTGCATAAGTGTTCTCTGTGTTGGCTGATATGGAACTAGAACAACAAAACCCATGAATATACAAGAGAACAGCTGTAGAATAACTGTCCACTGTAGTGACCACTATGCATGAAAGGGTTAAAGTAAATAATCAGTAAATTAAATATAGTAAAATACCTAATTTTCACTGAAAAAAAAGCAATATAAAGGATAATATTATGATATACGGTGATAAATTATTTAATAAAGGTTAAATAGAGAGAAAAAATCATTAGGGAACTGCCACAAAAGTAGCACTGGGTCTTTATGGGTTAATTTACAGATCAAACTGGTGTTTTTTATTCCACTCTGATAACTGACGACCCAATAAAAACCCCTCTGTGCCCCATTGTGGGATGTTTAGGAAAGACAGATCCTGCTGTTGTCATAGATGATGCCAGTTGTCTGACCCCAGTGCTGATTAGACAAATACTACTACTGCCTCCAAGAAGGGGAGTGGAGTGGGAGGGGCGGGACCAGGAAGTAGCATCGGCCAATGACAGCTTGACGTATGGCACCGGCAGCATGCGAGGCGGGCGCCGTAACCGTGGGCGTCTATAAATCCTGTGCTAAGGATGAAAGACTGCCACAAAGGAGATTAGTGTCCACAGCAGCTAATGAGGTACTATATCAGCACAGCTCGGCACCCGCAGCAAAAACACACACACATACGCAAGCACATACACACACACATATACAGTACACACATGGTCACACAGAGAGCTCATACACAAATTAGTGCTTCTGCAGGCACCCAAGTGCATTGTATTAGTATAGTAACACACTGGAAACACTCATCTTACAAGCAGCGCAGTGCATGATGGGCTACGTATGCTGTCTGTAGAACACACATATAGTTACAGTATACACTCACACAGGGGCCGTGCATACAGTTAAACAGCTGATCAATAGTGTAAATAATTTGCTTAAGCTCCCTGTGGATGCTCCAGAAGAATCAGGTGATGGCCTCGAATGTAGTGACCGTTCTTAGCGAAACATATACGATAACTGGAAGTTTCTCTCCAGCCTCTAAACTTGGACACAGTCACATCAGTGCAATTCAAGCCAGAAATTAAGTTGTACTTCCTTTTGTCACCACTAAATGTCTCCAGATAGTAAAAATAACACCTGGTCGCCTGTGTTCCCTCCAGTGTTGAAGAAGCCGGATAGGCGCTGCAATTTTGGATTGTCCCAGGTGAAAAATAGTAAAATAGTAAAACATAGTGATAATGTTGGTCATGGATAAACTGTGAGAGGTTCACAGATGACTGCTGACCCAGTCTTGCAACCAAGTAGCATCATCCGTGACATTTAGACTGACAGATAGTCAGCTCTAAAGCATTAAAAGACCTAAGTTATTTGCATTTTTAGGTGCAGTTGTTTCCCATGCAGAAAAATTAATGCAAAAAGCACAAGAAAAATCCCTATGTTCAACAGCAGCGTCTGTATTGGCTCAGAATTTTTTGTGATTTATTCCGAACGTGTAAAGAAATTTAACATATATCCACTAGCAAAACATACATAATAATACAAATATCAAGAATCATAATCTTAGACAGAAGAAAAGCACAAAAGTTCCATTTACATGCCCGAAAAGGGGTGGGAAGAAGTGCAACTTACTTAATCCCACCCCCTCTCCCTATAATATTATTAATAATATGTTTCTCTTCCTTTTACATTACTCCTCTATATTTATATATCTATTCACACACACACACACACACACACACACTCATTCATCCATATACACATACATACGTTTATACATATACACAGCATACAAATACAGTCTACTCCCGTTAAACCGCCCGCCGTTATACCGCCATTTCCGTCAATCGCCATCCGCCAGCCCAGTTCCATGCACAAACAACACTTATACCATTGTTTTCCCGACCGTTATACCGCCAGCGTGATTGCCATCGAGTACACATAAATTTTAACAATGCACTGAAACAAACACGCCAGATGCTGATCGCGACAAGCTACGAGTGGGTCTACGGAAAGGCCACCGATCATTTATCGCAGAACACTCAGTAGGTCAGGATGTCGGGAAGAGGACGTGGGATTAAGCCAAACCTCAAGATGATGGGGTGTCATTTCCCGACACGGTATAATAATGCTTAAAATGTTTCCCCACTTTAAATGATCCCTTACAACAAGATTTATTTAGAAACGCAATTAGAATGGGTTAACGGAGGCAGCATAGACATCATATAGTAAAGACATGCACATTATGGACGCAACCCGTTGTAACGCCATTTTCGCTATACCGCCAATTTGGCCGTGAACGGAAGTTGGCGGTATAACGAGAGTAGACTGTATATATATAATCTTCTACCAATGCCTTTCTTAGTTGTGCTGGCGAATAAATAAACAAATAATAACTAACTCAAGGATGGAAATATATACGTAAACAACAGTGAACTAGGGATGTAACGATTACCGGTATAACGATAAACCGCACTAAAATTGCAGACAGTTAGTATTACTGTTTAAATTCTAATTATCAAGATAACCGTGTTTGATTACCGCACTTTTCCGGAGAAAACGTCTATGTAAAGATCTACTTTTATGTCAAATATTTCAGCATAGTTTTAATTTATTACAATTTTGATTGTATATACCTAATATTTGGAACCAATATTCACTTTTAAAGTCTTTTAAAAGGTTCGTTAAGCATCTTTGTGTTATTTATGCAATAAATTACATACATTTTTCAAATCGGATTTTATATATTTTTTGTG
This sequence comes from Sphaeramia orbicularis, assembly GCF_902148855.1. Classification (NCBI taxonomy): domain Eukaryota; kingdom Metazoa; phylum Chordata; class Actinopteri; order Kurtiformes; family Apogonidae; genus Sphaeramia; species Sphaeramia orbicularis. Next base: position 16,784,350 of record NC_043971.1, read on the forward strand.
TTTTCTGGCCTTTTATGTTTTCATAGTAGGTTAAAGTGAAAAAATAATAGGCAGATGATACAGATGAACTTGTGCTGAAAAAGCAGATCCCAAACATGGGTATAGTAAACATTTGTTTATATAGTATATAAAGGCAAAATCAAAAGTACTGAAAAACAGACAAAACAGGCTCAGACCACAAAGGGTTAATAATTGAATGTTTCTGCAACAGAAGGTACAATGTGCCTAATATTTTATTTGTTTTTTTTTTTGCTGTTGTTGTTTTTTTCAAAATACAACTTGGTTAAATTATTTCAGTGTGTGTATGAGTACTGTTTGATCATTTTGAGCACAATTTCAACAATACCACGAGAATAATGATAACCGTGATAATGTTGGTCACAATAACCCTGATATGAAATTTTCATATCGTTACATCCCTACAGTGAACATATAGCGACAATTAATAAACCTCATCCCTATATCTTGTGAAAAACATGTTCTTATAAGTGTTTTTGAATTGTCATATGTTTGAACATTCCTTGTGCTCCTCCCTCAGTCTATTCCATACTTTAACACCACACACAGATATGCTAAAACTTATCCATGTAGTGTGCACCCTCTGAATTTCGAAATTAACCCTTTCATGCACTGTGGTCACTACAGTGGACAGTTCTTCTCCTGCTGTTCTCTTGTATATTCATAAGTTTTGTTGTTTTAGTTCCACATGAGCCAACACAGCGGATACTTATGCAGCATCCCATAATACACTGCAGTTCATACCATTACTCTAACTTTGCTGTTCTTGATAAACCTGATCTGCAGTAACATGTTTAAGTGTAAATCAGTTGTCATTTGTTAGACAAAAAGAGTTGTTTTTTGCATATTATATGAGGTAATAACTAGCATTAGAGTATGTTAAAATGTGAGAAAACATCAAATTGGCAGCCTTAAAAATGTCTTTATTTCATTGTTTTGATTTTACTTTCTGATATTGGGTTTTAAATATGTATTTCTTTACTTAAAAAATGAAATGCATGGACATTTTTGTAACTCCATGAAAAAAAAACTTGATCGCAATTTTTTTTTATGCCTAAGGAGGTATAAAAACACTCCAGAAAAAAAAAATCTTGACTAAGGTTCTCATAATTCATCCATGAAAGGGTTAAATATGCCCCTTAAATTATAACTCCCTTCCCTTTCAGTGAATAATTTCTGTACGTTTCCTGGTAGTAGATTATTTTTGGCTTTGAATATGATTTGTGTTGTTTGTAGTTCTATGAAATCTTTGAGTTTTAGTAACTTTGACTGTAAAAATCATGCATTTGTGTGAGCTGTGTAACCTGCCTTGTGAATCATCCTTTCTGCTTTCTTTTATAGAATAAATAGTGGATGGATTATACTGATGTATTTATACTGATGAAGAGGACGAGCCACTGGTTAAACTGTGAGAGGTTCACAGACGACTGTTGACCCAGTCCTGCAACCAGGTAGCATCATCAATATCATTTAGATTGACAGATAGTCAGCTCTAAAGCATTAAAAGACCTAAGTGATTTGCATTTTTAGGTGCAGTTGTTTCCCATGCAGAAAAATGAATGCAAAAAATACAAGAAAAATCACTATGTTCAACAGCAGCGTCTGTATTGGCTCAGAATTTCAGAATCAGTGCATCAGTCTGTAGTTCAGTTACTATTTATATCACATCTTTTCTGTGGAATTACTGTTTACAAAGCCTAAAATGCAAACAGAAATGCCATTTATTGTGGCTCATCCTCTTCATAAGATTATATTAACCCATAAAGACCCAAACAGCCACTGGCAACCAACATATCTACTGATCGAAAATATTCCATAACTTCTCATCCACTAATCCTATCGATACATGTAAATAATTGGTGTAAAATGCAGTTTGTCATCTTTTCATGGTCATCAGATATGACCCATTTGGACGTTTAAATGCTCCGTAGTGAATGTGGAAACACTATCATCATCTATAACATTGATTCACCAGTAAAACCCATGGAGTTGGATCAATGACAGTGGATGGACACACTTAGTTTATATTCAGTTATTGATAAATTCACTTTTTCTTCAGTTTTCTCTTTTTCTGACATAATAACCCTCCATTTTAATCTTAGTTTTTATGAACATCTACATGATCAGTAAATTAAATATAGGAAAATACCTGATTTTCACTTTAAAAATGCAAAATGCAGAGCATAATGCTATAATAAATGGTGTTAAAACACTTAAGAAAGATTAAAAAGAGAGAAATATTCATTTTTGTAACTGCAACAAAAGTAGCTATGAGTCTTTATGGGTTAATAAACTATTGCTGGGCTCATAACTTAATAAAAGTATAAAAAGACAATTAAAAGAAAAGACTTGATTATTGTAACAGCCAGTCACTTTGGGGATTTTTTTTGTTTTTAACTCTTTATAATTAAAAATTAAAAAAAAAATAGTACACTCGTAACTTTTCTTTCATATTAACTCTGCTGATCTCTTAGGCCACATGTGTCAAACATGCGGCCTGGGGGCCAAATCCGGCCCACCAAAGGGTCCAATCTGGCCCTTGGGATGAATTTGTGAAATGCAAAAATTCCACTTAAGATATTAACAATCAGTGGTGTCAAAATCATTTTAATTCAGGTTCCACACACAGACACATACAGTCCAATTAGATTTCAAGTGGGTCAGATCAGAAAAAATAGTATCAAAATAATAACCTATAAATATTGACAACCCCAAATTTTCTCTGTTTTTTTTATGTAAAAAAGTAAAATTACGTGAAAATGTTTACATTACCAAACTATACTTTTACAAAAAACGTGAATAACCTGAACAAATATGAACAAATAGAAATGTCTTAAGAAAAGTAAATGCAATTTTACGAATATTCTGCCTGTTACTAAATGTTTTGTGCGATTGTAATGCACATGTTTAAATGATAAACTGATAAACCGAGGCAGAATATTATTAAAATTGCACTTGTTTTTCTTAAGAATTCAAGTTGATGCTGTTATTCAAAATTTTTAAGGAAACTTTGTAGATGTAAACCTGATCATAATAGAATTTTACTTTTTTACTGTTGTTATTTTACTGGTCTGGCCCACTTTAGATTAAATTGGGCTGAATGTGGCCCCCCAGAAGAAGACGAGTTTGACACCCCTGTCTGAGACCATTGAAAAAAGTAACTTTTAATCTCAATAAGTATTTTTACAATTTTGTTTTAACATAATTTAACACGCCGCTGTATTCATATCAAGCAGCGAAGGTTTTAGTTGTACTCACAGGGTTGGACTTTAATGTGTGTGTGCGAGAGCCGACTTTCATAAAGAGAGAGTACAGCAACAACCAGGAGAGAGATGGGCCCCTTAAGACCAGTCAATGAGAGACGGACGTGGAGACGGACGCAGCTAGCGAGACTGGCGATCAATAGTAATCATGAGGCGCTGTGGCGTTAACAGCAGATGACACATTGCTCGGGCTTTTCTCCTGCGCTGCACCCCGACACAAAGCAGCACAAAGGCATAATTCCTTGTAGGCATAGATCAATACATATACATTTGCACAAGTATGAGACAGAGAGTAAGGTTTTTTTTTTTTTTTTTAACATATCTTTGTAGGTACTTTTTTTGATTGCTCACTAATGTCAAGGTTCAGACTTTTGACTTTTTTGGTCACAGTGGCTAAAAGAAAAAGGGGAGTTGTGGCTTATTCTTTCACCCAAACTCAGCTTTAGATGCCAGTTAAACCAGAGAAAAGTGCATTTTAGTATGTCACCAGTGCAGTATCAGTGCCAGAATACCTAATACGGTAGCGTGTCCGCAGGATAGGTATGACACAGACCTGAGTCTACACCTATAAACACCTCCACAGGGTAGATACACAACTGTTACTTTAATGTGATGCCAAGATTAATGGACACACGTGTGATGAATGACTGTGCTGAGACTCCTGTAATGAACAGCTAAAGGTAAAACATGAGGAGGGGTAAACTTACAAGGGTGCTGGTAGTAAAGCAAACAGGCCAGAGCAGAGGTGACAAACATGCAGCCCACAGGCCAAAACCAGACCCAAACGGGGTCCAATCCAGCCATGGAGTGAATGTGCAAAGTGTAAAAATTACACAGGATTATTTTAGTTCAGGGGCCACATACAGCCCAATATGATTTCAAGTAAAATAATAATAATAATAATAATAATAATAATAATAATAATGATAATAATAATAATAATAATAATAATAATAATAATAATAACCTACAAATAATGAGAACTCCAAATTAAAAATGTATGATGAAAAGGTTCACATTTACAAACTATCCTTTCACAAAAATGTAAATAATCTAAACAACTATGAACAATCTGAAATGTCTTAAGAAAAATAAGAGAAATTTTAACAATATTATGCTTGTTACTAAATGTTTTCTGGCTTCGTAGGTCCACTGCAATCTCTAAGTTGTAATGCACATGTGTAAATGAATGATGAGACATAATATTGTTTAAATTGATCTTATAGCTTTTTTTTTGCACTAAAACAAAGAGAACATTTTTTAGCTATTATCTATAGGTTATTATGTTATAATTTAACTGGTCTGGACTGATAGAGATCAAATTGAGCTATATGTGGCCCCTGAACTAAAATGAGTTTGACACCCCTGATCTAGAGATGACATGGAACACATGACCTGAGGAATAGTTTATTATTTTGGAAATAATGAATAGTATCCTGTTCTTTCACAGTGTGAGATGAAATAATTGATGTTAAGTGTAGTTAGCCACACTTAGCATAATAATTAACCTAATTGTAATTATTTTGCATTATGTGTTCATAATAATGTTTATTCACCTGTATAAAAACAGTAATTTGGCATGAACAGAAATAACATATTTTACCAGTATTTCTTAACATTTTCCACATATTGACATCCTCATTTGGGTCCATTCTTTTTCAACGGAGAAATAGCACCACCAACTAGGATGAGTGATCAGCAAAAAGAGATCAAATGACAAGTTACTGAGGTAAAATCATAATCCAAAAATCCAAATGTTACAAAATATAAGAATGGTATAGTACAGTATGGTATGGTATGGTATGGTATGGTATAGTGTAGTGTAGCATAGCGTAGCATAGCATAGTATAGTATAGTATAGTATAGTATAGTATAGTATAGTATTGTATTGTATTGTATAGTAAAATATGGTATGGTATGGTATGGTATGGTATAGTGTAGTGTAGCATAGCGTAGCATAGCATAGTATAGTATAGTATAGTATAGTATAGTATAGTATAGTATTGTATTGTATTGTATTGTATAGTAAAATATGGTATGGTATGGTATGGTATGGTATGGTATAGTATAGTATAGTATAGTATAGTATAGTATAGTATAGTATAGTATAGTATAGTATAGTATAGCATAGTATAGTGTAATATAGTATAGCATGGTATAGCACAATATAGTATAGTACAATGTAGTGTAGTGTAGTATAGTATAGTATAGTATTGTATTGTATTGTACAGTAAAATATGGTATAGTATAGTGTAATATAGTATAGCATAGTATAGTACAATATAGTACAATATAGTATAGTACAGTATAATATAGTATAGTATAGTATAATATAATGTAGTATAGTATAGTGTAGTGTAATATAGTATAGCATAGTATAGCACAATATAGTATAGTACAATGTAGTGTAGTGTAGTATAGTATAGTATTGTATTGTATTGTATTGTACAGTAAAGTATGGTATAGTATAGTGTAATATAGTATAGCATAGTATAGTACAATATAGTATAGTGTAGTGTAATATAGTATAGCATAGTATAGTACAATATAGTATAGTATAGTATAGTATAGTATTGTATAGTAAAGTATAGTATGGTATAGTATTGTATTGTATAGTAAAATATGGTATGGTATGGTATGGTATAGTATAGTGTAATATAGTATAGCATAGTATAGTACAATATAGTGTAGTGTAGTATAGTATAGTATAGTATTGTGTTGTACAGTAAAGTGTGGTATAGTATAGTGTAATATAGTATAGCATAGTATAGTACAATATAGTACAATATAGTATAGTACAGTATAATATAGTATAGTATAGTATAATATAATGTAGTATAGTATAGTATAGTATAGTATAGTATAGTGTAGTATAGCATAGCATAGTATAGTTTTCTATATGTCTATATGGTATTTAGTTATCTGACTGAAACCAATGCATCCTTTTGGACATCATGAAAATATTTGGACAAAAGCTGATGAATGAAACACTCGTTTCCTATCTGTACATATGCCTGTGACAGCTGCAGTGTTTGCATTAATTACCCAAATTGTGGTGTCCTAATTTGTCCCAATGGAGATTGATAATGAACTGAAAATGTTTTTACACCTTAACGCAACTCTAAAGCATCTGTGAAAATCAGATTCAGTGCATGCCAGAGTAGACAAACACAACCACTATACACAGATTTAAATAGACACATCAGCCCAGAAACATGAATGCTAAAATAAAATATTATAATTATACTGACTCTTGAGCAATAAAAAGGGTAAGTGAGTTGTGAAGTTGTTTAAGGACACAGCCATAGAACTGCTCCTTTTCCAGATAAATTAATTAAACTGTTAATGTTATAATGTTTCATAGTACTTGAGTGACTACATTTGAATAAATACGATGGATCAACCTTTGTATATTACTGTATTAATATTGGACTCTGTAAAAAAAAAAGTAGTTTAGTATTTAATTAATATTTTACTCTTTCTTTCCTTTAACTTGACTTAATCTTCACAAATAAACCTTTTCAGAGCTAAATTTTGTTGCCCATTATTAACCTTTTCTGAGTCTCTCTAAATTTCTAATGTCATTGCAAAAATATAACACTACTGTGTTCTCTTCTGTGCTATTCTATTCTATATAAATCTTGATAAACAACTGCACAAGACACAAAGTTACACAAAGTAATAATACATAATATAATATAGTATAATAGAATACAATATATAATAATATAATATGTTGAATTAAGCAAAGAATCTTGAATTAAGCAAAAAAAAAAGTCTGCCAAGGGAACAAGTGAAAATTATCTTGGTAAGATTTCTTGAAATAATATTTTCAAGACCTATTGTGTAAAAAAAAGTTCTTATATCTCACTGAAAAGTTACTCTTTAAGTGAGTCTGTCTTATTTTAAGTGTGATGAGATATTTTGACTAAAAATGAGAAAAATACACTTGGTAAGATTTTGAATTTTGCAGTGCGTTGTCGGAGTGGTGATTAGGTCACGTCCAGTCTCGGGCACGGATCGCATTCACATGCCAACGTACCTTGCTGGAGTCCAGGCAGTCCGTACCCACTACCCAGGACTACCTTCTCAACTGGACTCGGGTACGGTACTCGAGCACGAAACGTTTGCGTTCACATGGATAAAAGTAAGCGGAGTTTGGGATCCAGTGTACTCGGATACGGACTTGAGTACGCAGTGTGAAAAAGTCCTAAGTAAAATGTACAAATACAACAGCTCTTTTGATGTTGGTGACTTCAAGAGACGCAGTCCATTCAGCTGTTTAACACAGAATTAGATGTTTCTCACTAACATGTCGAATGAGATCAAAAACTCGTCATCTCTTGGCATTGACTGCCAGTTATATATTTAACAAAGTTGAGGCATGGGGCACAGCGGACATAAATCGACTACATTTGAATAAACTAATGATCAAGTAATAGCGAAGAAGTGATTGACAAAAATGCCAAAGTGATGAAAATTAGTCAAATGAGTTGAACTAACAATTCCAACACCAGTGGGTTCTCTCCAGGTATTCTGACTTCCTCCCACCATCCAAAGACATGCACTGTTAGGTTAATCGGTTAATCTAAATTTCTCACAGGTGTGAATGTGACATTAGTCGCTTTTCCATTGACCCTCAAATTGCGCAAATATAACTTGTGCATAAAAATTTACCTAATGGAAAAATGACAATTTCGCCAAAAGTCTAATTTTTCGATTAAAAGTTTTTGCGCTGGCAAGAGGTGGTTTTTCGGGTGTAGCGCAATTTGTATATCACGCAAAACTATCATGGAAAGACCTTTTTTAGCAACTAGTCAGGTGAATTTAAAAAAAATGGAATTTGACGTACGTTACAACAAGAACAAGATAAAGAAAAAGAAACATGTCACGGTATGTGTGGACACACCAGGAAACCCAATCATTTTTTAGTTTAGTACGAGATAGAGGGGTAATATATAATAATAATGAATATACCTGTAAATCAACACCATATTTATGTTCGTCGCCATGTTTATAGAATGACTTCTCGTGTCATCTCGCGATAATAAATAAACAAATCACCACATTTGTGATTTAATGGGAAAAACCGACATTACGCACTTCTGTTTTTTTGACATTTAGTAAATATCGGTAAAGTTTTGCACAGATGTCCAATGGAAAAGTGACTAGTGATTAGGGGTGTAAGAAAATATCGGTTCTGCAATATATCGCAATATTTCATTTCACAATACTGTATCGATATTAAAAAGTACTGTATCAATATTTTTAGGTATTTTTTCAAACGCAGATATAATGAAGGTTAATTTTTTTTTCTTTATTGTTTATATCTTATTTATTATGATTTAACAGTGTTTAATGGTTATTTGAAGCATCCTAAAAGCACTTGTTACTGTCTGAGAGTGGCAGATGTTAGCTCCTTTGGAAACTAGGAGAATTAGAAAAATATTGTGATATAGCATTAGATCCTGTTCTGATCAAATAAAAATGTGTTTAGTATTTGTACATATTTTGGGTGTAATTCAATTCTTCCAGGAAATAATCTTTTTTTAAAAAAACAAAAAATTGCCTTTTTAACAGTATCATGATATATTGTGATATATTGTATCGTGATCCTAGTATTGTGATTTGTATCGTATCACCAGATTTTTGCCAATACACACCCCTACTAGTGATTGTTTGTCTCTATACGTCAGCCCTGCCATGAACTGGCGACATGTCCAGGGTGTACCCCGCCTTCGCCCATAAATAGCTGGGATAGGCTCCAGCGACCCCCCGTGACCCTAATGAGGATAAAGCGGGTTCAGAAAATGAATGAATGAGTTGAATTAAGTATTTAGTTTGTAAATGCTGTATTGTTTCCAAGCCTCTCTTCAAATCAACAATTACTGTTAGAGTACTCACACTGTCTCATCGCTAACAGGAAAAGGCTGTGTTTTAAAATAGAGCACATTTATAAAGCCCACATTATGGTAAACAGCGTCACTGGTCTGAAAACACCGACGATGCCAGTAATTCTGAATGAGAATTGGTCTAAAACAGCAACATCTACTTTACCAGTGGCAAGCAGCGTTTTTCTAAAAGCCACAAAAAAGAACAGACCCCCTGCAGAAATACAACCTTGGACACTACAATTAGAGAGAAGAGCGGTGTTATTGTGTGTGGGAAAAAGTAACACACCAACTCTGTTTTTTCCTCTAGAGATGGAATCAAGACTTCAAAAATGGCCCTTTCTCTGAAAAAAACAAAAAAAAACAACACTTGGCTTCAGTACAAAAACACACACTCATCTCTCCACTACAACTCAACCATCGCTGCAGATAATGAGCACTGAATATCATTAACAAAACACACCAGGCTGCATGCGCCACACACTGTATGGTGATGCCTATTAAAATGTTATTTATCTAACTCCCTATCCACTGGCTTTCAGAAAGACTCTTTGAAAAGCATGACAGCGCACTCATGCATACACCGCACAAACAAGATAATGTTAGTGAAACAAAATCAGCAACTATTAATCTTAAGTTTTTCATTGTTGTGAATGGAGAGTGAGAATGGATCATAAAGGTTCTGACCAAAGAGGAAGAAAACCTGACCAAAAGCACAACAACCATTAAAAAAACAACAACAAAAACTGCCCTCATAACACATCCTTGAACAATATGTTGGCTCACTTCACAGACTGGGATAGTATTTCATTTTACTGCTCAAACGTTGTTCTTTTATATTCAAGTCTGCATAACTAATAATGAATATATGGCCCGAGTAAAACTAAGACAAACATCGGAGTTTATCCAGACCGCAGACTTGATAAAAGGATGTACATCACAACAGTATTTGTTTCTATTGCGTAAAAATGAAGCATCCACAAGAACCAAACTCTGTAGAAATGCAAGGACGTTGTGTCTGCTTGTTGACCAATGATTGGTTCCTAGGATGCCATTAAGGGGAGGGAGGGGGTTAACATGACAAATTCATGGGGCCCAGTATTTGTGGGGGGCCCATAGAGCAGTGGAGGGGGTCCAGTGGATATGGGTTAGAAGTTGTGAAAATTTCGTGTAAGATCCGCTGTATAACAGATATAGAAGTCGGGAGTCGGATGTTGAAAGCATGTTAAATTTCATGCCAGCGTAAGTTACATTAGTTATGGATGCACCCCCACATGTTAACCCCCCCCCCCCCCCCCCCCCCCGACAGATCGTCAAGATATTGAATTTTACAAATGTTTATATAATGTTTATCTTTCATGAAGCCGTGCCCATATGTGACGAATTCAAGACTGTGATTGGTCAATCCAGCTGTCACCCATTTTTTTTATGTCAAATAACTTCAAATAAACTGATCAGTTAGAGAACTTGAGTAATTTGAGCAAGTATGCCTAAAATGTGATGGATGTTGAGTTTTTAGTTTGGTTGAAGTCTCATTGGCTAAAATCGCAGGAGGAGGATTTGTGATATACGCTACAGTCAAGGTGGAGATTGAGACTTTTTAATGTGAAATAGGAGGTGCTCACAATTTTGTATAAAATTTATGTTTGAGAGTCTGGAAATTAAACATTTTACTCCACAATGACTTCTTCCTACTGTTCAACCGAAGTAAATTTTGCTAATAATAGTTTAACCCATGCATGGTTAGGAGCAGAGCAGTTTCCCAACATGGTATTATTGTTATTTTGACTTGGATAAAGGAGCTCAGTACTTATGCAAACAAGTGGTGCCAGGCACTACAAAACCCGCCACCTAATTTAAACCCAGTTTGGTATGAACTGAACCAACAGTTTTGCTGCTAAAGTGTTAACAAACAAAAAAACAAACAAGTGGTGCCAGGCACATTAAGGCGGCCATACACTGTGCGATTATTTCGATCGTTGCACGCAGCTCCATCTCAAACTGTGCGAATCAGTCATACAGTCAGGCTCACGATTCCTGTTGTCACACTGCACGGACCGACGCTCGTATGCGACCTGACTGCTCACACTGTAGGACCATACACCACAGGACTCACGACACGTTTGAGTGTTGTATCCGGAAATACAACGTTAAAATACCAAGGAATCCGTAAAAGTGCACAGACGATTGTGCATTGGCGTGAGTCACGAAATGGTAGTGCTAAACAAAAACCAACGGGCTGCTTTGGTAATATGTGCCATTATTTGTGAGGAATCAAAAAAGAAGAAAAGACAACGATGTGTTTGGTGCAGGCATTGGTTGTCCAGACGTGGACAGTATGGGCTGTCATCCAGGAACTAGAGGTAAGCTGCAACAGCCAAACTGCACTAGGACAATAGCCAGCTACTGTTAGCTTGTACGCTACTGTACGCGTCTGTGTTCGCGCATGCACAGTGTGAGAATTTGAGGCACATCGGTTCGTGGCACTGCTTTGACAGTACGATACACTCACGAGGAGCGAGCAGGATTTCAAACAGCTCCGTTTTCCTTGCGAACACACGATTGCTGGTCGTGAGGTGTTAATCGCTTCTCTTTACCCTATGTACACTGCACGAAGCACGACACACGATTAGAGGCACATCGGGCCCGATCCCAGAAAGAGTCGCACGAGTGAGACACGAAATCGTCTCTAAACTCGCACAGTGTAAGGCCGCCTTTAGTCGACTCAGTTCCAACCCGACAATTTATATTGAAATTAGGAACCAACAAGTGGTGCCAGGCACAACAAACCCCACCCCTCGCATGTATTGTAGCTTATTTTGGCATTGATCCAGCTGATGTCATCATGTCTATGTGCCAAGTTTGAAGTAAATTGAAGCAAAATTTATGTTTTTATAGATGTTAGAAATGTCATCCATTATAAGTAAATAGGACAAAAAAAAGATTTTAAAAATTCATTAAAAATTTAGATTTTGACCTACTTTTCCCAAAATGTCAACAAATCTATTTTGGATCATTGGCAATCTATACACCAAATTTGGTATGAATTCAAGCAATAGTTTTGCTGCTATAGACATGTGAAAATTTGCTTATTATAAGTAAATGGGGGAAAAAAAGATATTTAAAAAACATTCAAAAATTGAAACGTTGACCTATGTTTCCAAAATGTAATGAGATTTATTCTGGGTCACTGGCAATCTATAAACCCAATTTGGTATGAATTCAAGCAATAGTTTCGCCGCTAGAGTGTTAAAAAACAAACAAACAAACCAAATCAAAAACAATAGCCTTTGCCTCCCATTCAGGGGGCGGGGAAATAGGACCAGACCAAATATACAGCAAGGCATTATGGTCTACTTGACTTTCATTGTCCATTACAAACAAAACATAGCTTCACAACAATTTATCCTGTCTCCTCAGATTCACAAAATTAACATAGCATACATTACTCATGTATGTGCATCTAGCTGGGTGGCAACTATTAGCCTGAAACATACAGTACATGTTTCCAGTACATAGATGGCTAATATGTACATGTAATATTCACCAAATCTCTCTGAACGAAAAGGCAGATTGCTAATGTTATTTAGCTACATTCGCTACCATCATGAACACCCGCTTTAAAATTCATAAGAGCTGTCACTGACTATGTTGACATGCAAATAATCTAGTTTATGCCCTTATTCTGAAAGAGAAAACTCCAAATACGATGTTTACATGCATGAATATTCCATTACCATTTCTGTTTACAGATGACCGTGCATACCCCAATTAAAAAAGAAGTGTTTTTCTAAGTTTTCCACTGGTGGCAGATGCTCCTGTTCTTTTCTGGAAATGGTTGACTGGTACTTTTTCCATAATCTAAAATCTCTGATGTAATGTTTAACAGTTGGTGTGCCTCACATTCCAACCAAAAATGTGGACTTCTTTTTGGATTCATCTCCACCAGAGACGATATTTGTCTTTATTCCAGCTAACCGTAAAGTAAACAATGGTTGACTTTTTCAGTTTGTGGTAAATTACATTCGTTTTATGTATGTTCCATTTACTTATCAGTTCATCCCATGGGACCGAAAAAGAAAAGGCCACGTTCAGAAAAAGACCAAATTCATGGGGATATGTTTTTCATATAACACCTCAAATTCAGATTCAGAATACTAACGGAATAACAGCATGACTGTCACTGTCATATCAAATAAATTGTCAATTTCAAAGGTAGGATAAGAAAAATGTTCCTATTTTCTCTAAAAAATTACTCATAATAATTAATAAGTCACAAAAATAATGATTATTTTAATACCTAAGCGCTAAACAATGAAAGTACTTGCTGCAAAATGGCTCGTTATCCCATATGCTTTAGACCAGTTTCCTATTTTACAGCAACGAAAGTTCCAACAATTACCAAAAAAAGTGCTGTCAAATGTTCACCTTATGGACAAAAAAGACTTGTTTCAGATTATGGATATGATTTCTCCAATGGTAACATCTAGGAAAAAATAAAATCATTAAACCATTGTTGCCTGTTCCAAAGAGGCTAGGGATGCACCGATACCAGTATCGAGTATTGGGTCCGAAACTCAGCACGTGTGCTTGTGCTCGTACTCGTAAAAGTACTCTGATACAACAGTGCCCATACCACTTACGGCAGCATGACATTCGCAGTTCAGTGCAGCAGGTACGCAGCGGAGGAGTAATGTCAGCAGTGTGGAGATTTTTCAAACTAAATGACGGCGACGAAAGTAACGTTGACTGCAAGTAACGTTAAAGACACAGATGGATATCGACGGAGCGTTCTGTCCGTCCTCTGCGTACATTCCATCCCTTTTCCAGGTGCTTGTGGATGCGTACCGAGATGGAGAATACCACCGGGAACCGCAGAGGTAGAGGATCTGTTCAAAGAGCGACTGTGTGAGTTAAAGAAAAACTACTGACATATTTATGACAACTACCCTCGTCAATATCAATATTAACATTAGTATCCACATTAGTGTTGCCTCTGTCGTCTCCATGTTTATTATTACTGACTTTCTTCTTCTCAAAAAACTTTCTTTTCTTTGTGGTATTGGTCCAGTATGATTAATCAAGAGTGGCGCCTCCTGGTGGATTGATTAAGAAACATTCATTCCATCGCTTTAAATGTCAGTAGCAGCACTTTGTTCCAGTCAGACTAATGACAACGACGATAAAGCATATTTTCAAAAGTAAATAAGAACTAGGGCTGAAAGATATATCGTTATTGTATCGATATTGAGATATGAACATTCAAGATATTAATATCGAAAAAGCAACGATATAAACGATACAGATTTCCCCCATGCTCGCCCTGCATGTACAGCTCTGGAAGTCACAACAAATTAAATTTATTTATACTTTATGTTAATGTTGATGACTGGCAGTGAGTTCTTATAAATAAAACTGCACTTTCCACATTCTTTTGTATTATGATGTTAGTATTTTTCTGAAAAATGCTTGGTTTTCACCGAAACCGTAGTCATATCGTATCGATATTGAGATATCTGGCATGAATATCGAGATATGAAATTTAGTCCATATCGTTCAGCCCTAGTAAGAACTGTAATGGTATTATTAAGTACTCATATCGGTACTAGGTATCGGCAAGTACTCAAATGTAAGTACTTGTACTCAGTCTGGAAAAAGTGGTATCAGTGCATCCCTAAAAGAAGTGACCTAAAACACCCAGTTAAAGAGGACTCCATTAGACAAAAAACACAGGGGTCTATATCACATCTATACAATACCATTAATAGATAATATATCCTTTAAGCCCAGAATTATTCATGCCAACACTTTCATTTAACTTGGAGTGTTTAGTTTGAGTGGAGTGGAAAAAGCGGACACAGTAACTTTGCAGTTTTGGACCGCGGTGCCAGGCAAGATTAATCAATCCCGGAGTAATTAAATGAATCCATGTCAAGCAGTAATTCAAACCCGCTCTGCTGTCCAGCTATAGCCGGTGCTACATAAGGCCAAATTCTGCCAAAAGTTTCCTCTTTAGAACCAGTAATTGTTGTACTGAGCTTTAGCAGGAGGTGTGGGACTGCTATGTACAGCACACCAAAGCACTCTTGGACGGCCGCGGCGTTCAAGCTCGGCCAAATATCATCAAAGTGCTGGTTTGGCAGCTGCCCTGAGGGAAGGGAGCCAAGGCCAAGGAAGGTCCTAAAACCTGACACAACTACACATGCAGTGAAGGTGTTAACGCCTTGTCCAGAGGGAACCTTCCCCAACAGTATCATATCAGACAATAACTCTTGTTTAACCAGGACACATGATGAAAAACGAACAGTTCTCCTTCACAGCGACAGAACAGATAAACAGTTAAAACTCTGGTGAGAAAAAACAGCAGGAAAGGTGAACATTCAGATGGAAAACTAAAATTTTCTGACCTTAAAATATAACTCTGGTGTTCACAAAATTCCCTTGACTTTCTCATGTTGGTGTTTGAAAGCTTGGGATGCCACAAATGTAGTTTCAAGTTCAACGTACTGGGTTATCAGTGACACAGTTCTCGTGAAAGTACTTTTACTAGAAATTTGTAGGTACTTGTACTTTCTATTTCTGCACTTTTATAAATCTACATCATATCCCAGAGGCAAATACGGTTATTTTTACTCAACTATGACCCAAACTCATGCACTGCGGACATATCAGGCAACACAATGCATGACAGAAAACCAAAGGAAAAGTTGAAAGAAAAAGAGGATGTGGAATGAAAAGAAAGAACTTGGAACACTGGAAACATCAAAGAGCTGCCACCGATGACGATCAACCGATGTTGCGAGATGGCAATGGATAGTCAAAAAGGAGTAGGCCCTATGTTCCTCAGCCCAACACATGACAGAAATGTAGTTCCATTTGTAGGGACAAAGGCCTACAAACTTTTTTTTTTAATTTAACCTTTATTTAACCAAGTAAGTTAGTTGAGAACCAATTCTCATTTTCAACAACGACCTGAACATATAGAGACAAACAATCAATCACTCTCACATTCACATCTATGGGCAATTTAGATTAACCAATTAACCTACTAGTAGGAATGTAACGATTACCGGCATAACGATAAACCGCGGTAAAATTGCAGATGGTTAGTATTACCGTTTAAATTGTAACTATCACGATAACCGTGTTTGATTACTGCACTTTTAGGGGAAAAAAACCCAATGTAAAGATCTGCTTTTATGTCAAATATTTGAGTATAGTTTTAATTTATTACAATTTTAATTTGATATACCTAATGTTTGGAACCAATATTCACTTTTAAAGTCTTTGAAAAGGTTCGTTAAGCATCTGTGTGTTATTTATGCAATAAATTATATACATTTTTCAAATCGGATTTTATATATTTTTTTGTGTTTTCTGTCCTTTTGTGTTGATATAGTAGGTTAAAGTGAAAAAATAATAGGCAGATGATATGAATGAAGTTGTGCTGAAAAAAAAAAGATACAAAACATGGGTATAGTAAACATTTCTGTAAATAGTATATAAAGGCAAAATTAGAAGTACTGAAAAACGGACAAAATAGGCTCAGACCACAAAGGGTTAATATTTGAATGTTTCTGCCAACAGAAAGTGCATTGTACCAATTATTTTATTTATTTATTTATTTTAAATACAACTTGGTTAAATTATTTCGGTGTGTGTATTAGTAATTTTTGAACATTTTGAGCACAATTTCAACAACACTGCGATAATAATGATAACTGTGATAATTTTGGTCACAATAACCGTGATATGAAATTTTCATATTGTTACATCCCTACCTACCAGTACATGTCTTTGGATGGTGGGAGGAAGGAGTACCCAGAAAGAACCCACGCAAACACGAGGAGAACATGCAAACTCAAGGTTTCTGGTGTTGGAATTGAACAGGACCTTGTTGCTGTGAGGTGATAGTGCTAACCACTGCACCACCGCCTAACTGCAGGCAATGATGTTTCACTAGTTTCATAAAGTTTCACCTATATAGGTACTGAGGAACACAGATATGCTCCCAACAGAAGTGGAAGACCATGTCATCCAACCTCTGGAAGGAGATGGAACCCTGATGATGACAACCCCAACTCCAAAATCTCTGTAACACTGTGTAAAATGTAGGTGAAAACAGAATGCAATCATAAACCCACCCATTTAATACCATAAAAACAGGTACATACAGGTTAATTCTCCTGTCAGTGCCCCTGACCATGGTGCTGATGAGGATCTGGAGTTGGTCCCTACGCACCTTTAACCCTTTCATGCATGCATTTTGAGAGCCGTAATCAAGATTTTTTTTCCTGAGTGTTTTTATTCCTCGAGGCATTAAAAAAAACAATGCGATAGAATTTTTCATGGAGTTGCAAAAATGTCCACTCAGCTGGACGCCATGCTTTAAATTTTTGAAGCAAAGAAACGTATTTACTGATAAACTGTGAAAACTATGATATGAAAACATTTTTAATGCATATAATCTGATGTATACTCACATTTTAACAAACACTACTACTAGTCATTACTCACTTCATGGAGATGATATGCAAAAAAAAAAAGTAAAAAAAACAAAAAAAAACAAAACCCTGTTAATTACAGTTTAATAACAATAACTAGCAATTGATTTTCACTCAAACATGTTAGTGCAGATCAGGTTTATCAAGAACAGTAAAGTTACAGTAACGGTATGAATTGCAGTGTATGGGATGGTGCATGCACTGCAAAAATCTAAATCATACCAAGTGTATTTTTCTCATTTCTAGTCAAAATATCTCATCACACTTAAGACATAATCACTTAAAGATTAACTTTTTTTTTTTTTTTTGCTTAATTCAAGCAAAAAAATCTGCCAGTGGAACAAGTGAAAATTATCTGGGTAAGATTACTTGAAATCAGATTTTGCAGATCTATTGTCAAAAAATAAGTTCTTATATCTCACTGAAAAGTTACTCTTTAGGTGATTGTGTCTTATTTTAAGTGTGATGAGGTATTTGGACTAGAAATAAGAAAAATACACTTGGTAAGATTTAGATTTTTGCAGTGTGAGCATCCACTGTGTTGGCTGATATGGAACTAAAACAACAAAATCCATGAATATATAAGAGAACAGCTGTCCACTGTAGTGACCACTATGCATGAAAGGGTTAATGACAGCTCACTCCTCCTAATGCATGCTATGTGCTAACGCTAATGCTAGGAACTGTGTGTGTATTAAGGTGGGTAAAATGCAAAGACAAAATTCTTTACGGGCACAATAAAGTCAGTTAAAATTTAATATGTTTTCTATGTTCTGCTGTGATTCATACACATTTTGCTTTTATTTCTGAACTGGGCTTACAAGTACATTTGTCGGACAGCTTCAGTCCTCCTACTTCTACCTAAAGAAACCCTTTAAAAACATTCTGGGATTGGTTGTTAGATACAAATCCATTGTAAGAAAAATAGATGATCTTACAGAAGATGTAGTATTATAGTGGATTTAACGACCTTAACCCTTTCATGCACGAATTATGAGAACCTTAATCAAGATTTTTTCCCTGAATGTTTTTATTCCTCTTAAGGCATGAAAAAACAATATGACTGAAAATTTTGTAATGAAAAAAAATAAAAATAAAAATAAAAATAAAAATAAAAATAAAATAATAATAATAATAATAAAAAAATAAAAAAAATAAAAAAAATAATATAAAAAAATAAAGTTACAAAAATTCAAATAAAAAAACATACTACTACTACTACTACTAATAATAATAATAATAATAATAACAATAATAATAATAATAATAATAATAATAATAATAATACATAAAATGTTCTTATTAACCTTTTTTTCATAAAGTTGCAAAAATGTCCACTTGGACACCGTGCGTTAAATTTTTGAAACAAAGAAACATGTATTTACTGATAAATTGTGTCAAAACTATGGGGGGGGGGCTTGTGATTCTGGGGGGTTTATACTCAGGGGAGATCTACACAATGTTACCAGTTCATGTCAGAAAAGATATGAATGTGTTAAAACTTTAATAAAGATATATGTTTAAAAAAAATAAATAAAAAATCCATGAATATATAAGAAAACAGCTGTAGAATAGCTGTCCACTATAGTGACCAGTATACATGAAAGGGTTAAACTGAGCTCAACCTTAAACATGTTCGGCAGTAAAAAGCCAGATCCTCATAAATACAGCAGTAAAATGAATCCAGAAACACCATATATACCAGTTAAACACTAACAGAAACCATTATATTGCACAATGACTACTTTTACTTTTTTTCATACTATCATTCTAGGGACGTTTTTCTGATCATTTTTAGCTTTTCAATGCAGGGGAGTAACTTTACAATATGGTATTAGTGCTTTTACTTAAATAAAAAAGTGAAATGCCTATTTAACTGCTGGTATATAGTAGTAAGTTCATAGTAAAATGGCAAAATGGTATAAGAAAAATATCAACTAAACCAAGAAAATGTGTCATTTGGATAATTAATGTTCTTGTGACTATTTGTATGCAGAGTTTGCCATGCATGCAAAAGCTTATTGTCTTTCTACTTGTAAAATACAGTAAATAAAATAGACCAGTGAAGTGAGAGTACGACTTTTTCAGTATCACCGCTACTGCCGTTACCGATACAAGACCCAGTACATTTAGACAGAGAGATGAATAGGTAAAACTGCAAACACACATGCATACATTCAGTCTGAACCCATTAAGATGGTTTGTCTTGAAGGTTGTAGGCAGTTATGTAGTTCAGAAATGGAAAAAAAAAAAAAACACAGCACTCACCACTTTGTCCTCCTGCAGCCCAGTCAGTCATCCATGTATAATGAAAAGAAAGACAGAGAGAATGTGAGCTGGAATGATATCTGAAAGCATAGCAATGATCCTGCACTTACAGTCACCCCACTATGATATTTCACTTTTACATAATGTTACGACAACTCAACAGAATACGCCTCTTTTCATTTTACAACTGTTGTCAGTACGTTTAAACCTCAATCTGGTTTTAAAATGCGGTGAAGTTTAATCACTCCGGCAAGTACTTACACCTCAATATGTTGTCTGAGATTAAACAACGTGTCTCTTAAAGGTTCAATACGGAAGATTTGCGAGAGGAGTGTTTTATGCCTGGAGCTGGGAGTTTTTTTTTTTATGTTAGCTGACTCTGTTACCAAGCAGGGCTGGGCAATCAGACCCAAAGATTATATGACAGTATGATCGGAAGCACTACTTTTTCTGCTATTTGACGAGAAACTGTGGGTTTTTTGTATTATTACCTTCGCTAAGTGAAGCAGGGTTTGTCTGTTTGTCTGTTAGCAAGATAATTCAAAAAGTTATGGACGGATTTGGATGAAATTTTCAGGAAATGTTGATATTGGCACAAGTAACAAATGATTAACTCTTTCATGCACGAATTATGAGAACCTTAATCAAAATTTTTTCCTGTGTGTTTTATTCCTCTTTAGGCATGAAAAAAACAATGCGATTGAAAATTTTCTTCTGAAAAATAAATAATAAATAAATAAATAAATCAAAATTATTTTAAAAATAAAAAAAATACATTAAAAAAATAATAATGAAAAAAAAAAAATCTTATGAACCTATTTTTCATGAAGTTGCAAAAATGTCCAACCAGCTGGACACCACAATCATTACAACAACTACAACCAAGGTTCTAATAGTTTTGGATTTTTCATTATAGTTTAGTTTTATTTAGTTTGGACTTTTTTTTCTCTAATTCAATTAGTTTTAATTCGTTTTTGGAGCAGGTTTGATAGTTTTTATTAGTTTTCGTTATTTTCTAAATGCTTAGTTTTAGTTTAGTTTTAGTTTCTTTATATATAAAGAAACTAAAACTGTGATAACTTCCCTTTGATCTCAATTAAGAGGAAATATTTTCCAGAGAATGTAATATTCATGTATACCAAATCCATATGAAGACAATAGAATATCATAATTATTGATCTGAAAAGTTAAATCTATAGAAAGTGAAAGAAAAAAATCCTTCACAAGCTAGCTATTTCATGTCGAGACCTATTTTTGGTTATGTAGGGAAAAAAAATAAATCTTTTTTTTTAGATTAGTGACAAAATAATCTTAAATTACAATGAAGCCATGCTTAAGCAGAGGGTTAGATGCTTTCTTTCAGAAATTTCCATTGGTTTAGCTCATTTGATTAATTAGTGGTTAAAAAAAAAAACATGTTTTTTGAGAAAAGTGAAATTCCCTACATAACCGGCACCATCTGATATTAAAATGCTTAAAAAAGCAATTCACACCAATTTTTCAGACAAAATGATTTTTATAATGATAAAAGGGTGTGTAAAAGGTCATGAAACTATATTGAAAACAGAAATATATGATTGAGATTTCAAATTATAGCAGTAATAAGTTATGTTATTATTCATTCTTAGAGAACTTTCCGAGGGACTGAATTTAGTTTGTATAAAAAGTTCCGTAATTTTCTTGAAAATCCTTTTTTGGCAAAAATTTTAATGGATTTAGAAACTTAAGATGTTATACTATTGAACTGCAAAAAGTTTGAAATCATTATCTCAATTCTAATTTTCTGATTCAAAGTCAACAGGCGCGTGACTTGACCCATATCTTATTCAAATAAATCCCAGACAGGACTCTGCTTCTTTCTCCCAACTTTAGTCTCCGTGCTTCCAGGTAGAGTGGGGATCAGAAGACGACTGTAAACCACAAGTGACGAGAAGTGACGGACCGTTAAATATCATACGGTGCCAGCAGATAAAATTGCTTGAGGGAAATAAATTGATTTCATATCGATCTGACGTTGACAAAGACGAAAACGAAGGGAATTTTATCCATAATTTTTATCCGTTTTAGATAGTTTTGTAAACACACAACACAGTTTCAGTTAGTTATCGTTTTTTTTTTCTTTTAATTATAGTTTTTATTTATTTCAGTTAAAGAAAATTTTTTTACAATTCTAGTTTTCGTCATTTCGTTAGTTTTCGTTAACGATCATAACCTTGGCTACAACACTTTGGCTTCTACACAAAGGACAATAATCTGAATTTTATGATTGCATCACATCATTCAGAATCTTAACAAAACTAATCAATTTCATTTGATAAACTGTATCGCCCGACCCCCCTGTAAAGACAGCTGTAACCGCACAACCCAGGACCCCACAGTTGAAACCTCCCCTTGTCAGGCGGTAACTAATTAGGATGTACTTTTTAGTGCGTGAGGTCATTACAGTAAATGCCACACTGGCGACGTGGGTAAGATGTGGGCAGGTGGAGGGCGGCGTCACTTATTTTAGAGAAAGATTTGCCTCCAGAAGCCAACACACACACACGTCTACACCCTGCTGGGCACGTATAGGGCACCTCCGGACCCCTGGGAGACCGAGACAGAGTGGGAGACCACCCCCTCTGTCCACAGCTAAGTCTAATGCCCAATTAACCTTTACCAGCTCCTGCCTGGATCACACACACACACACACACACATATACACACTCATACACAGGCATAGATCACGTTAACACACATGGGGTGAGAGCACACAAACTTAACACACAGATCTCACATATACAGTAGTAAATATCAGCACACACTCAGGGCGTACATATGTGTTATGGCTCATCACCTCCACCTGAGCTCGAGCACCTGGGGCCCTGATATAGCATCATCCGACCTACAGTAGCACGGCGAACAGATGTTACTGCGTTTACCGCTCCACCGGGGGAAGAATATTGTCTTTCAGTTATCGGCTTAAAACGATAAGTGACGGATTAAGAGGAAAAAAATAAAAACATCATGAATGAACGGCTATTTTCACATTTCAACTCCAGTGATTCCGATGTAAAGCACTTAAATGGACTCTAAATGAAGTGTTCTGGTGACATATGTGTTTACATGCCCCTAAAGCACAGGTGCCAAACATGCGGCCAAAACCGGCCCACCAAAGGTTCCAATCTGGCCCGCGGGATGAATTTGCAAAGTGCAAGTTAGGGCATCGAACTCAAAAATAACATCATAATAACCTACAAATAATAACAACACCAATTTTTTCTTGTTGATTAAGTGCAAAAAACATTAGATTATGAAAATATTTACATTAAAAACTATCCTTTAACCATAAAATGTGAATAACCTGAACAAATATGAACAACCTGAAATGTCTATAGAAAATTAACTGCAATTTTAACAATATTTTGCCTGTTACTAAATGTTTTGTGCCTTTGTAGATCTGATCTGTAATGCCCATGTATAAATTTTAAATCGAGGCAGAATACTGATAAAATTGTACTTGCATTTCTTAACAAATTTCATTTTTCAGGTTATTCACGTCCTTTTTGTTTGGATAGCTTACAAATGTAAATACTGGCATAAATGAATGTTATTTTTTGCACTAAAACAATTTGGAGTTGTCATTATTTATTGGCTATCATGCTATTAATTTACTGGTCCAACCCACTTCAGATTAAATTGGGCTGAATGTGGCCCCCGGAAGAAAATGAGTTTGACACTCCTGCCCTAAAGCATCATTATAAAACTTTTTGACGCGCACAAAAAGTGTTTTTCAGCCACTGCTGGAATTCCAACTTCATTATCTGCTCAAGTCTTTTAGTCTTGTAATGGGCAGGGTTCAGTTGTTTCCCTCAGTTTTCTAATTGGCTGTGTTGACATAGACCCCAATAATAATCTGAATATTCCCCCATTAGAATTAAAATGTCTCATATAACCACCTCAGTCAGTAGAGTTTGGTCCTTTCGGATTGAGAGAGTGGTGTAAACCTTAGATATGATGTTTTTAGCCAAAATATTATCATGTAGTAAGTGCATAGTATGTGATTTCTGCTAAAAGGGGTCTTAAGATCACAACGATGACATTGTAACATTTGCTCACAGGAATCTAGACAGCAATTGGTCATTATATCTGTCATCCATCATCAAATGACTTATTAACCCTTCCAACCATGAACCCAAAATGATCCACCTGGACATTGTTTCTTACTTTAGCAGTAAAAAGATTAGAAAATATGCTGAGTGAGTCCGATTGCCTGTTTTTCTAGAGCGCTTTTTTTCCCAGATCTTTCAAAATGTAGCAACCATTTACAATTTACTGCACATTATAATTCTGCTAAAACGGCTTATTCTCCAGCTTCTACAGGCATGAGTGAAATTACCGTAATGACCAAATAAAACCTATAAAGCACAAAATCTCAGGTTTCAGAACCTGTCAAAATTTTTCCAGTTGCACAAACAGTGAAAGAGTTACATCCATCCAAACTGCATACGTGCAGGGTGTGTCAGCGATGACACGTCAGGCTTTAAAGAGTTAAGAACGAACTGAGAAGAAAAATGGCTTTTAATTAATTAATTAAAATGCCTTTTTTGGACAAAAAATACTAAAGATAGTATTGATAGTATTACGTACATTATATAACTGTTTAGTTTAGTCAGTCAAGTTTTGGAAGAAAAACAACTTGGTTAAAGAAAAAGTGAAAGTTAGATGAGATCAGACCAGGCTGGATATTACCCATCAGCCACCACAGCATCAACATTCTCCCAGTGCTGACACTATGAAACATCCAATTGGTGCCAATGAGTCAGTTTATCTTTAATTCAACAAGGGCCATGTATACACGTTGCCAGGTATTTATAGAAACACATACTGTATGTCTCCACCTATTTTCAATAATAACCTCGTACACACCAGATTGTTTTCAGGAAATTTTTCATCTATCTACACTAAGCAAACCTGTAGAGCTCAATCACGGAGTTAGGGTTAGAATAAACAAAGGTCACACATATGGCGTTGATGCATTTTTTTTGTCATACTGTGGCATTCATCCAAGTTTTCCAAAATCTCCTTTTTGTTTTCAGAAATAATGGATTCCACTGACCTAAACTTGCATTTTTATGTGGATCAGATATGTTGCTAGGAATTGAAAACATCCGGGGCTTAAAAAAAACAAAAACAAATTGGCAAAAACAAATATTTCTCTTGAGGTACACACGAGATATGCATGAGGTACGCATAGGCCATATGGACGTACGGTGGCAAGTGCCAGTGTTGAAGGGGACATGTATTTACTCATATGTTTATTTAAAAAAAAGAGAGATCTGGGGTTACTGCTTAAGCCCTGAATGCCCAGGTCTAATGCCCATGATGTGGATGAAAGACAAAAACTCATTGGAAAATGTCTGTTTCTCCAGATTATGTGTCAACATGGCAAAAATGTTGAACAGACTGAAAGAAGATGGAATCCACCAAACCATCATTAACCCAATTGTTCTTTTTCTTCTGCTGTCACATTTCCAGCAGACCCCCTTTGTGCATGTCAAAAGGTTCATCCGACATCCATGTACCAACACTAGTGAGCAGAAGGACTCACCGTGTTGGATCGTAGAGACACTCGCCCACCACAGCGGGCGCAGAACTTGGTCTGGCAGTACGAGCACAGGTTCCCACATCCGTCTGCAAACTTGGTCTTGTGGCAGATGCCGCAGGTTGGGGCGTCGTCACGGTGAACGGCCGAGCCCGCCGCCGCCGTGGCCTGCCGGATCACCGTCTCCCTGTAGCTGGACAGCTGCTGCTGGATACCTCTGGAAAACACATCAAAGAGCAGGTCAGCAGTCTGAAAACACATGTTACAACAAAGTGTGTAAAAACAAAACCATGTCTTTGACTTAAGCCTTTATAGGGCACGCATAGAAATACTCTGAAATTCAGAATTTCAACCTCAGTTTGTTATTGCAGGACATAACAAGACTTTATTACTTTTGTGAAATTTTTCAAAACTTTTTATTGTTATGGGTCAAAACACAATAATGTCTTGTCAGAGAGCAAACTTTAAGGTGATTGCCATTCCAACATTTATTTCCATCTAAAGTAGCTCCTTGTTTTGGATAATCCCTTATGGTCCAACTAAAACAAAAATGAATGTAAAATAAAAATGTGGGTCATTTAGCAACACTAATCTGTCAAATTGTCTCTAAAATGTCCCTTCAGAGAGATTTCAAATACCTTGTTTTGACCCTTATGTAGAAAATGAAGGTCAATGTAGTTACCATATTTGGTTCTTTACCCTTAGGAAGCAAAAAAAAACAAAAAAAAAAAACAAGAAGTATATACTAGGGCGCCGTGAAAGGGAGGGTAAACGTGACAAATTCATGGGGCCCAGCATTTCCAGGGGTCCCAGTGGATAAAGGTTAGAGGCTATGAAAATTTCGTGTAAGGTCCGGAGTAAAAGAGAGGTGTAGAGGCCAGGAGTCGGACGTCCACAACTGCTCCAATCACACATTTATGGATAGTTTAGTTTCTGAAGGGCCCACAACATTTACCTTCCATGGGGTCCACAATTGGCAGCGGCACCCCACAGTATATATAAAAAAATACAAGAAAAACACATTACATGCACGTAACCCAGTGGTTCCCAACCTTTTTTGGCTCATGACCCCAGACACTCCTAACAGAGACTTTTTTTTGTTGCTAAAACTAATTTGTTTTTGATCATGTAATAGTTTGCTACACTACATTGCAAATAAACGTTAATTTTAGACGACATTTAGTCTATATAATGTATATTATTATGGACGGAGGCAGAAAAGCCAGGTGTAGATTACTAAACAAAGTGAGAATTTTATTTTCCTTGGTCAGGATATGTACAGTCAGTCCAGCTTGGATTTACAAGGCTGACAATTAATACTGAACAAACAAGAACTCAAACTATGAATTATGAAAGAGCTGCAGCATCTGAAACTGACCACAATGAACATTTGACAGATAAACAGAACCACAGTGCTTCAGTTTCAGCTTCACAGTTTGTCATGTCTTTTACGTATTGGGATTATCTCTCTCAACTCACCATATATTTTTTATTAGTAAGTTTTTCATTTATTTTTATCAATTACTAGAAATTTCAGGCGACCCCACGTGGAGTCCTGACCCCAAGGTTGAAAAACACTGACATGTGGTAATAAGGAAATAAATAAGTAAAATAAAATAAAAATGAATAAATCCAAGAATTATACCTAAAACATACAAAAAGAATCAGATGTGATGTGAAAGGAACATGTATTTTAGAACATTAGAACATCACTTTTAGAACGTAAGTGCTGATCCAGACCCCTGTCCACATCCACATTCTCCCTTTGAACATCATTCCTTACATTAGTACCATTACTTCATGGTACCTAACATAGCAGGTACACTCACTGTTCATGCAGAGGTGGACCTTACAGACCCTGTAGACCACACTGGACCTGAGATTGTTCCCTCACTGTAACTGTTACTGTCACTGTCTTGTAATGTGTGCGGAAAACACCAAAAATAGTCACTTGCCCGATAAAGGGTTAAGAATGAGATACTGTGAAAGTTTGATAAGGATGGCAGGATTTTTTTGTTATTGGATACATAATAAATAAATAATGGAGAAGAGAAGTGAACTGAATCCGGACAGCGAAGGAGACAATCGTTGCATTAAGTCCAGTCGATATCACTGTTTGTGTGTTTTGGTGCAATCAACTTTTTTGTTTCTGCTATTGTTTCAGGCTGCTTTGCCAACACGAGAAACTCTTCAGATCGATATGAGAAAGAGAGGGGAAGAGTATTGGTTTTATCTGAGGCGTTACAGTATGTTGATTAATTGGATTTCACACGGCGGAGATTGAGGAGAGAGCAAATAGAGGGGAAGCAGACCAAAGAAGAAGAAGAAGAAGAAGAGATGGGCAGAGAATCACAGAAACAAAAGAGATATACAATTTTTTTTATCGGGAATAGGCTGATTATTTCAGCTCATAAACATTACAGACTGTCTTTTACGGCAAAATCACATCAGTAATTTTATTAAACAAGCAGTCGTGTGGAGGAGTGGACAAGAAAAGATGGAAAAGTGGAGGAAAAATAGAAAATATAACAAAAGGGGGAGTAAAGAAATGATGGAAAAAGGAGTGAAATGAAACAATGAAAGAGGATAACACAAAACAGTGCTTTAAAAAGAAGGAAAAGAATAGAAAGGTTCATAAAAGACAGACATAAAAGAGTAGAAAAAGAGCTTAAATAATGGGATGTTGTATATACAGTAAATATGTTTTCTAAAAGGCAGGTGCATCACATGACCTAAAATACATCATTTCATATCCAGATAATTATACAATTATATACAATACAATGTGTGATACAGTACATTTTTTCTAAACTCAGAACATAGTTTGCATAAAATGTCCATGTAAAAAGCCTATTGTTTAAAAATGTATAATAATGTATATGAAAAATGTATAAAAATTAAGAAAATATTTTTGTTATACTTGCAAACCAAATAAATACAGGCCTAAAATGTGAACATGAACTACAAAACCAAATATATGTTACTTTTCATCACAAGAAATATAGATGAATAATATGACTAAAAAGTCTAAATATTTTTTTTTCAGTGTTATTGAATTTAATCGACTGTTTTCTAGCTACACAAATGAAAGAAAAAATGCAACTCAAAAATGCTCTTTATTGAGTAAAACTATATGTTACACAGTCACGGAGAATTTGTTTAGACCACCCTTGTTTCCTTCAATTTCTTGTTCATTTTATGCCTGGTACAACTAAAGGTACATTTGTTTGGACAAATATAATGATAACAACAAAAATAGCTCATACGAGTTTAATTTCAGAGCTGATATCTAGACATTTTCCATGTTTTTCTTGATAATAACCAAAATCACTTCAGTTCTTACATTAATATCTATGCCATTGTACTGACAAAAACAGTACTTTTAGGCATTCCATGGTTTGTTTTCTGTCTGTTTTAGTCACATGATACACACAGGAGTTAGTACTTGATTGCATAACCATTGTTTTTGATGACTTTTGATCGTCTAATAATTTTTTTCTGTGACTATAAAGGCCCAAAGTGGAAACATGAACTAAAAAACCAAATACATGTAACTCTTTATTAGTAGAAGGAAAGTAATTAAGTAAGTAAGTAAGTAAGTAAATTTTATTTATAGAGCACTATTCACAGACAGAGTCACGAAGCGCTTTATCAAATCAAATCAAATCAAATTTACAGAAACCCAACAGAATCCTCCAGGAGCAAACAACAGGAAAGACGAACAATAAGTCTTAAATATTTTTTTCAGTGTTATTTAATTTAATTAACTGTTTTCTAGCTACATGATCTGAAGAAAAAACGCTTATTTACTAAAACTAGATGTTATATATTTGTGACTGGACAAACACGTTCACAATTCATATGTGTCTTCTTCTCAAGAGGAATAATCTTGATTTCACATTTCAGACATTTTTCAGAGAGAAAACCCTGATTAATCCAGTTAATTCAATATATTAGCCTTAAGTATAAGTATTTCATTTGTAGCTGCAAACAACTGTAAATACGGGTGGAACACAAATATTAGCATACAGAGCACCACGTGTAAACAAAGAACTGCATCAAGTTCAGGAAATATCAGTAAACATTTAACAATTAATTTTTATTTTGTGTAGTATGTTAGTTTTTAACATTGTTACATTTTCTTATGACCCCTGTGTGTGTGTAGATTTATTTTCTTTTTACCTTATTATCCATATATATTATGCAGCATGTGTTTGTTTGTTTTGGGTTTTTTTTTTACATGTAAAGCATGAAATAATTCATTTTTTTCTTGACTCAAGAGCATAAACATAAATTCCAGTGTACTCCTACTGTAATATACCTATGCAAATGAATATATCTACCACTCAAATACTGCATTTCTGATTCAATGCCAAGTGGAAGAACATAAAACACAGTCTAAATCAATAAAAATACTCCCATGAAGAGCGCCATATGTCACAATAACATACATGATAGCACAATGTCACTAAGGCTCTGTATTGGCAAGAATCTGGTGATACGATACAAATCACAATACTAGGATAACGATACGATAAATCATGATACTGTTAAAAAAGCAATCTTTTGTTTGTTTCTGTTTTGTCTAAGATTATTTCCTGGAAGAACTGAATTGCATCGGAAATATGTACAAATACTAAACACATTTTTACTTAATCAGAACAGGATCTAATGTTATATCACAACATTTTCCTGCATTAAAACTTAAATTATGTTTTACAGACATTACAGATTAAGATCCTGTTCAAATGTTCATATTCTATCGTGAAATGAAATATCGCGATATATTGCAGAACCAATATTTTCTTACACCCCTAAATATCACTAGGGGTGTGTATTGGCGAGAATCTGGCGATACGATACAAATCACAATACTAGGATCGTGATATGATATATCACGATATATCATGATACTATTAAAATGGCAATTTTTTGTTTGTTTCTTTTTTTAAATGATTATTTCCTTGAAGAATTGAATTACACCAGAAATATGCACAAATACTAAACACAATTTAATTTGATCAGAACAGGATCTAATGCTATATCACAACACTTTCCTGCGTTAAAACTTAAATTATATTTTATAGACATTACAGATTAAGATCCTGTTCAAATGTTCATATTCTATTACTTCAGAACTAACATCAGAACATTATTTTTGTCCAATCCCAACAAAGGAACTAAAATAATTTAACAAAACAGCGTTAAATGATAATAAATATATTATAAACAAAAAAGAAACAGAAAAACTAAAATGAACCTCCACAATATCTGCATTTGAATAAATACCTAAAAATATCGATACAGTACTTTTTAATATCGATATAGTATTGTGAAATGAAATATCGCGATATATTGCAGAAGCGATATTTTCTTACACCCCTAAATATCACATGAAACTATTTATGTTTTTCGATGATAGATATAGATATAGCATCATATCGCACATCCCTATTTTCAATACAAGCATAATACAAGCATTCTAAACATATTCTAGTAAATACAACCGTGTTTACAAAGGTTTGTTCCTGATACTAAGATGAGCTCCTAGAGTGAACTGTCTACTCATTTCATCTGCTCAAAACACTAAAGAGCCCTTAACCTCATATCCACATCAGGTACCTGCTGTGCCTGCAGTTCAGTACTTACAGACCAGGACTCAGTGGTGGAGCCTCATCCCCCATCAGCTCTGCCATTAAGAAGAACTACAAATCCCAGCAGCAGAAGTCAACACTGCGCCGATGGTGTCGTACAACCAACCGCTCCTCTGAATACATTTGGACAATGTGGCCAGGAGGACACAACCTGCCCCTGGAAATGTTAACACCTGCCTAAACACACACCCAAACCCGCTGGTGATGACGTTATAAACACAAAAATATAAACACACACACACTTCCTGGGAGCCAAAGGTCACAGAGGGGTCACCTGCTGCTGCAGCTCGGCAGGATTTAAATCCTGATCTCCACCTCTCTCTGGGTGGAACCGAGGGGAGAGGGCCACAGCTCTAAAGTGAAACCAATGCGTCGTAAGTGTCTTTAAATGTAATACCACTGACGACCACTAGAGTCTGGATCCCTTACACTTACACTGGACTTCCCTCGAAAAATAACATGGTAATATTTTCATTTTCCCAAAGAGTCAGTCTGATCTTATTTGCTTTAGGTGGATCCCCTGATATGTCTTATAGTGAGCCACCTATAAATTACACAGGGCTATAATCTGGGGCACCACTTGCAATTTTCGTTGTGGGCCCCTCCGAGTAATTGCGGGGTGGGGGGGGTCCGTAACTGCCATAAATGGTGTAAAATGGAGGTGAAACTTAAGATGCTTTGGACGTCCGACTCCCGACTTCTGTGCCACACGACATTTTTACTACTTCTAACCTATATCCACTGGGCCCCCCCCCACTGCTCTATGGGCCCCCTGGAAATGCTTGGCCCCGTGAATTTGTCATGTTCACCCCCCCCCCCCCCCCCCCTTTCTGGCACCCCAGTCTACAATTATTCAGAAATGATCTGCCTCAGAGACGAAAAACGGTAAATCTTACATATTTTAATAAGATGAATTGGAAAACAAATGACGAAACTGATGGTTAGTTGATGTTTTCATTGTGATAAAGTGGAATTATACATTTATGCA
This sequence comes from Sphaeramia orbicularis, assembly GCF_902148855.1. NCBI lineage: Eukaryota > Metazoa > Chordata > Actinopteri > Kurtiformes > Apogonidae > Sphaeramia > Sphaeramia orbicularis. Next base: position 16,816,520 of record NC_043971.1, read on the forward strand.
AAAGTTAGTAAATCTTCCACTAGAAGGAGCCTGTACATTTTAAATCTAAATTTATGCAAATACTTCATTTTTAAATCTAAGTTTATACAAATGCTTCTTTTTTAAATCAAAATTTATACAAATGCTTCTTTTTTAAATCTAAATTTATACAAATACTTCTTTTTTAAATTTAAATTTATATAAATGCTTCTTTTTTTAAATTGAAATTTATACAAATGCTTCTTTTTTAAATCTAAGTTTATACAAATGCTTCTTTTTTAAATCTAAATTTATACAAATACTTCTTTTTTAAATCTAAATTTATACAAATAGTTCTTTTTTAAATTTAAATTTATATAAATGCTTCTTTTTTAAATTGAAATTTATACAAATGCTTCTTTTTTAAATCTAAGTTCATACAAATGCTTCTTTTTAAAACTAAGTTTATACAAATACTTCTTTTTTTAAATCTAAATTGATACAAATACTTCTTTTTTAAATTTAAATTTATATAAATGCTTCTTTTTTTAAATCTAGATTTATACAAATGCTTCTTTCTTTAACTCTAAATTTATACAAATGCTTCTTTTTTAAACAAAAATTATACAAATACTTCTTTTTTAAATTGAAATGTATATAAATATTTCTTTTTTTCTCTTCATGTTTTATGTTTCACAAGTGTATCTTACCTTACCTTACCTTACCTTACCTTACCTTACCTTACCTTACCTTACCTTATCTTGTCTTACCTTATCTTAAAGTGTATGCATTGTAATGTGCAGACAGTACATCTGGTAGCTCTGAGACAAACATTCCTCTTGAGTAAATTCTCTCATTAATTCAGCCGATCAGCTTCAACATCAGAAACAAACGCAGACAGAGTCAGAGGACACGCTGTCTCATTTCTCTAAAACCATCATGTATAATATACAGCATATAGGAAAGTGTTCATGTGAAGCCCTTATTGAATTGACTGCATCGACTTTGCTGTGATTCCTCATGAAAATAAAGAATGCGTTTTATTTGGTTTATGACTATTGGTGCCCAGTTTTCGGTGGCTTTAATCCAAAAGAGCTTCTATTGATATTAAATTGAATAAATCCATGTTGGCTCAGTGTAACTATACCGAACATTCAGAGCGCAGATCGGTTCAATACATTCCTTTATCCCCTCCGCACGTCCTTATCGTCCATCACTGTCTCTGATTAAAACTCCTTCCCTTCCTCTCATCTGTCTTTCTTCCGCGTCAATCATCCTTTTCATTATCCTACATCTATCATTTCCTCTTTCTGTGCTCCTCTATTTCTATACGTACAGTGTGTCTGTTCCCATGTGGCATCATTCCAGCCTTTTTTCTACTTCCTTTATGTGTTATTTTATGAGCTTAGTTTCAAGTCAGAGCAGGTATACTCATTACGACATGACTTGAAAAATGAAGAAGTGGAATGGAGAAAGTGAAAAAAGGACATTTGGCAGTAGAGGGACTGGCGCTTTAGAGATGTACATTAGTTTAGGTTGAATTTAACAAGACAGCAGTAAAATATGGAGGGCACTTAAAGCCTGCATTAACAGCAAACATGAGTAAACTGAAAGAGGAGATCAGTGAGGAAACAGGCATAATGTAATAAAAGAACCAATCTGGAAGATGTTTCAAATAAACCCAAGCAGTTTAGGAAAAAATGTGAAATTCTCAATTCAAGTCATTCTTAAAATAGAGTAATTGAGGTCGGAAAATGCAAATAAAAGTATCAACAAAACCACAACTATCATAGTCCTGCATCATTTGGAGAAAAATTTACATTTTTATCATTATGGGTAACATTGAAACTTGCTTGGTTAACCCATAAAGACCCAGTGCTACTTTTTCTCTGTATTTAACCTTTCTTACATGATTTATCACCATTTACTATAATATCATTCTCGGTATTTTGCATTTTTTCACTTGTCATTCATGAGTTTTCCTATATTTAATTCACTGATCATGTAGATGTTCGTAAAAGCTCAAATTAACCCTTTCATGCATGAATTATGAGAACCTTAGTCAATATTTTTTTCTTGAGTGTTTTTATTCCTCTTTAGGCATGAAAAAAACAATGCTAATGATTTATTTTGGGTTTTTTTATGAACCCATTTTTCATGGAGTCACAAAAATGTCAACTCAGCTGGACACTATGCATTTAATTTTTGAAGCAAAGAAACATGTATTTAAAACTCATCATCAGAAAGTGATATACTGTGTGAAAACTATGAAATAAAAACATTTTTAATGCCACTAATTGCTAAATCGCTAATGTTTTCTTGCATTTTATCATACTCGAATATTAGTTATTACTCATTTCATGGAGATAATATCCTCCTGAGACCCAGGAATTTGACAGTTTTAGCAGTAAAATAATATAAATAATAGGATAAGAACTTTTGAGTGAAAACAGTAAATTCCATAATGAAAATGTCTACATCTACGAATTGTACTTGAACATAACATGAACAAATATGAACCTGAAAATGTGTCAGTAAAATAAGTGCAACGTTAACAATATTACGCCTTAGTTTGTCATTTATACATGTGAATCACAACTTAGAGATCACAGTGGATCTACAAATACACAAAACATTAAACAACAGGCAGAATATTATCAAAATTCCACATACTTCTCTTAAGACATTTCAGATATTTACATTTTTTGTAAAAGGCTAGTCTGTAAATGTAAACATTTTTGTGTAATTTTACTTTTTTTACACTAAAACAAAGAGACAAATTTACAGTTTTCATTATTTTTAGGTTATTATAATAGTATTTTACTGGTCTGATCCACTTTAGACTGAAATGTCCTAAAACGATTTTAACATCCTAGATTGTTAATTTCTTCAGTGTAATTTTTGTATTTCACAAATTCATCCCAGGGGCCGGACTGGACCCTTAGGCGAGCCGGTTTTGGCCCCCGGGCTGCATGTTTGACACCTGTGATCTACATGATCAGTGAAGTAAATATAGAAAAATACTTGATTTTCACTGAAAAATGCAAAATGCTGAGGATAATATTATAATAAATGGTGATAAATCACTTGGGTAAGACAAAATTAAGTCATTTGGAAACTGTAATAAAAATAAATGGTGGTTTTTAAGGGTTAAGTAAAAATATGCCAGCATTACTATGTTATACACAGTGTTTTCAGTTTCATATTACTGCTGCATCATTTCCATCATTCATTCAACCTTTATTTAAATCTCAAGAGATCCTCGTTTTCAATGTCAAAAGGAAAACAAAACAGAATAAATACATAGAAATGATAAACAACAAACAAGCAAACAGAGCAGAGCATCATTTAAAAAAAACAGTTCAATTGACGACTAGCTTAAAATAGAAATATTCAAGTACTGTAAATACTTCAAATTTCTACTTTGTATCTGTCCTAGTGCTATGTAGCTCATAGGAAAATACTATAAAAGCAAATGACGGAGTTTGGAAAATAATGCTATATTTCAGCAAATAATCCGTCACATTGTCTCTTGCAGGTGGGAAAAAGATCTTTACCACATCAAATAAGAGTGAGGGGAAATGTGTGGGTGGAGGTAGATCTGTGTGAGAATGACAGGAGGGAAAGGTAGAGAATGAGATCTGAGAGAGCTGTACAGTTTGATGGGAAACGAGACAACGAGCTCATTAAGAAAACGCAGGAAAACATCCATATTCAGATCGAGTTAGACACAAGGTTAACGCAAAGTGAGAATAAAAGCTTGACTGAAACACACACTCCTAAGTGAAAAATGCCTTCACTCTCACACCAGCTTAAAAATAAACTCTTATGTGTGTGTGTGTGTGTGTGTGTGTGTGTGTGTGTGTGTGTGTCTGTGGATACATATATGCATATATTAAAACAAACGGCCCACAATTCACAGCAGAAAACAGCATTTACATAAAGTGTCTCATAATTAAACTGCAACGCTAACAAGCTTCTTTCTTCCACAGAAAGAAAGAGAAGCTTTGACCATGAGAATGGAAATATTATAGAAGACACAAGACTCAGTATGAATGAAGTACAATGCTGACCTTCAGAATATGAGATTATTTTTCCTTTTTTGTAACTTAAATCTTTATTGAGTTTTATGTCCAACTATAACAGCAACCAAAAACATAAACAAACAAACAAAAAAAAGAACAGATTATTCTTAATTTTCGCGGGCCGAAAAAATTATGTTAATATTCATCTACTATAAAAATATAATAAATCAGGACAATGGATGTTTTTTTCAACTTTTGTTCAAACTTTAGACCCTAATGTTAATAAAAGTACATCAAAAGTGTATTTTATTGCAAACTTTAATGTTCAAAGATGATTTTTAATCTTTGTGGGGTGAAATATACGCTATTAAAATCTTCCACACAAACAATTAATTTATGCATATCATCGTCAATCCAGCCGAAAAAAAAAACAGGCGAGGATAAAAAATTCTAATTTCTCTTTTAATTTGTTACCGTTCACTGAGGCATAGTAACAGATACAAAATTTTAGACAATGGGAATAGATTCTGTGAGGTCTCTAAATGTCCGTAGACACCAAGAACATCCACATGAACCGTATTATTATAAGTATTATAAGTAATTCTTCATTTACTTTGGGTATGTCTTTTTAGGCGTTTTTCCCCTGAAAATATGCTCAGGATTAAACAGGTTAACTTACATTTTAGTCACATTTTTCAAAGTAAATCGACTTCTCTAGTCATATCTAAGAGGCAAATATGAAATGAAAATACTTCTTATCAGGTAGAAAATATATATTGGTAACAATTTGCTGAACAGGTTATGACATTGCGTGCAGAATTTACGACATCAGGATGTAATTTACAACTTTTACGAGTGCATTATGGAAATCGTGATGCATCACTGATCAGACACTGAAAATTTAGGGAAAAGGACACATTTTGTGTATGGAGAAGAAAGTATGTTTTACTGTCATGTCAGAATCAGTATTATTGTTGATAGACTGATACTACAGTCGTGGAAAAAAATATTACACCACCCTTTTTTTCTTCAGTTTCTTGTTCATTCTAATGCCTGGTACAACTAAAGGTACGATGGCCAAAAAACAAAACCTCCTATCTGAAAAAAACTCTTTTCAGGAAACAAAAAAAACCCCTGGATCCTGGAGGATTTAGTTGGGTTTCTGTAAATTGGCTTAGAGTCTGGTTTTGACCAACTCTATATGAAAAGTGTCATGAGACAACTTTTGTTATGATTTGGCACTATAAAAATAAAATTTGATTGATTGATGGTTTAGTTTTATTATAGAATGAAAATGTGGAGTCATCCTTGTTCTCGCCATTTAATGTGAAAACTCAAAATCTAAAAATTTACAGATAGGAGGGTTTGTTTTTTGGCCATTTTGTTTGGACAAATATAACGATAACAACAAAAATAGCTCATAAGAGTTTAATTTCACAACTGACATGTAATATTTTTCATTTTGATTTAACTTATATTTTAGTCACATTTTTCAAAGTAAATCCACTTCTCTAGTCATATCTAAGAGGAAAATATGAAATGAAAATACTTCTTATCAAGTAGAAAATATATATTGGTAACAATTTGCTGAATTTATGTCAAAATAGTGCAAAAGTCTTAGTTTGTGTTGTATTTGGTTGTTCATATGAGGTTGTAAATTGCATATTTATGTATGTATGTATGTATGGATGTATGTATTTATTTATTTATTTACTTACATACTTATTCACCAGTATCTTTAATAAGTGATGAGAGGGTTAGGGTTAGAACTACCATCAGAACAGTATTTTAGTTCAATTCCAAAGGAACTATCACCTTCCTCTCAGACAGTAAAAAGTACTTTTAGGATGATTCAAATAACCATTATTTAATAAAACAGTGTTAAATTCTAATAAATAAGATAAAAACAATAAAGAAAACCAAAAAACGAAAATGAACCTCCGCCATATCTGCATTTGAATAAATACCTAAAAATATCGATACAGTACTTTTTAACCCTTTCATGCATAGTGGTCACTCCAGCGGACAGTTATTCTACAGCTGTTCTCTTGTATATTTGTGGATTTTGTTGTTTTAGTTTCATATCAGCCAACACAGTGGACGCTTATGCACCATCCACTGACATTGATAACATTACTGTAACTGCGCTGTTCTAGATAAACCTGATCTAACATGTTCAAGTGTAAATCAGTTCCTTGTTACTGTTATCAGAGTGTAATTAACAACAAAAGGTTTTTTTTTTTTTGCATATTATATCCATGAAGTGAGTAATAACTAGTATTAGGGTGCACTACAAACAAAAAGTTAAGGATATTTCTTTTTTTTTTTGTTTTGTCTTTTTTTGTCATTTTTGCCATTTGTAAATAAAACTATGTCTGGTAATTTAAAAAAAAAAAAAAGTGTTTTAATTTAATTCACACACAAAAAAAGTGAAAAGCGTTGTGCAACAATCCCAACTGAAAAAAACTGCCCAAAAATTAAAAATATCCATAACTTTTTGTTTGTAGTTTATGTTAAAATGTGAGAAAAGATCAAATTAACAGCATTGATGTTTTTATTTCATAGTTTTCACACAGTATATCAGTAAATACATGTTTCTTTGCTTCAAAAATTAAACACATGGTGTCCAGCTGAGTGGATATTTTTGCAACTCTATGAAAAATAGCTTCATTAAAAAAATAATAATACTAATAATCGCAGTGTTTTTTTAATGCCCAAAGAGGAATAGAGAAAAAAATCTTGATTAATGTTCTCATAATTCATGCATGAAAGGGTTAATATCGATACAGTATTGGGAAATGAAATATCGCGATATATTGCAGAAGTGATATTTTCTAACAGCCCTAGTCAAAGGTGATTACCGATGTGGAGAAACAGGAATAAAAAAAGGAATGGGACTGAAAACAAAATAATTCCAACTTTATGAACAACAGTGTACAAATATAAAGCAGAACTTGAAAAATAATTACCAGTAAATGTCTTTTTTTAGCCATATATTCATGTTTAGGGGCTATTTTTTTTAGCTTTAGTGTATGTATTTACTATCAAGTTTGTTATTTTTGCTAGAACTTGTTGAATTTTTGATGAATATGGATATATTTAGAGGCAAACATGATATTTTCTAAAGGATGTTTTAACATTAGAGACAGTGATAAGCAGTGAGGAAGGAGTATAGTGGGGGCAGGATGGCGGAGGGGGGGGGGGGGGGGGGGGGGGGGGGGGGGGGGGGGGGGGGGTTGTGGGTAACTTTATAGCTCTGTGACAGATACTACGACGCACCGTAAGTCAAAGCTGGACGGCACATGGACCTTAACCAGCCAAGGACAAACAAAGAGGACACACACTCACACTCACACCCTACTCCACTCCTCACAGGGATATCCCTTGTTGGTATTTCACCTCTAAACACTTCAGATGTGATGTATCACCACATCTCCAACAGCCAATCAGATAGCTTTTCAGCGCTTCCCCTACATAAATTGTTCTTACTACCTCAGTCATGATTACAGTTTGATGGGGGTTTGGAAAAGCTGGTATGTGGGTCAGCCACCTTACTCCTGCTCACACGACAAGTAGGAAGTACAGCTAACCCTTTGCATGTCGTTAGCCTCGTAGCATGATTGTCTAAGCCGTACAAAAATGGACAAAAGTATTGGGACATGCTGGATTCAGGTGTTTCTTCTCTGGTGGTGTGATGGTGATATGAAGTCATCTGATGTAGTTGGAGGAAAGAGAGTGGCTTAAGCAGAAAGAAAGAAAAGAAAGAAGAAAGAAAGAAAAGAAAGAAAAAAGAGAAAGAAAGAAAGAACGAAGAAGAAAATTTGAACAAAAAATGAACCAAAGACAGAAGAAGAAGAAGGAAAAAGAAACAAACAAAAAAAAGAATGAACAGACAAACAAAAGAAGAAAGAACCTAAAGAAAGAACAAACTGAAGAACAAACGAACAAATAAATGAACAGATGAAAGAGAATGAACCAATGAACAAAAGAAAGAAAGAAAGAAAGAAAGAAAGAACAAATTAACAATCAAAAGAACAAACAAATAAATGGACATAAGAATGAAAGAAAGAAAAAACTGAAGTCAGAAAGAACAAACGAACAAATAAATGAACAAATGGCTCAAAGAAAGAATAAACCAATGAACAAAAGAAGGAACAAATGAAAAAATGAATGAAAGAAAGAACATGAACAAAAAATGAACAAAAGACAGACAGAAAGAAAAAGAAACAAAGAATGAACAAACAAAAGAAAGAAAGAAAGAACTAAAGAAAGAACAAACTGAAGTAAGAACAAACAAATAAATAAATGAACAAACAGATGAAAGAAAGAATGAATGAACCAATGAACAAAAGAATGAACGAACGAAAGAAAGAAAGAACGAAAGAAAGAAAGAATGAAACAAACAAACAAACAAACAAAGACAGAAAGCGACAGTCAGGCCCAGAGGGACTAACTGTGTGAATGGCTGTTTCCAGAGTGTGGGCTGATCTGTGGGAAAGGCTTCTGTCTTCTCTGAACAAATGGGATTGTGACTTTGCGTTTGGGCAAAGTTTCCCTTCAGTTTCTCCACTGCATCACAGAATTATTTTGGACTTTTCATTCCCACAGCCTGGATCCTTAATCAAAGCCAAAGTTGCAGTTACACAACTCCAAAAAGTTGAAGCCGCCCTGCCTGACGTACAGCAGACGTGTCCAAAAATAAGGCCGGTAAAATAGCTGAGTCCTTCAGTCCTTGAGTGTCATTACCAAACGCTGGCACTGCCTTCTCCACTCCTGGGCTTTCAGAAAGCCGGGTGGCATCAGGTTGGGGATTGGGAGCCAGCTTTGACTCTTTCCTGTAGTGACTCAGGCCTCTGTGGCCCAGTATGAGTCACTCCGACAGTTCCTGGATCGATATTCAAACGACGGGCAGACATGAATCAAAAAACAATGAGTCAGTGTCAGAGAAAATCACCTCGCAGCCATTTAGAAAATATGCACTAACTCGCGCCGTCTCTCATTCTCATTTCCTCTGACACTGATTTCTGAAAGGAACTGTAGTCTGTTTTAGTTCTGTTGTGTAATGTTCAACGAAAGAAAAGTTTCATTCTTTCCCTCTTAGTTGTCTGGTATTCTTCCTTTAACTTTAGGGCCTTCATTATAATGACATTTAGGTGATGATTGTCTTAAAAGTATTTGATTTAAGGGTCGTTTTGCTCATTCTACGGCTGAATCCCAATTCACCCCTTACCCCTCCCCCTCTGTTTTACATGTGACACTAGTAATGCAAAATAAACACTGTATAGAACAGGGGTGTCAAACATGCAGCCCGGGGGCCAAATGCGGCCCGCCAAAGGTTCCAATCCGGCACGCAGGATGAATTTGTGAAATGCTAAAATTACAATTAAGATGATCGCAGAAAATTTGGTTCAGGTTCCACATACAGACTGGGAAAAATATTAACGTAATAACCTATAAATTCTTACAACTCCTGTTTTTTCTTTTTGTAAATGTAAATATTTTCATGTAATTTTCCTGTATTTACACTAAAACAAACTATAATTTCACAGAAACCGTAAATATCCTGAACAAATATGAAAAATCTGAAATGTCTGAAGAGACCTAAGTGTAATTTTGATAATAGTAGGGATGCACTGATACCGATACGAGTATTGGCATCGGCTCCGATATTCAGTGTGTGTACTCGTACTTGTACTCGTAAAAGATATCCGATACCAATGCACCGATACCACTTACGGCCATGTGACATTCACAGTTCAGTGCAGCAGGTGTGCGGCGGTGGAATAATGTGTGGAGAGTGTGAAGAGTGTGGAGATTTAACCAAATAAATGACGGTGATAAAAGTAACGCTGACTGCAAGTAACATTACAGACACAGACAGATACGGACGCAGCGTTCTGTCCGTCCTCTGAGTACACTCCATCTGTTTTCCAGGTGCTGGTGGATGCGTAAACAGAATGAGAATACCAGCGGGTGTACAGAGCGGTGTGGACCACCACCAACAGAAGTGAAAACCAAACTTGTCACTCATTTCTCTTTTCTTTTCCTGCTGAAGCTAAGCTTTTAAACCTTACCAGTGAAAACGCTGCAATATTAGTATCACACCAGTGTTACCTCTGTCGTCTCCATGTTTGTTATTACTGACTTTCTTCTTCTTCTTCTCAAAAAACTTTACTCTTCTTCGTGGTATTTGTCCAGTATGGTTAATTCAGAGCGGCGCCCCCTGGTGGATTAATTGAGAGACGCTCATTCCAACACATTAAATGTCAGTAGCAGCACTTTGTTCCAGTCAGACTAACGACAACGACAATAAAGCAAATTTACAAAAGGAACTAAGAACTGGAATGGGATTATTAAGTACTTGTATCAATACTCGGTATTGGCAAGTACTCAAATGTAAGTACTCGTACTCGTACTCGGTCTGGAAAAAAGTGGTATTGGTGCATCCCTAGATAATAGTCTTCCTGTTACTGAATATTTAGTGCATTTGTAGATCCACTGTGATCTGTAAGTTGTAATGAACATGACGTCAATGATGAATTGAGGCAGAATATTGTTAAAATTGCACTTATTTTTCTTAACAAATTTTAGGGTGTTCATGTTATTTACATTGTTTTAAAGAATGGTTTATAGATGTAAACTTTTTCATCACGTAAGGAAAGTTTGGAGTTGTCATTTATATATAATTATGTTATTATTTTACTGTTCCAGCCCATTTCAGACCAAATTTGGTCTCTGAACTAAAATGAGTTTGACACTCATGTTTTAAAGGATAGTTGGTAGATGTAAACATTTCCATTCGATAATTACACTTTTTTAGCTCTAAAGCATTGAGGAAATTTGGAGTTGACATTATTTATATATTATTATGTTATTATTTCACTGGTCCGGCCCACTTCAGATCAAATTCAGCTTAATGTGGCCCCTGAACTAAAATGAGTTTGACACCCCTGGTATAGAAGGTAGGGATGTAATGATATGAAAATTTCATATCACGGTTATTGTGACCAAAATTATCACAGTTATCATTATTATCACAGTATTGTTGAAATTGTGCTCAAAATGTTCAAAAAGTACTAATGCACACACTGAAATAATTTAACCAAGTTGTATTTAAAATAACTAAAGAAAGAAAGAAAGAAAATAATAGGCACAATGTACTTTCTGTTGCAGAAACATTCCAATATTAACCCTTAGTGGTCTGAGCCTATTTTGTCCGTTTTTAGGTACTTCTGATTTTGCTTGTATATACCATATAAACAAATGTTTACTATACCCATGTTTGGGATCTTTTTTTTTTCAGCACAACTTCATCTATATCATCTGCCTATTATTTTTTCACTTTAACCTACTATATCAACACAAAAGGACAAAAAAACACAAAAGGAAAATAAAATCCAATTTGAAAAATGTATATAATTGAATGAATGAATACATTTATTTTGGTTTACATCAGTCATTGTACTAAGTACATCAATTGTAATAAACATAAAAACCAAAAAAGGAATAGGCTAGAAGCAAAAGCTCATTTTTTGCCTATCCTTTTCAACTAATACACTGCTTACGTCAACTTAAATGTGTACAGCATCGAGCATTTACACCATAATAATAACAAATAAAAAAACAAAAAAAATAAAAACACATCTACCATCTCAAATATTTCTGAATAATTTAAACTTAAAGTACTCTTTAATTTCTTTTTTCATCTTTGTGTTATTTATTGCATAAATAACACACAGATGCTTAACGAACCTTTTCAAAGACTTTAAAAGTGAATATTGGTTCCAAATATTAGGTATAGAAAATCAAAATTGTAATAAATTAAAACTATACTCAAATATTTGACATAAAAGCAGATCTTTACATTGGTCTTTTTTTCCCCTAAACGTGCGGTAATCAAACACGGTTATCATGATAATTAGAATTTAAACGGTAATACTAAGCGTCTGCAATTTTACCGCGGTTTATCGTTATTCCGGTAATCGTTACATCCCAAATAGAAGGACAGAGGAAAAGAGGTGAAACTCAGACCAACGTGGCAGAGGCGTCAGATGTTACATTTAGCTTTTTATCAGTATAAGCTGTTGACAGTAGCGAAGAGTATAAACAAAGAAAAGAAACCATTCCAGTCTATCATGGAGGAAAAGTAGCTCTATAAGACCTTCAGGTGCAGCAAGATGGCGTTAAAACAAGAGAATACAATGTGGAAATAACAATGGAATTATGATGTTTCTGCAGGTTTCATGCAGCTGGTTTTGATGAATGGAAACATGTCTAAGCGCTGGGAAAAATCATAATGGTCACGTCTTATAATCATGGTCACGTGATTATGCAATAGCCGTGATAGACCTATACCTCTATACTTCTTATGCTCCTATTTTTATCTTAGGTTCCACACACACACACACACACACATACACACTTACTGTAGAGGAGCTATCTACAAGATTGATCGGAACTCATTCGGTGTCCTATAATAGACGAGTATTAAAAAGTTTCCTCCCTCTCATGCTATTTGTGAAATTGAATGGAAGGTAAAATGCATGCCAGAATTAGAAATGGGTTTCCGGTTTTAAGAGTGTGTGTGTGTATGTGTGTGCGTGTGTGTATGTGCGTTTGTGCGAGAGTGATTTGTTTGCATGTGTGGATGCAAAGGAGATCCACCCACACTCACTTTCACACCTTATTATTTGCAGAAAAGACTTTATCACCACTCAGTCAGATTGCATTTTATTAAACAGTTAAATGGCTGGTAAATAACAGAGACCGGATACTAAATGTGCATGAATAAAATTATATGTTTTGTCATTTATTTGTAATTTATACATTAAATATCCATCATCTCTTCATCATGTTTCCTCTCCATAATGTCCAGGTGATTTGGGATTAAATCTGAATGTGTACATTATCCAAATCCAAAAATGGTCTTTTTAATGTAAAATAACCTCTTTGTTTTACTATTCATTAACCCTTTCATGCATGAATTATGAAAACTATAGTAAAGATTTTTTTTTTCCTGAGTGTTTTTATTCCTCTTTAAGCATGAAAAAAGTATTGCAATGGAATTTATTTATTTTATTTATTTTTTTAATGAAGCTATTTTTCATGGAGTTACAAAAATGTCCACTCAGCTGGACACCATGCATTTAATTTTTGAAGCAAAGAAACATGTGTTTAAAACTCATCATCAGAAAGTGATATACTGTGTGAAAACTATGACATAAAAATATTTTTAATGAGTGTTAATCGTATGTTTTCTCACATTTTTTTCATACTCTAACACTTTCATGCATAGTGGTCACTACAGTGGACAGTTACTCTACAGCTTTAATCTTGTATATTCATGGGTTTTGTTGTTTTAGTTCCGTATCAACCAACATAGTGGACACTTATGCATCATCTCATAAACTGCATTTCATACCATCACTGTAACTTTGCTGTTCTTGATTGGTTCTTGAGTGGAAATCAACTGTTAATTGTTATTTTTTGCATATTATCTCCATGAAGTGAGTAATAACTAGTATTAGAATATGTTAAAATGTGAGAAAACATCAGATTAGCTGCATTAAACATGGTTTCATTTCACTGTTTTCAAATCACTTTATAATATTTTGTTTTAAATACATGTTTCTGTGCTTCAAGAATAAAATTCATGGTGTAGCTGAGTGGACATTTTTGTAACTCCATGAAAAACAGGTTGATTTTAAAAAAAAATTCAATCACATTGTTTTATTTTTCATGCCTAAAGAGGAATAAAAACACTCAGGAAAAAAAAATCTTGATTAAGGTTCTAATAATTCATGCATGAAAGGGCTAATACTAGTTATTACTCATTTCATGGAGATAAAATCCTCTTGAGACCCAGGAAATTGTACATTTTTAGCTTTTTTACATTAAAAAAATGTCTTGATTGGAAACTGCATAATGCAACAGTTTTTTCAGATACATTTTAAAAATTATTTTTATTTATTGATTGATTTTTTTTTAATGGAACGTCCTTTGCAATGGACAGTATTTTTTTAAGTTAAACTGTCAAACTTTTGTCCCCTATAGAGGACAATAATGCATTGCTGGGTCTCAGGAGGATATGCAAAAAAAAAAAAAAAAAAAAAATTGTTTCAGAAAACTGTTAATTACAGTCTAATAACAATTAGCAATTGATTTACACTAAAACATGTTACTGCAGATCAGGTTTATCAAGAACAGCAAAGTAACAACAATTGTATGAATTGCAGTGTTTGGGATGACACATGGAACTAAAACAACAAAACCCATGAATAAACAACAGAACAGCTGCAGAATAACTGTCCATTGTAGTGACCACTATGCATGAAAGGGTTAAAGAGCATTAGTATTTTATTGCACATGTTTCTATCAAATGCAGTAAAATGTAAGTTGTAATAAAGCAGGGGTGTAAAACCTCATTTTAGTTCTGGAGCAGCCTAATATGATCTCAAGCATGTAAATCAAGTCAGATCAGAAAAATAATAATGAAAATGTTTATATCTGCAAAGCATCCTTTAACACTTTCATGCATGAATTATGAGAACCTTAATCAAGATTTTTGTCCTGAGTGTTTTTATTCCTAAATAAGGCATGAAAAAACAATGCGATTGAATTTTTTTTATGAATCTATTTTTCACAGTTACAAAAATGTCCACTCAGCCGGACAGCATGCATTTGATTTTTGAAGTAAAGAAACATATATTTAAAACCCATCATCATAAAGTGATCAACTGTGTGAAAACTATGAAATATATAATTTTTTTTAATGCAGCTAATCTCATGTTTTCACACATTTTATCATATTCTAATACTAGTTATGGAGATAATACGCAAAAAAAAAAAAAAAAAACTTTGAGAAAATTAGCTGTTGATTTACACTCAGACATGTTAGAGCAGATCAGGTTTATCAAGAACAGCAAAGTTAGAGTCATGGTCTGAATGTCAGTGTAGATGATGCATGAGCGTCCACTGTGTTGGTTCATATCCTCCTGAGACCCAGGAAAGTGAACATTTTTAGCTTTTTTTTTTTTTTTTTTTTTTTTTTTTTTTTTTTTTTTACATTAAACAGTCATCTTGATTGGAAACTCCATAATGCAACAGTTTTTTCAGATACATTTTTAAAATTATTTTCATTTAGTTATTTTTTAATAGAATGTCCTTTGCAATGAACAGCATTTTTTTAGTGAAACTGTCAAACTTCCAACAGAGGACAAAAATGCATTGCTGGGTCTCAGGAGGATATGGAACTAAAACAACTAAACCCATGAACATAGAAGAGAACAGCTGGAGAATAGGTGTCCACTGTAGTGACCACTATGCATGAAAGGGTTAAAATAATGTGAATAAAAAGAATAACCTGAAATTTCTTGAGAAAAAATTATGCAATTTTAACAATATTATGCCTCAGTTTATCAATATTTTAACATGTGCATTTCAACTTACAGATCACAGTGGATCTACAAAGGCATAAAACCTTTAGTAACAGGCATAATATCATTAAAATTTTACTTAGTTACTCTTAAGGCATTTTTGCCTTTCACAAATTCATCCCACAGGCTGGATTGGACCCTTTGATGGTCTGGTTTTGGCCCATAGGGCCATAAGTTTGACCCCCCAGCACTAAAGCAAGACGTAAAAGAGTCCAGTTTTAGAGTCACTTTGTCAAACATTTGTTTATAAGCTCAGTTTAAAACAGTTAAGGAAATACTGAGTAGAAAGATGTTTTTAGGCAATAAAAGCCCTGTTAAGGAATGAATGGTTTATTTTACACAAAAACACTGGATAGCCTTTATTTTTGAAAGGAAAGGAAAGGAAAGGAAAGGAAAGGAAAGGAAAGGAAAGGAAAGGAAAGGAAAGGAAAGGAAAGGAAAGGAAAGGAAAGGAAAGGAAATGTACAAATGAATGTGCATTGCACAAGGTTTTCATTCTAATAACAATCATTCAATGAAGGAAATTAGAAAAAAAAATAAAATAAAAGCTTTTGATACAAGTCTCCTTCAAATAAAGGCCTGATACCTTCTGCTACTGAGATGAATAATAAAGACACAGGCCACTATTTGAGAAAATATGTTAAATATGAATTAGATGCAGACACTTTGCCATAAAGCCCTCCCCTAAAGAAAATAAATATCTAAAATCTGTATTATTCTTGGCATTAAAAGCATAATTTCATATGATTTTTCTGTATAATTAGCCCTCTCTGGATGCTTTTATTTTGAAAGGTCAAGGGAAGTGTCGCATTTGTAGAAACACACATTGCACAAGGTTTTTACACTTATTAGGATCATTCAGTGGAGGATATTAGAAACAAAAACCAGCTTCTGATACAACCCTCCTTCAAATAAAGGCCTGGTACCGTCTCTAGCTGAGGTAAATGATAAAAGCACGAGCTACTATTTGAGAAAATACCATAAATATGTATGAGAAGTAGAGTTTTTACTGTAAATCCCAACCCTAGTGAGAATAAATATTTAAACCAATATTATTCTTCTCATTAAAAACATCACTTCATATGATTTTTCTGTATAATTAGCCTTCTCTGGATGCTTTTATTCTGAAAGGTCAAGGGACGTGTTGCATGTGTAGAAACACACATTGCACACGGTTTTCACACCATATTACGATCATTCAGTGGAGGAAATTAGAAACAAAAACCAGCTTCTGATACAACCCTCCTTCAAATACAGGCCTGGTACCTTCTGTAGCTGAGGCGAATAATAAAAGCACGAGCTACTATTTGAGAAAATACCTTAAATATGAATTAGATGCAGACATTTTACCACAAAGACCAAAGAGGATAAATGAAATCGTTATTAAACTTGGCACTAAAATCATAATTTCACGTAATTTTTCTGCATAATTAGTCTTCTTTGGATGCTTTTATTTTGAAAGGTCAAAGGAAGTGTTGCATTAAAAGAAACACACATTGCACAAGGTTTTTACACTTATTAGGATCATTCAGTGGAGGAAATTAGAAACAAAAACCAACTTCTGATACAACCCTCTTTCAAATGAAGCCCTGGTACCTTCTGTAGCTGAGGTAAATAATAAAAGCACGAGCTACTATTTGAGAAAATATCTTAAATATGAATGAATGACTGAATGACTGAATGAATGAATTTATTTGGTTTTACATCAATCATTGTACTCAGTACATCAATCACAATAAACATAAAAACCAAAAAAGGAATAGGCTAGAAGCAAAAGCTTATTTTTTTGCCTATCCTTTTCAACTAATACACTGCTTACATCAACTTGAATGTGTACAGCATTGAGCATTTACACCATAATAATAATAATTACATAAAAAAAAACCATATCTACCATCTCAATTCAATATTTCTGAATAATTAAATTAAATTTAAGGTACTTTTTTTTTTTAACTTCCCCAAAGGAGTGGATAACTTAAATGCATCATAAGGTCCATTCCATAATTTCACACCCATGAACAAGAATAACATGAATAAGATGCAGAGTTTTTACCGTAAAGCCCAACCCTATTGAGGATAAATATCAAAAACCAATATTATTCTTGGCATGAAAAGCATAATTTCATATGATTTTTCTGTATAATTAGCCTTCTCTGGATGCTTTTATTTTGGATGCTTTTATTTTGAAAGGTCAAAGGAAGTATTGCATTTGTAGAAACACACATTGCACAAGGTTTTTACACTTATTAGGATCATTCAGTGGAGGACATTAGAAACAAAACCAGCTTCTGATTAGGCCTGTGTATTGGCAAGAATCTGGCGATACAATACAAATCACAATACTAGGATCACAATACAATATATCGCGATATATCACAATACTGCAAGGCAATATTTTTTGTTTTGTTTCTTTTTTTAAAAGATTATTTCCTGGAAATACTTATAGTGCAGCATTTGGATTAGTAAAGTTTTAACACGCAGCTTTACCAGAACAAAAAAAACAAAAAAACAACAGCACATAAATAAATAAATAATGTTTTACAGACATTACAGTTTCAGATCCTGCTTAAATGTTCGTATTCAATTGTGAAAAGAATACTTAGTGAACCATCCAACATCAGAACATTATTTTTGTGCATTCCTAATAAAAAAAAACAAAAAAAAACATTTGCCTTTTTCAGACAGTAAAAAGTGCTTTTGGGATGCTTGAATTATCCATAATTAGCGTTATCAATTTCATAAAACTACATTTATGACCTGCAGTATCACAATGGTACTTTTGTAGTAAATAAACAACAGAACAAAATACCCATGAATATAGAAATAAAAGAGTCTGAAAAACAAAAAACAAAAAAGCACCTCCGCCATGTCTGCATTTGAATAAATACCTAAAAATATCGATACAGTACTTCTGAATATCGATGCAGTATCGTGAAGTGAAATATCACGATATATTGCGATACCGATATTTTCTTACACCCCTGCTTCAAATAAAGGCCTGGTAGTTTCTGTAGCTGAGGTAAATAATAAAGGCATGGGCCACTATTTGAGAAAATACCTTAAATATGAATATGAATTTTTACCGTAAAGCCCAACCCTATTGAGGAAAAATATCAAAAACCAATATTATTCTTGGCATGAAAAGCATAATTTCATCTGATTTTTCGGTATAATTAGCCTTCTGTGGTTCATATATGTGCTATGCTGTGGTCTGGCTGCTCACCATATGGCAGCAGGGACATGGAGAATCTCTTGCTCTCTGCTTTTCTCTATCTGTGCCAAGCTCCGTTGTTCCTCCTCCATCCCTTCCCCTCTTTGCACTTCCGTCAGAAAACTCACCATGCTGAGCTGTTCTAGTGTACTCTCACCTCCCCCACTCCCTCCTTCCATCGTTTTTCGTCTTATATCACACTCTTCCTTATTACATGTATCCGATGCAAATAATATTCCTTCTAATTTGCAAATAAGTCCTTTACAGAATTGGTTCCAAATATGATTTGAACGCTGCCATAGAGGAGGTTTTAAGGGAAATCCCAACAGAAAATGAAAAAGATGATTCACACCAAAACTGACAGCTGTGATTTAATATACAACAGCACAAACCAACTACGATCCTACCCTCTCTCTTGCACTTTTCTCTTCTCTACTCATTTCTACACTTCTCACCTCCCCCTCCTCCTCTTTCTCTGGATATACTTCTCTGACTGCCTTTCCGCCCACTCACTCCTTATTCGCGTTCTTTCACTCTCTCTCTATTTCTGTATACTTTTCTAAAATGCCATATTTGTTTGAAATGGTGCTTAACTTCCTATGATGTCGACGTGTCTCTCTAAAGTCAAATCAAACATTTTTAGTGCATTTTCCACCTAATATTCTAACCACTCTGTCACTGTTTCTCAACGCTGTAAATCCTGGAAGCACCATCAAGTCAAACAGCTCTTGTTATGAGTGTAAAAACCATAATACATGAACTAAACTCCAGCACATTAACGGCTGTCAAACGTTAAACAGAGTTGTGACAGAGTGGATGAGTCATTCTAATTATGTTTGTGAAAATCAGACCGAATGTTTTCTTAATGTTTCTGCATGTACAGATTCATTCTTTATGATTAAAAATGTGTTGACAATAGATTTGTTTTGGTTGGACAGTTTTTGGTTATAGTATCAGAACAGTGATTCATTTGTCTAATGACAAAATGAAAATTATTGAAACTATGTATTTGTAAATAGTTACAATATCAAGTGTATTTCTAGCAAAAATCGAATGAATTTTACAGTAGGTTTTAGTTGCTTTCTATTAAAGATTGTTAGAAATGTCCAAACTAGGGATGTAATGATTACCGGTATAATGATAAACCGCGGTAAAATTGCCAACGGCTAGTATTACAGTTTAAATTCTAATTATCATGATAACCGTGTTTGATTACCGCACTTTTAGGGGAAAAAAACCCTCTGTAAAGATCTGCTTTTATGTCAAATATTTGAGCATAGTTTTAATTTATTACAATTTTAATTTTATATACCTACTATCTGGAACCAATATTCACTTTTAAAGTCTTTGAAAAGGTTCATTTAGCATCTTTGTGTTATTTATGCAATAAATTATATACATGTTTCAAATTGGATTTTATATATTTTTTGTATTTTCCGTCCTTTTATGTTGATATAGTAGGTTAAAGTGAAAAACATAATAGGCAGATGATATAGATGTTGTGCTGGAAAAAAAAGATACCAAATATGGGTATAGTAAACATTTGTTTATATAGTATATAAAGGAAAAATCAAAAGTACTGAAAAACAGACAAAATAGGCTCAGACCATGAAGGGTTAACATTTGAATGTTTCTGCCAACAGAAAGTGCATTGTACCAATTATTTTATTTGGGGTTTTTTGGGTTTTTTTTTTTTTTTTCTTTTCAAAATCCAACTTGGTTAAATTATTTCAGTGTATGTATTAGTACTTTTTGAACATTTTGAGCACAATTTCAACAAAACCATGATAATAATGATAACCGTGATAATTTTGGCCAAAATAACTGTGATATGAAATTTTCATATTGTTACATCCCTAGTCCAAACCAATTAATTCTACACCAAGAAATTATTTCCTATTGCCAGAATTTGTAGCTCATTTAGTATTTTTTTTTTTTATTTTAGACCACAAATAGCCTCACCTTGGTTTTAGTTTTAGCAGACTAATTACTAAATATAAGCCGTTTTTATGAAGTACATATATTTTTGTCCAAATATTCAAACACTTGGCTAAATTTAGCTGCTATGATGCTAAACTGACAAAGCTAACATTATCATGAGTTAAATTTAGCTAATATTAGCTGTTAAGCTAAATGTAGGCACTATGTGCACAAGTGAGGTATAGCTAATGTTAGCTCTTTAGCCATGATAAATTTACCTACTGTAGCTAAGTGAGCTAAATTGGTAACGTTAGCTATCAAGCTAAATTTAATTATGCTTAGCTAATGAGCTAAATATAGCTAACATTAGCTGGTGACTTAAATTTAACAAGTGAGCTAGTATGTCCATCCAGTCAGACTCAGGGGAAATTACAAAGTTGAAGTAAAAACCACTATAAACTGTGGATCTTTTAGAATTATATTTGTGGCTGCAATCCCAGATTATTTATAATTATTTGGGACAACAGTTTCAAAATAGCTTTTTTGCTAATACTGGCACATTTACAGAAATGTTCATTAATGTGTACTGTCCCTGCTAAATAAACAAATAAATAAATTTAGTTGATCTTGAATTTGAATTCCACTGTGCTCTCTTTACTAAAAAAGCACATTAATTTATGTAACAATAAACAGTGAATCTTCAACTCAATTTCTAATAATATAAAAGTTAATATCAATCTAGAGTCATTTTATGAAAACATATTTCAAAATACTGGTTATAAGAAGTCATATTTCTCCACAGGCCTGACAAGTAAGACACATCCAAAGTCTAGGTTTCAGTTCAGTTTTGCAAAGTCAGAAACTGGTACTAAAATGATTTCATATTTATTTGTTCTGCAAAGCTCACAAGATTTTTTTTCTCCCATTAGTAACAATAATATTCTATTAAACTGGACATTTAATATATCAGAGGCAGAAGCACAGCCTGTTTGACTGAAGGATAGACGTCATTTATTGATGTACATTCAGGTAAACGTAATGTGCTTTTCAGTATACAGTACAATTTCTATTTAACAAGCTTTTCCAAGCAGATTTTATTGCTTAGACAAGATTTATTCACTTTCCTACAGTATGAGCCTCAGCATTACCAGGTTATACTTTAATAAGAGCTCAGGGCTGATAATCCCTTTATAATTGATCCCATTGCACTCCATGTAAATCATGATGAGTACACTGTATGCTAATGCATGCGCGGAACCAATACACCCTTATAACCAGTGATGGAATGTAATTAAGTACTATTACTGAAGTACTGCACTTGAGAAGTTTTTTTTATTTTCTGCAGTTTTATACTTCTACTCCACTGTATACGGTACCACATTTTTTCTCCATTATACCTCTCTAAAGCTGCTGGTATTTTTCAGATTACAATTTTTCATCCCCTTCATACAAATCTACTATGTTGATTTTGAATGTTTAGAAATCAGTAAACTTGATGACACGTTCCTTCATGCACTGACTTTCAGAAACCCTCTTGCACCAGCTGATAAATGCATTGTCATGAGTCTGAAAACAAGCTTTTTTTAAATGAATTTATATAAAGTTCACTTTTTACAGATACATGGATTTCACAGGACAGTGACCAAACATATGAAGAATACAATTACCTTATGGAATATCATGCTTTACTCTAGATTAAACAAGGTGGCAGAAAATAAGTAGTTCTAATAAGCTCATGAAATGCTCAGCAGTGTATAGAACAGGCGTGTCAAACATATGGCCTGCGGGCCAAGACCAGCCCACCAAAAGGTCCTATCCGGCCAGTGGGATGAATTTGTGAAAAGTAAAAATTACATTGAAGATATGTCAAAATCCTTTTAGTTCAGGGGCCACATACAGACCAATTTGACC
Organism: Sphaeramia orbicularis; assembly: GCF_902148855.1. NCBI lineage: Eukaryota > Metazoa > Chordata > Actinopteri > Kurtiformes > Apogonidae > Sphaeramia > Sphaeramia orbicularis. Next base: position 16,838,980 of record NC_043971.1, read on the forward strand.
TCAAGTCCAGCAGACCAGTAAAATTCTATCATAACAATCTATAAATAATGACAACTATACATTTTTCCCTTGTCTTAGTGTAAAAGCAAATTGCATAAGAAGTTAAGAGAAGTGGAATTTTAACAATTTCATTCCTGTTGTTTTGTGCCTTTGTAGATCCATTGTAATCTGTAAGTCGTACTGCACATGTGTAAATGATAAACTTGTTAAGATTGTACTTATTTTTCTTAAGAAATTTCAGATTGTTCATGTTATTGATGCTTATTACAGAATAGTTTGTAGATGTAAACATTTTCTTTAACCTCCTGAGACCCAGGAAATGTCAGCAAAGTACAAGTTTTTGTTTGTTTTTCTTTATTAAATAAGTGCCTATATTGGAAATATCATGATGCAACAGTTTTTTTTTTTGGATGTGGTTTTTAAAATTTTTATGGAATGTCCTTTGTGGACAGTTTTCTTTTCCTTTTTTTTGTATAAAGTTGTGAAACTCTTGTCCACAAATGTGGACAGAAAACCCATAGCCGGGTCTGAGCAGGTTAAGGTAATTTTTACTTTTTTCACTCTAAAACATAGAGACAACATTGAAGTAGTGGTTGGTAAATTCGGGAGGATCAGGTACATGATCTTAAAGATTCAGTTTGTGCCCCAAGATTGTTAAACATCACTCAGTACATCTACATGCACAGGTTAGTTGATCTATGACTGTAGCTTGACTAAATCATTTAACTGGACTGTTGTTTTTGTCCCAGTCTACATGTACGGCAGCAGAATCGATTGTTAAATCATGTCAACTCTATTACGATAGTTGCCGATATGCCCTCTTTCAGCTTGTTACCCTACGCCATCCCAGACCACAACAATAGTCAATAATGAGTTACCAAGTCATAAACCCAGAGGTAAACTGGCACGACAATGGATAACGTTGCAAATTTATACATCACATACTTTTTGTCTGCTCTACTTTTGTGGAGATGAAATGCATGATGTTCGATTTCCAGGATTTGGTGCAGAACATCTCGTCCAGGTCCAGTCTGACTGGTCTGGTGACATGCAGTAGTAGATCAACTTTTAATCGCATCATCGAGGTGTGTTAGTCTGACTAGTAAAACTTCAATTTCAACTGAGCTAACACATTTACATACTTTCAAAGTCCAGCTGTAGTCAGACTAGCACAATAGTTATTTTTTTTAAGTGTCATGTAAACCCCACTGACTGGTTCACTAATGAGTTACATATATTAGAACAGTGGTTCCCATCCTTTTTTGGCTCATGACCCCATTTTAACATCATAAATTTCTGGTGACCCCAGATCATTCAAAACAGAGTCTTTTTTTTTGTGCTGAAATTCATTTGTTTTTGATCATGTAACAATTTGCTATAAAATGGTGCAAATAAACAATTTTAGAGGACATTTAGGTTATATAATGTAAATTTTTATCAGTAAGTTTTAATTTTTAATATTTTTTATCAATTACTAGAAATTTCAAGCGACTCCATTTGAATTCCACGTGACCCCATGTGGGGTCCTGACCCCAAGGTTGAAAAACACTGCATTAACTGCTCCCAGTCCCCTTTTTAAGTTGTTTGGTACAGTCTGTTCTTTCTCAAACTGATAAAACCTTGTGTCACAAACATCTTAAATTAGTGTACACATGTGAATGAAGGCGTTAAACCAGTGCTTCGCAACCCCATTTTAACATCACAAATTTCTGGCGACCCCAGACAATCAAAACAGAGACTTATGTTTTTTTTGGCTAAAATTAAGTTATTTTTGATCATGTAATAGTTTGCTATACTATGTTGCAAATAAACATTAATTTTAAACATTTAGACTATATAATGTAATTTTTTATTAGTAAGTTTTAATTTTTTATCAATTACTAGAAATTTCAGGCGACCCCATTTGAATTCCAGGCGACCCCACGTGAGGTCCCGACCCTAAGGTTGAAAAACACTGTATTAGAACATTTCCATGCAACATTGTGAGGGAGTTATTCTCATTAAGTTTAATTTTTCTCTAATGAACATATTGACTGTTCAAATGACAGTTGTGACGTGACCACATAAACCATCCAGCGCACAGGTAGTTTAGGGATATTCCGTCACTTTCAGCCTGCGAAATAAAGACCTACAGTCCTCGATTCTGAGACCAAGACACATCTGAGTAAAAATATGGTTAATTCCACAACATGACCTTCAAAAGGACCAGTGAGGAGCACTACAGCACAAGATAAGGGTAAAAGCATCAGTCTGTAACAGTCTGGAGGCCAAATGAGGGCGTTCACCAGCTTTATGGTGTTGCTCATCTCACCTCAATCTCAATCTGCAAACAAGTGTGTATTCAAGAACACAAAAGCTGTGCGAGGGTTTGGGAAGACAAATGCCTAAGTCAAGTGTGAACGTCTAAACACAGTAAGTACAGGGACCGGAGAGGAGAAAAAAATTAGCAAGCTAATAAAAAAGTCTAAAGGTAAAGATAAGGAAAAGAGAGAGAGAGAGAGGATGGGATGGAGGGAGGGACAGATGGAGGGAGCACCAGAGCCAACAGCAGAGCTAAGTGGGTAGTGTGCTCCCCAGACAGCGCTCCATATGGCCTGGCAACGCCATACACAGCCAGGCAGCACAAACATACATATACACAGCATGTACACACAAAAAGTACCCAAATACACACTGTAACACAAACAATCAAATTCACACATGTAGTGCATATTCACACATTGTGATGTACCCACACGTATATGAAAAAAGGGATGAGTTTTGTCTTCCAAAAAGGACAAGACTCATCTGAGAGGCAGACGGATGCACCGGAGAGAAGATGATTAGAATCTTCTCTCTGGTTCCACCCAGCCTTCAAAGCCTCGTCGACAGTTACTCATGCAGAAATACTTGGAGTAACTGCTCCTGATTTGCCATCCGCAGGGCATAAAGATCACCTTTCTGCACGAAACGTAACAGTGAAAAGCATCTAATCACATGGACTGAAGTCAGGTACTGCTAGAGCTTCACTGTGATGTTTAGTGACATCTAGTGGTGACTAGGGGTGTAAGAAAATATCGGTTCTGCAATATATCACGATATTTCATACACAATACTGTATCGATATTAAAAAGTACTGTATCGATATTTTTAGGTATTTATTCAAATGCAGATTGTGGAGGTTCATTTTTGGGTTTTTTTGTTTTACTTTTTTGTTTATATTTCTTTTATCATTATTTAACACTCTTATTAAATACTGTTAGTTCCTTTGTTGGGATTGCACAAAAATAATGTTCTGATGTTAGTTCTGAACTAATAGAATATGAACATTTGAACAGGATCTTAAACTGTAATGTCTGTAAAACATAATTTAAGCTTGAACACAGGAACATTTTGTGATATAGCATTAGATCCTGTTGTGATCAAATAAAAATATTTAGTATTTGTGCGTATTTCAGGTGTAATTCAATTCTTCCAGAAAATGATCATTTAAAAAAAGAAACAAACAAAAAATTGCCTTTTTAACAGTATCATGATATATCGGGATATATTGTATCGTGATCCTAGTATTGTGATTTGTATCGTATCACCATATTCTTGCATATGGTGTAATATGCATAATACACACCCCTAGTATATATATATATATATATATATATGTAAAAAACTCACGGTTCTGGACATTTCCTGGAGAAGCAGCATCTATCTATCTATCTATCTATGAAAAAGACACTAAAACAACTCAAACTTGATATGGAAAATGGTCAAACAATGGCCACAAGGTGACATCTTTAACGCACATTTGTATGTTTGTTATATTAATGTTAATATTTGAATGTTTCTGCCAACAAAAAGTACATTGTGCCTATTTGTTTTGTTTTTTTGTTTTTTTGTTTTTTTCAAAATACAACTTGGTTACATTATTTCAGAGGGTGTATAAGTATAAATACCGCGATATTAATGGTAACCATGATAATTTTGGTCAAAATAACCATGATATGAAATTTTCATATTGTTACATCTCTACTGTACATGTTACATGAGTTATTATTTGTATATTTGGAGGTGGGGGGGTGGTGGTGGGGGGGTGCATTTTTGCCCTGATCCCAAATGTGCTTATTTCTTGCGTCTCGGCGCACAGTGTCAGGCCTGTGCCCAGTTCCCGCCGGAGCAGAGACTCATGGGAAGACCAGGATAACAGCCAATCTCTGACGGAAGTGAGGAAGTGACTCCTGGCCAATTCCAGGGCTCACTGAGGTTACTACGGGGCTGCTGGGCCATCGCCATGGTACCCTGCTATCAGGGGACAAATGGCCAATCAGATTTTAGTGATGTGAAGTGTAAACATCCCTACGCTGTGTTACATACGTACATACGACTGTGGAGAACCAAAGAGTTCAGTTAAAAATAGAACATGGACGTAAAGACAAAAAAAAATGTAATATGAAAATGTTCAGTAGGCTTTGATAGTATTTGTACTCATGAGGTATTTGTTGTGGGGTTTTTTTACTTTATTTTAACTGTACTTTATTTGTGTAAGGTGTAGACATAAACTCTTCTCTTTAATTTGCAAATTTATTTTTTCACTGTTTCTTCTTTTTGTCCAGCCATATTTACGCTGACTGCTATGGTGTCTAGTCTGTGTCGTTAACTTTTTGCTGTTTGTTCTTGTTTTTCTAATCAAACATTCAATAAACAGCTTAATTACAAAACTGTCTTCATCTACCTACAAGACATTTACCATAAATTAGTATTTGTAAAAATGTTATAACAAAATGTAGATATAAATATATAGTAAAGCAATAAAAGAAATTAAAAAAGGGGTCATAGTGTGTTCATTGTGCTGATTTTCCAATTTTTAAAGAAAAAAAATGAAGAAAAGATAAAATATCTGGCTTATTAAACCCACTACTGGCTACAATATGAAGAAACTAAACACTGCTATGAATATGCTGTATATTTCACTTAACCCATAAAGACCCAAACATCCACTGCTGACCAATATCATTTACTGATATAAAAAGTGAAATAACTATTAATCCACTAATCCTATCAATACACATAAATAATTGGTGTAAAATACAGTTTGTCATCTTTTCATGGTCATCAGATATGACCCATTTGGACGCTCACAGGCTCTCTAGTTACCGTGGAAACACCGTCATCTTCTGCAACATAGATTCACCACTAAAACCCATGGAGTTGGATCAATGACAGTGGATGGACACACTTGGTCTATGTTCAGTTAATGATAAATTTGACTGAAAAAGTCACTTTTTCTTTAGTTTTCTCTGTTTTTGATACAATAACCTTCAACTTTAATTTGAGCTTTTATGAACATCTAAATGATCAGTGAATTAAATACAGGAAAATGACAGATTTTTTTATTTAAAAATGCAAAACTACAGAGGATTATTTTGTAATAAATGATGATAAATCACTTAATAAAAGTTAAATAGAGAGAAACACATTTGGGAACTGCCAGAAAATTAGCTCTGGGTCTTTATGGGTTAATGTGAATTAATTAATTGACAAGGAACCAACACGAACAAATAATATATTTTAAAAAAAAAAAAAGATCTCATAGCGTCAGTCTATGTATTTTTTATGTAAACAAAAATAAATAATAATAAAAAATAAAATAATCTTAACACCAGCTGTGTCATATGTCCAAAAATTGTTGTAATATAAAAACATAGTTTGCCTTAACTTTATAAATGCATGATTACTATAGTGTTAAATGTTTAATAAAGACATGATCATTTTTGTGTGCTTATATTGTGTTTGTGTTGAAGTTACAACACAAACCTAGAGTTTCCAAACTGAAACTGAGTCAGCTTCAAGGAGGTTAAAAGCTGTGGTAGTGAGTAGAGCAAACATAAGGTGTGAATACAGGATATGCCTTTAAAAAAAAAAACACATATTACTGTGGACATAGCCTAAATGAACTACAATCTAGGCAAAATGTCAAAATAACATGTGTCAAAATGTGGACTTTAAGAGAATTAAGTATGTACCGATCCTATACTGGTATTAGATATGGATCCAAACAGTCATTGATCAATATATTCATCTATTCAGTGACAGCTTCATTTCCTTAAAGCTTTATTTTTGTCCTTTATTTGCTACATCAAGTGGAAAAAAACAATAAATGTGTGGAAAGAGAGAATGGGAATGACATGCAGCAAATGGCGTCAGATGAATCACACCAAGGCCACTGTGATGAAGCTTCAAACCTACATGGTCCACGCTCTAACACGTTTAACCACAATTATTTCGCATTTTATCGCATGAAAATTGAAGTGTTTAACTCTTTCATGCATGGATTATGAGAACCTTAGTTGAGGGGTTTTTTTTGTTTGTTTTTTTTGAGTGTTTTTATTCCTCCTTAGGCATGAAAAAAACAATGAGATTGAGGGTTTTTTTTCATAGATTTACAAAAAATGTCCACTCAGCTACGCCATGAATTTTATTCTTGAAGCAAAGAAACATGTACTTAAAACCCAATATCATAAAGTGATATGAAAACAGTGAAATGAAACCATGTTTAATGCAGCTAATCTGATGTTTTCTCACATTTTAACATATTCTAATACTAGTTATTTCTCACTTCATGGAGATAATATGCAAAAAATAACAATTAACAGTTGATTTCCACTCAAGAACCAATCAAGAACAGCAAAGTTACAGTAATGGTATGAATTGCACTTTATGAGATGATGTATAAATGTCCACTGTGTTGGTTGATACGGAACTAAAACAACTAAACCCATGAATATACAAGAGAACAGCTGGAGAATAGCTGTCCACTGTAGTGACCACTATGCATGAAAGGGTTAATCACTGTTAGTGGTTTGGAATTCTTCAATTAATACCTAAAGCTTGGGTATCAGAATCAGAAAGACCATTAGTATCAGACGGAAAAAGTCAGGCTCTGTAAACGTTAATATTGTGGTATGTTTGCCGCAGTGCATTATGGGTAGTGGGTATTTTGTTGTAAATGTGTTATTTTTATGTGCAAGAATTCAGCGGGGTTGATGTGTTACTACTAGTTTTGACTTAGTATGTGTATGGCAATGTTTATTGGCCTTTTTATGTATTTTTTTTTTTGTATTTTTGCAATTTCTAAAGTTGCACCCTGAGTGAGAGCCATAGGCAGAGCAATGGCTGTCCTGTTGCAATTGTTCCATTATATTTCTTCGTGCTTGTCAAATTATAACCACAAGCTAAGTCAATGCTAGACACAGAGTTAATTATCTCATAAATTTCCACCTACGCTACAATAAGCTTCAATTTTGTAGGGGTTATATTTAGCAAAAAACACTTTTATTAGTCTTCGGTACAGTTATTTGTGTATTTGGGGATCTTAATAGTTCAAAAAGTTTGAATTTGAACCCTCCAGGTGCTGCAAAGCTATCTTTATATTCATTCCAGGAAAAATCGAGTAGATTTCTACAACCCATTTTAATTCCTTCTTAATTTGTTACATCTATAACTAGTTACGTCACGACATTTGCACATATAAGGTCAAGACTCATGACGAACATTTCTCTGAGTACGACATAATTGTTTATCAGCAGCAGCGGTTGTAGTAAAAACTGAGGGGCCGTTTACACGGCGTAGGATTCAGTCGACTCCGGGAAGATTTCATGGCGGATTAGCCTTCTGTTAACATGGAAACGGTGCCTAGAGTGCCTGAATCCGGAAACTTTTGATACCAGGGTCTAGGGTGGAATGTTATCGATACGCTCCGCATTTCCGCTCCGTGTTAACGTGAATCGGAACATTCCGGGGTAAAATATGACGTCACCGCATGCGTGCGCAGCCAAGAACCGCCAGTTAACCCACTCCAGGCCAGTTGGTGGCGGTAATGCACCTCCAAGCTGGTTTGCCAGTCTCTATGACACAATAAAGCTGCAGAAAAAGAAGGAACAACCACAACAATGGCCGGTTTCAGAACAACATACGTGCTGCTAACTGTGCTCAGCTCACCTGTCCAGACAAAGAAGTCCTGCGTCTTTGTACGACCACTTGCCATTGTTGTTTGTAAATAGCGTTGTCCGCCTCTTCTTCTTCTTCTTCTCCTCATTTAAAGGCTGTCTAAACCGGAAATTGTTTGTGCGCAGGCGCGTGTTTTACCGCCACTGTTTCACTACAGCTCTACATCGCCCGCTACTGGTCTGGCATGGCCACTACAGCGTATTCAGCTGTCCTCGCGGACTCATGTTAACGCAGATCGTTATCATAGCGGCTTCGTCTTAACGCGGAATGATTTTATAACGCAAAGGAGAAATCTTTGCGGAGTGTTGCCGTGTACACGTACCCTGAAAATATGTCCAAACTTCAAACCGATTACCTAAAATGTTCACTTTGTTTGTTGTATTAACGAACACAAGTGACTGAACAGGACAGAAAGCACAGTCGACAATCTGGAGTGGGTGGGGCATGTGCATTTAAAGGGCCAGCGCTCAAAACAACCTTTCTGGTGTCATTACTCAGAAATAGGGTTGAAGATGGACCTGTGGAGTTGAATTAATGAAGAATTCAGACCCAAACATTGCATTTACAGTTTATGTAGACCACAGGGAAATGTTTTAAAATGCATAACTCCATTTAAAAGAGCAAAATATCACTCCTTTAATGCATTAAACCTTTTTAACCTCCCCACTGCTCCAGCATTTTAACCTCCCAAAAACATGTAGTTTAGAATCTCCAGGGCTGAGTCGTGGTGCGGACGAACATAAACCCTCATTCGTTCATTCACATAACGACTGTCAACAAAAAAACAATGACATAGACATATTTGCTGCCTGATACGTGGCGTCCTTTTCACATTGCCCTTGAATATATCAGCCATGGGTGCATCATGTTACCAGCAGTTAAGTCAACACAGATACTGAATTACAGGTGATTCTGTCCTTGTCTCTGTTTGCAGCTTTTGTGCAGGTAAATTCTGCTTTCTATCATTACACTATTAACTACGGCAGTTATTGGAGTAATTGATGATCCTTTGTGATATCAACTACATGTGAAATGAATTTTAGGCGTGTATTGTTCAAGCAAAAATGTAAGTTGTTTTTAATTTGAACAACAAATTATTAAAAAAAAAAAAAAAGTAAAAAGAGTGGTTATAACATTGATGTTTCTTTCAGTATAAGCTTTACTTAAACCAATTTTTGAGGTGTTGAGGGGGGCCTGGAAATGTTTTTTTTTTTTTTCCTGCAAAGAGGGGCATAATAAAAAAAAATTTGAAAAGCACTGAGTTAATGTAACACAATGAATAGACTCCTTCTGAATAAAAGCAGAGAAAAAGCTGCTGAACATGTATACAGCCTTAAGGTCAATAACAGCCCATAGTGTGACATTAAAGTCACATCTTTAATGTAGTAATAAAGTCCCAAACAACACCTAGGATTATTAAAAGTTTAAAACCCCTGGAGATGAACTGTAGAAATAACAGAGCGGTGGAGTGGTCAAACATTTTCTCTTCGACCGCTTTCTTGCAGCCTGCAGCTCCATCATTCAGCTCAACACAAGTCTGCTTTGTCTCCGCTGAGCCAATCAACCTGACAAACGTTTGGCAGGAACTGACCGTCAGCAGCCAGGTTTCTCTGCCCACTTTATTTCTACAGACGTTACAAAGACACTGTAAATAAACATGAAGCCTTGAAAAATATAATAAACAGCTGATGTGTGCCATCAAGGGATTCCCCAAGCTAAGACTTTTTTTGCTGCGCTTTTACATACTGCTGTTGAGGAATCAGAAATGAGACTAGGATTTATTGGATGGCAATAATGTAGTCTGGAGCCTCGTTCACATAATAAATAGATATTTTCACATGGAAATACAAAAATGACAGAATCTATAGTTAGTGTTGTTGTGGACACTAAGGATTAGGGGTGTAAGAAAATATTGGTTCTGCAATATATCGCGATATTTCATTTCATATTGTATCGATATTAAAAAGTACTGTATCGATATTTTTTGGTATTTATTCAAACGCAGATATTGTGGAGGTTCATTTTTGTTTTTTGTTTTTCTTTTTTGTTTATATTTTATTTATTATTATTTAACACTGTTTTATTAAATAATGTTAGTTCCTTTGTTGGGATCACACAAAAATAGTGTTCTGATGTTAGTTATGAACTAATAGAATATGAACATTTGAACAGGATCTTAAACTGTAATGTCTGTAAAACTGAATTTAAGTTTGAACACAGGAACATTTTGTGATATAACATTAGATCCTGTTGGGATCAAATAAAAATGTGTTTAGTTTTTGTGCATATTTCTGATGTAATTCAATTCTTCAAAGAAATAATCATTAAAAAAAAAGAAACAAACAAAAAACTGCCTTTTTAACAGTATCATGATATATCGTGATATACAGTATTGTGATCCTAGTATTGTGATTTTATCGTATCACCAGATTTTTGCCAATACACAGCCCTACTGAGGATGATACTGGATGTAGCAGATGAAGACACTGTACCCCATAAACACCCAGTGCTACTTTTGTGGCAGTTCCCAAATGAATTTTTCTGTCAATTTAACCTGTTCTAAAGTTCTACCATGGACTCTGTAACATTTCTTGTGAAAAAAATGCTTTGGTTACCAACTATCAAGCTATTCTAGCATGGTATAGAAAGCCTGCTGGAAGACTCAGCTCGATTTGTGCCAGTTCTCATGAATATTCAACATGCTAATCTGCTTGACTCTGATTGGCTAACAGCTAGCCAATGAGAGCCTGGCTTTTCCTGCGCAACAAGTAGGTGTAAACCGAAAGTGAAACTGAACATGTTTTGAACATCGTGACTCCTGGCTTCTATACCTCTCTTGTATGGCGGACCTTACATGGAAGGGCACCTTTAAGTAATTTATCGTCATTTATTGTAATATTATCCTCTGTATTTTGCCGTGTTTTCAGTGAAAATCATGCATTTTCCTGTATTTAATTCACTGATCATGCAGATGTTCATAAAACGTCAGATTAAAGTTAAGGGTTATTATATCAAAAACAGAGAAACCTGGAGAAAAAGTGACTTTTTCAGTAAATATATGAAGAACTGAATGTAAAACAAGCATCTCCATCCACTATCATTGATCCAACTCCATGGGTTTTACTGGTGAATCAATGCTGGGGAAGGTGATGGTGTTTCCACGTTCACTACGGAGCCTCTGAACGTCCAAATGGGTCATATCTGATGACCATGAAAAGATGAAAAGATGACAAACTGCATTTTACCTAAATTATTTACATGTATTGATAGGATTAGTGGTTCAGAAGATATTAAATATTTTAGATCAGTAGATGCTTGTGGTCACCAGTGGTGGTTTGGGTCTTTATGGGTTAATCTGTCATGAAGGTGAAGCAGCAACAACAAGTTCTGTTATAAATGTAAGTGTTAGTTGTGGTTGTAGGAGTGTATTCTTTAAGTGATGTGGGTTTGTCCGTAACACCGGTTCAGTTCATCTCCCAAAGGTATTGGTGCTGACCTCGATCTACTGCAGGTCATCCACTGATTTATACACCTGGATTTGATGTTTCCAGTGGACATTAATCACACAAAGCAATAACACACATGAGTAAAATGTGGTGTATGCCATCATTTTGCAATCTTTCAATTTTCACTAGTCGCTTTTCCATTGCACATCCGCGCAAAACTTTACCGATATTTACTAAATGTTGACAAACAGAAGTGCATAATGTTGGTTTTTCCATTAAATCACAAATGCGATGATTTGTTCATTTATCATCAGGAGATGACACGAGAAGTCATTCCATAAACATGCCGACGAATGTAAATATTGTGTTGATTTACAGACATATTCATTATTATTATTAGGGGTGTGTATTGGCAAGAATCTGGTGATACGATACGAATCACAATACAAGGATCACAATACGATATATCACGATATATCATGATACTGTTAAAAAGGCAATTTTTTGTTTGTTTCTTTTTTTAAATAATTATTTCCTTGAAGAATTGAATTACATCAAAAATATGCACAAATACTAAACACATTTTTATTTGATTAGAACAGGATCTAGCGCCATATCACAACATTTTCCTGTGTTAAAACTTAAATTGTGTTTTACAGACATTACAGGTTAAGATCCTGTTCAAATGTTCATGTTCTATTAGTTCAGAACTAACATCATAAAATTATTTTTGAGCAATCCCACCAAAGGAACTAACATTATTTAATAAAAGAGTGTTAAATAATAATAAATAAAATATAAACAAAAAGAAAAAACAAACAAAAAAAGAACCTCCACAATATCTGCATTTGAATACCTAAAAATATCGATACAGTACTTTTTAATATCGATACAGTATTGTGAAATGAAATATCGCAATATATTGCAGAACCAATATTTTCTAACACCCCTAATTATTATATATTACTATATTATTATTGGTCTTTCCTTTGCAGTTTTGCGTGATATACCAATTGAGCTACGTCCAAAAAAACCACCTCTTGCCAGCGCAAAAATTTTAATCGAAAAACAAGAGTTTTGGCGAAATTGTCATTTTACCATTAGGTAAATTTTTATGGGTAAGTTATATTTGCTCAATTTGAGGGTCAATGGAAAAGTGACAGCTGTCCACACAGATACACACAAACTGGACTTTTCCAAATATTCACTTAAAATATCACAATTTTTACAACCAAGAACATTGCTTACAGGGTGGGGAAGCAAAATTTACAATATTTTGAGGCAGGGATTGAAAGACAGTGTATGACCAGTTAGTTTATTGAAAGTCATGAGAATTTATTTGCCACAAGAAAATGTACATAATAGAAAATGTTTTTATTCTATGTGTCCTCCTTCTTTCTCAATAACTGCCTTCACACGCTTCCTGAAACTTGCGCAAGTGTTCCTCAAATATTCAGGTGACAACTTCTCCCATTCTTCTTTAACCCTTTCATGCATGAATTATGAGAACCTTAGTCAAGATTTTTTTTCCTGAGTGTTTTTATTTCTTTTTAGGCAGGAAAAAACAATGCAATTGATTTTTTTTTTTTTTTTTTTAAATTAACCTATTTTTCATGGAGTTCCAACAATGTCCCCTCAGCTGGACACCATGTGTTTAATTTTTGAAGCAAAGAACCATGTATTTAAAACTCAAGATCAGAAAGTGATATACTGTGTGAAAACTATGAAATAAAAACATTTTTAATGCAGCTAATCTGAAGTTTTCTCACATTTTATCATATTTCCAATTTTTATAGCAATTTATTTACACTCAAACATGTTACTACAGATCAGGTTTATCAAGAACGGCAAAGTTACAGTAATGGTATGAATGTCAGTGTATTATGGGATGGTGCATAAGTGTCCACTGTGTTGGCTGATATGGAACTGAAACAACAAAACCCATGAATATATAAGAGAACAGCTGGAGAATAACTGTCCACTGTGGTGACCACTATGCATGAAAGGGTTAATAGTATCTTCCAGACTTTCTCGTAATAGTTTTGCTCATAGTCATTCTCTTCTTTCCATTATAAACAGTCTTTATGGACACTCCAACTATTTTTGAAATCTCCTTTGGTGTGACGAGTGCATTCAGCAAATCACACACTCTTTGACGTTTGCTTTCCTGATTACTCATATGGGCAAAAGTTTCTGAAAAGGTATGGATAATAGTGTTAGGTATGATTATGACATCAATATATGTTTGGTTTCAAAACAATTGACGTAGTGCCTGCTGAGAAAAAACAACTAAATGTCCATTGTAAATTTTGCTTCCCCACCCTGTATGTGTGGACAAAAGGCCCAAATGTGACGAAAAATACCCACTTTGCGAAATATCTGCAGTTTTTTGGAAAACTCATATGTCAATCACTAATATAAGCTGTAACTTCCTCACAGTAATGTTTTCAACGACCAATAAACTCCACACAACTGCTGACCTACAGATCCCAACATCCTTGTTGTTATCTTTAATGTAAACTCCTTTGAACATATTTTTCTGCAGTGAATGAAAAATAACAACAAAGCTTAAAAAATTAATTATGCAAGGCCACTGTTAACTAATTGCACATTATCATTCCTTTTTTACAATGGCACCATTAAGACTTACTTATTATCTTATATTGAAATAATGATAATTTTCCTAATATACATTTTTCTGTTCTCTTTAGTCTTTGCTTTGTTTACATTGTCAGATAAAACTAAAATAACTTGAGTGTTTTGTTGTTTTACATGACACTGAATTGTTCTGGATGCGCCGTTTATCAATTTCAACCGTTTTATATCAAACTAAATCTACAACTTAGTGATTATTGTAGATAAAATGGTGATTTTGGTGACATTTTTTGGTTAGAAAATTAAACACATCTGTTAAAATAAGTTTAATTTTGTAAGTTGTACACAGGACCTGTATCTGCTCAGTGTAACACTCATTAGACACTTAAATTGCAGCCTTTTGCGATTATATAATTACACAGGCTGATGTTGTGATTACGATCAAATTAATTGTGCAGCTGTGCTAACAAATACGTGGTTTGTTTTGTTTTGTTTTTTTTATTTCCACTCAGGACCAAAAATAATTCTTTAAATGAATTTGAAAGAAATAATAACTAAAATCTACCATAATTACTATTGCTATCCCACTTCTAATGAACATGTCAAGGTTCAGAGTTATGAGGCAACAAGTTTCAATCATGCAACAACTTAAAGTTAAACAATGTTTGTGTGTAATAATGTCTATCATGATCATAATAAGGATGTAGCTGCCACGTAGAGCTGCATAATAACACAACCTCAAAACCAACTGTGAAGAAAAGGGATTTTTGTAACAATAACAAGCTCTGTTAAATTTTCCAAACAGCCTACAACACAAAAGAAACTGATACGACACCCACGAAACACCACATTCATTTGGCAGAGGGGTTTTTCATACACCGGCAGGTCAGTGGTTGGACCGAAGTAGTCATGTAGTAAAATAAACTCTGCTGAGATTTTCTACTGTGCTTTGGTCTCATTTTCAGATAAACCATCTCTGTTCCTGCTCCTTTGTGCGTTGAATACGACACAGTTTATCAAATCAATGCCATAGTCAAAGTTGAGGGTGGAGGGTACAGAATATTATGGGATTTTTTTTCAACCAGACGCAAATTATTATATTACAATTATTAGTACATTAATGGGTACAAAGTTAATATTTCACCCAACAAGTGCATTTTAAAATTGTTGCAGTATATCATTATGACCCCGCCCCCAAAGGAGAGGCAAGGGGTACTGTTTTGGGTTCAGCGAAATTTCAAATGTCTATCAGCAAAAGTGTTGGTTGAATTCATACTAAATTGGGTTTATAGATTGCCAGTGACCCAGAATAGATGTCTTTACATTTTGGGAGAAGTAGGTCAAAGGTAAAATTTTTGATGAATTTCTTAATTCTTTTTTTCCCATTTACTTATAATGAGCAAAATTTTAGATATCTGTATCAGCAAAACTATTGGTTAAATTCATACCAAATTGGGGTTATAGATTGCCAGTGACCAAGAATAGATCAGATTACATTTTCGGACAAGTAGGTCAAAGTTAAAATTTTTTATGAATTTTTAAAATCTTTTTTTTCCCCATTTGCTTATAATGGGTGAAATTTCAAATGTCTGTATCAGCAAAACTATTGGTTGAATTCATACTAAATTTGGTTTATAGATTGCCAGTGACCCTGAATAGGTGTCATTACATTTTGGGGAAAGTAGGTCAAACTTAAAATTTTTTATGAATTTTTAAATTCTTTTTTTCCCCATTTGCTTATAATGGGTGAAATTTCACATGTTTATATCAGCAAAACTGTTGGTTGAATTCATACTAAATTTGGTTTATACATTGCCAGTGACCCTGAATAGATGTCATTACATTTTGGGAAAAGTCGGTCAAACTTAAAATTTTTTATGAATTTTTAAATTCTTTTTTCCTATTTATTTAAAATGGGAGAAATTTCAAATATCTTTATGAGCAAAAGTATTGTTTGAATTCATACCAAATTGGGTTTATATATTGTCAGTGACCCTGAATAGATGTTATTACATTTTGGGAAAAGTAGGTCAACGTTTAAATTTTTAATGAATTTTTGAAATATTTTTTTCTCCATATTCTTATAATGGGCAAAATTTCACACATCTATATAAACATCAGTTTTGTTCAATTTACTTCAACTAGGCACATATATAGAAACAACTGATATGTTGACATCAGCACACGCATAGACATGATGACATCATCTGGATCGATGCCTAAATAAGCTACAATATGTGCGAGGGGCGGGGTTTGTTGTGGATGGCACCACTTGTTAATTAAGCATTGCTGTTCAACAGACAAACATCATATTCTTAGATTTTATTGAATAAAATGACAGCAAAAATCAGGTCCTACTTTTAGACGCTTCTGCAGATATTTTATGTTTTATTCCCCAACATTTGTCTAGTTCAAGTCTAGGTTCACAACTGTTATGTATCCAAAAAATGATGGAAATAACTGTTGTGAGGTTCCATAAACTTACAAAAATGATGCTACAGTGAATGCATGTCATAATCAAAGCTAAAGGCTAAATAAGGCCAAGACTAAATATTAGAGCCCAGGTGTCAAACATGCGGCCCGGGGGCCAAATCAGGCCCGCAGAAGGGTCCAGTCTGGCCCTTGGGATGAATTTGTGAAATGCAAAAATTACACTAAGATATTAACAATCCTTTTAGTTCAGGTTCCACATTCAGACCAATTCAATCTCAAGTGGGTCCGACCAGTAAAATACTATCATAATAACATAAAAATAATGACAACTCCAAATGTTTCTCTTTGTAAATGTAAATACTTTCATGTATTTACACTAAAACAAAGTATAATTTTGCAAAAAATGTGAATAATCTGAAATGTCTTAAGAGAAGCAAGTACAATTTTAACAATATTCTGCCTGTTACTCAATGTTTTGTGTATCTGTAGATCCACTGTGATCTGTACGTTATAATGTACATGTGTAAATGATAAACTGAGGCAGAATATTGTTAAAATTACACTTATTTTTTCAGTTTGTTCATGTTATTCACATCTTTTGAAAGGATAGTTTGTAGATGTAGATGTTCATCATGTAAATTAGCTTTTTTTGCTCTAAAACATAGAGAAAAGTTTGGAGTTGATATTATTTCTATATTATTATATTATTATTTTACCGGTCCGGCCCATTTCAGATCAAATTTAGCTGAATGTGGCCCCTGAACTAAAATGAGTTTGACACCCCTGCATTAGAGAATGGGGCTTTGTTTTTTTTGGTCAGGATGTATACTGTAATTAATTAATATGTGAAATAATATCTCTGAGCCCTACTAATAAGTTTAACATCAATCTGGCTTGAAATAGCTAATAGACGGATGAACAAACCCTGTTAACGTTTTCTCCAGATGGTGTCCGGAAACCTGGCTGTGACATCTAATGTTCAGAGGAATACTGTAGGAAACACTGACCAGAAAAGCACAGATTGCCCGATGCTGTAAATTGGGCCATATTGTGGAATTCCTCAGAGAAGCAGATGTGCTCCAGCTGACTTACTCTGGAATCCCACCTCACTCTCCAACACATATGTACATTGCACACAGGAAGAACATAAACAAGCTTTATGCTTTGATCATTGTATGGATGGCGGACAAAAAAAAAAACAGTCGTGGCTGAAGTCAGTGTGAAGAGAAATGCATGAAAACTCACATTTCAACTTGCAAATAAGCCAGCGGGGACGGAGATGCTCATATAACATCAAAGAGAGAAAACGACAGAGTCTGTTTCAAGCAACACTCGCAATTCAAGTCTGTATTAACAACCACTGATCAAATGACCACAGATTTTACACACACACACACACACACACACATACACACTCTATATACACACAGCCACAGTGGTAGAGAAAAGATCATCACTGAGTTGAACATCATAAAGCATCACTCCTGACCAAACCCATCAAACATCCAATCCTCGCTAATGGGAAACCAGATGGAAGGTGTTATTTCAGGAAAAAAAATAATAAATCTCTAAGCACCGGCTTCCTAACTATGGTGGTAGTAGTTGGCAAGTTATCACTGTGATAAAAGCAACAATTTATAGGTTTGGATGAATATAAAAAGGAAGAGGTCAGCAGTGAAGATGGGATTATTTTTCATGCTGTAAATTAGAATTTGAGCAGGTTTTCTAACGTCACTGTCAGTAAACAGGAACACAGGACTCTTCTGGATAATATGAAGATGCTGTAACGTAACATCTTTTTAAAAAATCACTTTTTTTTCCTGATGTATCTCAAATGTTGTGATACTAATCAGCATCATTACCTGCCATGTGTCTAAGATAAGCTTTTTCTAACATATTAAGGATGCTTTTCCGTTGCTGAACTCATTTATATAAAAATGATTTGATTCCAAATACTGATTGTATTTAGTAAGTTCCCCAAATCCCTGCATTTGACTGATTAGATGTTTTGTTAATGAACGTTTTAACCCATAAAGACCCAGCACTACTCTGGTGGCAGTTTCCAGATGAAATTTTCTCTGTTTCTACATTTCTTAACTGATTTATCACCTTTTTTATATATATATTATCTTCTGTATTTGGGATTTTTTGGTGTAAATCATGCATTTTCCTATGTTTAATTCACAGATCATGTAGATGTTCATGAAAACTCAGAGTAAATCCAAGTTAATTATATCAAAACAGAAAAAAATGAAGAAAAAGTTACTTTTTCAGAAAAGATATCAATAAATGAACATAAAACAAGTGTCTTCATCCACTGTCATTGATCCAGCTCCATGGGTTTTACTGTAGTGATGTTCGATACCACGGATTTCCTTTCCAATCTGATACCGAGTAAAATTCAGGCTGCTATCAGTGATACTGATCCGATACTTTGTACAAATACACTTAATGTCTGGAAAATCTATTAAAAAATTGTGTATTTCAAATCATAACTTCCTAAAGAATACAAGACATGAGAGTAATTTTTGTTTAATTATTAAGAACTATTATAAGAATGAAAACTTGCATATTATTCACGTTACATGAACATGTTCACATGAAACATGAAAATACTGAAACAAAAGCATCCAACATCAACACTTTCCCTCAGTCACAAGTTTTTGGTAAGGAACAATAACATATTTACTCTTTTCCCCTTTAGTCTGTTCTGTTTTTTGCTCAGTACAGACTGAATTAGTCAGAGTTGGCTGACTGAGAAGCGTGACGCAGTACACACTTACTCAGGCGGAAGAAGAAGTATGATTCCAATATCCAATATATCCAAGATTCCAATAGTTTAGCTACTTTCCACTCTGTTCTTAATATACATTACTTCAAATGAATAAAGTACCAAAAGTATCGATATTTTGATTTGGGAATTGACTCTAGAGTGTAAAGATCTGGTATCAGAAGTATCAATATTTCAGTATCGATCCGCATACCACTATTTTACTGGTGAATCAATGTTGTAGAAGATGATGGTGTTTCCACATTCACTACAGAGCCTCAGAATGACCAAATGGGTCATATCTGATGACCATGAAAAGATGAAAAACACTAATTTACACTAATTATTTACATGATTATTAATTATCCAAAATCCTGATATGT
The DNA here is from genome assembly GCF_902148855.1 of Sphaeramia orbicularis. Lineage (NCBI taxonomy): Eukaryota > Metazoa > Chordata > Actinopteri > Kurtiformes > Apogonidae > Sphaeramia > Sphaeramia orbicularis. Next base: position 16,858,587 of record NC_043971.1, read on the forward strand.
TCTGGAGCACTGATGATGGCAAGATGAAATGGTTGTTTAGTTCAAATGTATTTAAATTAGCATTATTTGTTCATAAAGCCCAGAAAAAGTGGCAGATGTGTTTGTTTAAATAGGTCAATGCTTTGTTTTGTTCATGTCTAGTGTGTCTATTGTTTGGCATTTGATTTTTGGTTTGTGTTTTTGGTGTTTTGTAAGCCCATGTAAGGGCTGGGCATGTTTTTTTTCACTCAAGACACAATAATAAAAAAACATTCATTCATTCATTCATACATGTATTGACAGGATAAGTGGATCAACAGGTATTAAACAGTTTATATCTGTAGATGGTTTGTGTCACCGGTGGCTGTTTGGGTCTTTATGGGTTAATAAAAGTTTAGTTTTTGCTCAGGGTTTTTTGCCCGTGCACTTGTATAACTTTGACTTTCTATCCATCTTGTTTAAATTAAAATCCAGTTGTTGCTCTCCCAAGAAGTCCTAGTATCAGTCCTGCAAAAAATCATAATAATAATCACCTGACTACTTACTTTAACATTATAAATACTACATTCCCTGTTTTGTTTAGGCCTGAAAAAAGCTCATCCATTCCAATGGCAAGCACATTTTTTGTAGGTGTGTCATGAACACATTTGGCCAACTTGAGGTTTTCTGAGGCTGAATCATCTCCTGTGTTTTTTCTGGAAAGCTTTATTGCCTTGTGTAGCTTATGTACGGAGTGGGACGAACACTGAGGAAGGTTTTCACACTTTTGCTCTTTAGTAGAATCAGACACTGGTTCATTTTTTCTTTCTGCTGAATCTCAAACAGAGGGGTGGTTTATTCTGATGTGTTTAGGTTCAGTTGGATTTTATTTAAAAAGAATTGAAGAGAAACTGTAAAAATCAACAGTGGGTAAATTAATAAAGTCGATACATTTTCAGCAGGAAAAACGGAAGCAATATAATATTAAGTAAACTTTATCATATAAATAATGGTAGGTATTTGATAGGTAAATTGACAGGTAAGTGGAATAACTGTATTTTCATAAACTAAATCAAATTGAACCTTAACTGGAGCCTCGTTATCCTCCTGAGACCAAGCACAGAACAACTTTCAGATTTTTTAAATTAAAAAATTGTCTTGAGTAAAAACAGCATTGCTTCAGACATGTATTAATTTTTTTTAATGAATGTTCTTTGTAATGGGCAGCCTTTTCTTTTCTTTTCTTTTCTTTCATTTTGAATAAAAGTGTCAAACTCTTGTCTATAAACGTTGATTATGAAAAAAAAAACTCTTGGAGGTTAAAGACAGAACTTATAGAAAATGAGTGTGCAGAGAACGCAAACCTCCGCCAAGCACCCCGAACGGTGTACATGTGTGGATCGACTATTTCTTTTTAAATTAAACAGTTTCAAGGTTGTTCCATACAGCAGAAAAAGTTGAAGCTTGGTACCAGTCATGTGTATGTCCAATTATATTAAATTCCAATCAATACTTGTTGAGTTATAATGAAAAATGTGTTGTAAATGGGATTTTCAATGTTAAATGTAAATGTCCACAGAGTCCACATTCCACAGTGGATGTGGACAATTTTGTGCCAGATACAAGATATTGTTCTAAGCTACGGGTGGATCAAATTGAAGGCTAATCGGAGTCGTTTTGAATTTTTTATGAATTTTCGAAAATTGCTCAATGAAGACAGAGAGGAAAATTGGAGATTTTGTGACCTTGCTGTGACCTTGAACTTTGGCCTACTTGGCCCAAAATTGAATGGGTTGGTCCCAGGGCCTAGGCCTATCTGTGGGAACAATTTGGTAAAGATGGTTGGAATAGTTGTCCCGTAAAGTTGCTGACAAATAAACAAACAAACATGCAAACAAACACACAATGCAAAGTGGTGGAGGTAATGAGCATTCAAGTTATTATTGACTATTTGGACTTGGAGCTGTATTTTGTGGCACCTTTACTGGATTGTGACCAAATACCACTTGAATATTCCTAGCTGTTCTACCAGCACTGGTGAATTCCAGTCAAAGAACTTCCACTGCTTAACATGGCAAAATGACTATCGTTACATACACTATATGGCCAAAAGTATTAAATAGGAATGTAATGACATGAAAATTTCATATCATGGTTATTAATAATAATAATGGATTGGATTTATATAGCGCCTTTCTAGACACCCAAAGTGCTTTACATTATTGACCCATTATTCATTCACTCTCACATTCTCCCTCTGGTGGTGGTAAACTACATCTGTAGCCACAGCTGCCCTGGGGCAGACTGACAGATTGTGACCAAAATTATCACAGTTATCATTATTATTGCCGTGTTGTTGAAATTGTGCTCAGAATGTTCAAAAAGTACTTAGCCTATATACACACTGAAAAAATTTAACCAAGTTGTACTTTGAAAAAAATAAATTAATAAATTAAAAAAACAAATAAAATAATAGGCACAATGTACTTTCTGTTGGCAGAAACATTCAAATATTAACATGTAAACATCAAACATACAAATGTGCATTAAAGATGTCACCTTATGGCCATTGTTTGACCATTTTCCATATCAAATTTGAGTTGTTTTAGTTTATTTTTCATAGATAGATGGATAGATAGTCATTGCAAACTGGCATGCGTGCCTAGAATGCTACAGTTTCTCCAGGAAATGAGCAGTACTGTGAGTTTTCAAAGTGCAGTAATCAAACACGGTTATCATGATAATTCGAATTTAAACGGTAATACTAACCGTCTGGAATTTTACCGCGGTTTATCGTTATACCGGTAATCATTACATTCCTGGTATTAAGACACGTTGAACTCAGGTGTTTATTTTCTAACAGGGGTCTGGGCCAGGGGTGGCAGACCCTGGTCCTGGAGAGCCACTATCCTGCATGTCTTAGATGTGTCCCTCTTCCTGCACACCTGACTGTCGTTATCAGGCTTCTGCAGAGCTGGGTGATCAGCCTATCATTTAAATCAGGTGTGTTGGAAGAGGGACACATCTAAAACATGCAGGATAGTGGCTCTCCAGGACCAGGGTTGGCTGTCCCTGGTCTAGGCTATAAAACTATAATGACAAATCTTGTAATATTGAGGAAATATGGATGTTTATATCTTAAATCAGTATTAACAGGACATGTTATGAGCTGTAGCCATGATTCGTCCACGGTTTAGAAACATCAACATTTCTTTAAATGGGAGATTTTTCTTTCTTAATGACATGTGAGTAAATTAATGATTAGTTGTGGTACAAAATTCTCATTTACACTCAGAGCATGAACAATATTTTAGATATTTAGAGGTAGATCATTTAAAATCATAGTTAAGTATTAAAAAAAAATCAATGTTGAGAGAAATGAAAAACCATCTCTGAGGCATTTTGGAAGCAAAGATATCACATTAAACAAAACTAACCAATGCAATGATATTTATTAGAGCCCGACCGATATGGGATTTTTGGGGCCGATGCCGATACCAATATTGGGGGCTAAAAAAAAGCCGACATCCAATACATCCGATATTGGTCGATAACCGATATATTGGCTGATATATGAAATAAGAACACTGATCTACACAGGATATAATAATCTTAGATAATTGCGAACAGGTGGATTAACAGTTGCATAAATATTTGTTTATCTCACAAAGATCATTTACACAACTTTCAAATGCAAACTATGCAATCACATAGGAAGTGTAGCTCCGTGATTATGTGACTGTGTGTGTGGGGGGGTGATAGCGTCATTGTCCGAGCAGAAGTGAAAGTGAAATTAACTCGCTTTACTGTTCCTCTAACTCTCCAGGCAGCACACACACACACACACACACACACACACAGGAGAAGCGAGCGACAGAATCTCCGCGCAGCAAAAAAGTTAATACATTGGCTACATATTGGCCAATGTTGATTAATCAGTCGGGCTCAAATATTTATCACAATATTAGTCTGTATTATGATATTTCTCATTATTGTTTTGTATCCCAGACCCCTGTTAGAAAAAAAACACATGAAATCAACATGTCCCAATACACTGGACCTCTCTTCTACCTTATTAAAAGGACTGTTGTGCACTTAAATGATACTCATAAATGTGACTCCAGTATATTGTAAGCCTGACTTACCACCTTCTGTATCAAGCTATGTTTTGTGTTTTATTTCTCATGTAAGAGCTGTCGTGCATGTTTTGTTTTGTGCCTAGTTTTTAGAGGACACTATTTTGTTGAATGGAAAACTAAAATTGCAATAAAAACACTGACAAAAAAAAAACATGTCCCAATACTTTTGTCCATGTAGTATATTTTTCATGTTTTCCAAAGTTGAAATCACTGATAGAGGTGAGTGGAAGTTTAAAGGGGTCATATTTTGCTAAACCCACTTTTATTAGTCTTTGGTTCATTTATTTGTGTATTTGGACCCTAATAGTTCATAAAGTTTGAATTTGAACCCTCCAGCTGCTGCAAAGCTATCTTTATATTCATTCTGGCAAAAACTGAGTGGATTTCTACAACCTGTTTTAATTCCTGCATAATTTGCTATGTTTTATAACTAGTTACATCACGACATTTGCACATAAAAGGTCAAGACTTCCGACGAACATTTCTCCGAGTACGACTTAACTGTTTATCAGCAGCAGCGGTTGTAGTAAAAACTGAAAATATGTCCAAACTTCGAGCCGATTAGCTAAAATGTTCAGTTGATGGTTGTATTAACGAACACAAGTGGCTGAACGGGACAGAAAGCACGGTCAACTACCCGGAAGGGGGTGGGGTCATGTGCATTTAAAGGGCCAGCACTCAAAACAACCTTTTTTGTGTCATTACTCAAAAATAGGGTTTAAGATGGACCTGTGGAGTTGAATTAATGAAGAATTCAGACCCAAGCAAGGCATTTACAGTTCAAGGGAAATGTTTTAAAATGCATAATTCCATTTAACCCTTTCATGCATACTGGTCACTACAGTGGACAGTTCTTCTCCAGCTGTTCTCTTGTATATTTATAGGTTTTGTTGTTTTAGTTCCATATCAGCCAACACAGTGGACACTTATGCATCATCCCATCCACTGCAATTCATACTGTTACTGTAATTTTGCTGTTCTTGATAAACCTGATCTGCAGTAACATGCTTTAAATCAGTTCCAAATTGTTATTGGTCTGTAATTAACAGTTTTCTTAATCAAAAAGGGTTTTTTTTGCATGAAGTTAGTAATAACTAGTATTAGAATATGTTAAAATGTGAGAAAACATTAGATTATCTGCATGATTAATGTTTTTGTTTCATAGTTTTTCGTCTTCTAACTCCTTTTTGAGTGTAGATGAATGATTTTGGAATTTTGAATTTGCACGTATTCTGTAAATGCTCAAAATAAACAAAAAATAATGAATGAATGAACAGTTTTCACACACTATATGACTTTCTGATGATGGAGTTTAACTATTTCATGCATGAATTATGAGACCCTTAGTCAATATTTTTTCTTGAGTGTTTTTATTCCTCTTTAGGCATGAAAAAAAACAATGCAATTGATTTTTTTTTAAATAAACCTATTTTTCGTGGAGTTACAAAAATGTCCACTCAGCTGGACACCATGCATTTCAGTTTTGAAGCAAAGAAACATTTAAAAATCATCATCAGAAAGTGATGTACTGTGTGAAAACTATGAAATAATAATATTTTTAATGCCACTAATTGCTAAATTGCTACTGTTTTCTCACATTTTATCACACTCTAATATTAGTTTATACTCATTTCATGGAGATATTATCCTCCTGAGACCCAGGAAATTGACAGTTTTAGCTTTTTTACATTAAAAAATTGTCTTGATTAGAAACTGCATAATGCAACAGTTTTTTTCAGATCCATTTTTAAAATTATTTTTATCTATTGATTGATTTTTTTAATGGAATGTCTTTTGCAATGCACAGCATTTTTAAAGTAAAACTGTCAAACTTTTATCCCCTACAGAGGACAAAATGCATTGCTGGGTTTCAGAAGGATATGCAAAAAAAAAAAAAAAATTCCAGAAAACTGTTAATTACAGTCTAATAACAATTAGCAATTGATTTACACTAAAACATGTTACTGCAGATCAGGTTTATCAAGAGCAGCAAAGTTACAGTAATTGTATGAATTGCAGTGTTTTGGATGATGCATAAGTGTCCACTGTGTTGGCTGATATGGAACTAAAACAACAAAACCCATGAATAAACAATAGAACAGCTGGAGAAGAACTGTCCACTGTAGTGACCAGTATGCATGAAAGGGTTAAATACATGTTTCTTTGCTTCAAAAATTAAAATGCATGGTGTCCAGTTGAGTGGACGTGTTTGTAACTCCATGAAAAACAGGTTCATAAAAAAAAAAAAAAATCAATTGTATTGTTTTTTATGCCTAAAGAGGAATAAAAACACTCAGGAAAATACAAAATATCACTCCTTTAAGTCCTTCCTCAGTTTGACTCAAGAACCTAACAAACTCCAAGAACACAGCGATCATCTGAATCCAGCCTAAGCCAGCAGTTCATCGAAGGAAGGCGACTACAGTGGCGTCTCTGTCTGACTTAAAGGGATCTAAAGTGGCTGACGGTGTCCATCTTCACAGCACGATCTACTGTAGTTCACTGACAGATGACAGACAAGCACTGACCCACACAACTGTGTAAGTGAAGACGCTCAGAAGGAAGTGGAATAACGCCATATTACCGAAATATAAATATCTAAACTTTAAATGAGGTGCTTGCGCCACTCAAATTGCATAACAGCGGCTTGAGTCACACTTTTCTGCAAAGTATAGTTTATATTTCATACTGTTGACTCACTGAAGGTGTAAAAGGGATTTCACAATAAACAATGTGAGGCTACAGAGCAGACTGCCAGCTTTGGATTTGAGGTTGTTTTGAGGAGAAATGACGTTAATATGACGCAAAAGAAAATGTTTTAAAACCCTTTCGAAGCTAGTTTTGCTTCCATGTCAGCTTGACGACGTGACAGCGGGTCGTGGTTACATTTCCAGCTGTTCACTCACCGGACGTCGTTTTGCTGCGGAGGTTTCTTCTGCCCCACCAGGTTCACTGTTCTTGCTTGGATAGGCTTCTCTTCTCTGAAACACACAGTTGGAAACAAACTGTTATTTCAGAACTCCACTGCACCACTTAAATCTTTTACTTAGGCATCTCTGTTGTATTTTTTGCAGTTGTAGTCTTAATAACTTTCCTTTACAATGAACCAGGACTTGCACTCACAGCCTAGTCTAGGTATGTTGGGCAGGTAAGTAATCAGCAAGGTTCGAATCGTTTTGGATTTTTAGTTTTTAGTTTAGTTTTATTTAGTTTTGACTTTTTTTCTGTAATTCCGTTAGTTTTAATTAGTTTTTAGAGCAGGTTTGCTAGTTTTTATTAGTTTTTGTTATTTTCTAAATGCTTAGTTTTAGTTTAGTTTTAGTTTCTTTATATCTTTTCTCTTCTTCTTCTTCAGTATCACAATAGTACTGTTGTAGTAAACAAACAACCGAACAAAATACCCATGTGAATATAGAAATAAAAGACCTTAGAAAACAAAAACAAAAATGAACCTCCACCATATCTGCATTTGAATAAATACAGAAAAAAAATAGATACAGTACTTTTTAATATCGATACAGTATCATGAAGTGAAATATCGCGATATATTGCAATACCGATATTTTCTTACACCCCCAGTGATAATAGGTGCTATTCTGGATTTACAACATCAACATTTGGCTTCATATCCTCACCTTAACTGCACCAGCTTGTTCAGATTATGTTATCAGATCTAAAAAAAACTGCAACCAAACTCCGTTAATCTCGCATTTCCAGTTCGAGTATGAGTTAAAGTTTGCAATTATTTGATCAAACTGAAAAAGTAGACCTTACAAATATCAATTACATGGTAAAAATATCCACTGAAATGTGTATTTCAGTATCTGTGATGCCGTTATGTTCTGATGACAGGCCCTGGATATCAGCAGTAAACTTAAAATAAACACATCCAGTGGGCTCTGATCAGTCTGATCACAGAGAAACCAACCCACACTCTTATAAAATGAGACAAATCTGTGTATTATCGATACTTCCCTCTCATAATGACACACTTTGGAAACATGACCGATAGCGAAATCACTTAGTTCCCTGTTGATATTAACCTGGAGGCTTGTGTTTGAATAAAATATGATATAAGGACATATGTTGCTGGTGTTGTCTTCTTGAACAGATGCATACTTTAAACTTTTGCACCCTGCTTAAAATGCATGCACATTTTTACATTTTTAAATCGTTTTTCTCACTTTTCAGGCATCCATTTTCAGTTTATTTACATTTTTAAGGGTGGAAATGAATAAGCAGATGTCGGGATTATCTGCTGCTTTTCTGTTTGTTATCCATGATAAACATATACAAACTGACAAAACCAATGCACACTTCATATGCAGAATAACAGAGTGCACAAATTAAACATGTCAAAAGTTCTAGTAGATCTTCATATTTTGCCAAAACAGTTTAACCCATAAAGATCCAGTGCTGCTTTTGTGGCAGTTCCCAAATTAAGTTTTCTCTCGATTTCAGATTCAGATTCAGAAAACTTTATTTATCCCATACAGGCAATTCATTTGCAGCTTACAACAGACATCAGCCCACATCCAAAGTGCAATGTGACAAAAATAAATAAATCAGTGCACAAATACAGGATTATTGAAAGCAACTACAAATAAATGCATTTAAATAATCAACAATAAATAATCAATAAATACCAATGCAGACTAAATGACTAAAAGACCCTATTGGTTCTGGTAATATCTTAAAAAAGAAAAAAAAAAAATCATATAAAATGACTGAAATGCTTCTGTCAGAGTTTAAAAGTGTGATAGCTGAAGGAATAAAAGATTTTGAAGATTTAACCTTTCTTAAATGATGCATTTTCCTATATTCAATTCACTGATTGTGTAGATGTTCCTAAAAGCTCAGGCTAAAGTTAAGGCTTATTATATCAAAAACAGAGAAAACTGAGAAAAACGTGACTTTTTCAGCAAAATCGATCATTAACTGAATATATACCGAGTATGTCCGTCCACTGTCCATCCATGGATTTTACTGGTGAATCAATGCTGTAGATGATGACGGTGTCTCCACAGTAACTGCAGAGCCTCTGAACGTCCAAATGGGTCATATCTGATGACCATGAAAAGACGACAAACTGCATTTTACACCAATTATTTACATGGATTGAAAGGATAAGTGGTTTAGAAGTCATTGAACATTTTAGATCAGTGGATGCTTTTGGTCGCTGGTGGCTGTTTGGGTCTTTATGGGTTAAAGACAAGCTATACAATAACTGTCATCTTCATCCAGCCTCTTGTATAGGTTTTCTGAAGCCTTTTCTGAAGCTATTAACAATGTATATATAAAATTATTACAGCATAATGATTGCATAAAAAGCCCACCGTATCGAATACACACACCACACACCCACAAAAAACCATACAACTAACTATTCTTACATTTTGTGGAAATGCGTCATTCAGTTCCGGCCAAAGACTGACATTTAACCCTCAATCAAACCTTTAACCCATAAAAACCCAGTGGTACTTTTGTGTCAGTTCCCAAATGAATTTTTCTCTCTATTTTAACCTTTCTTAAGTGATTTATCACCATTTATTATAATATTATCCTCTGTAGTTTGTATTTTTTTTCAGTTAAAATAATGTATTTTCTTAAATTTAATTTACTGATCATGTAGATCACAGGTTTCAAACATGCGGCCCAGGGGCCAAAACCAGCCCACCGAAGGACCAGCCCGCAGGATGAATTAGTGAAATACAAAAATTATACTGAAGATATTAACAATCAAGGATGTCAAAATAAATTTAGTTCAATTCCATCTAAAGTGGGTCAGACCAGTAAAATACTATCATAATAAAGTGTAAAAAATGAAAACCACATATTTTTCTTTTTGTTTTAGTGTAAAAAAAGTCAAATTACACAAAAATCTTAACATTTACAGACTATCCTTTTACAAAAAATGTGAAAACTCTGAACAAATACGAACAACCTGAAATGTCTTAAGAGATTTAAGAGTAATTTTACAAATATTCTGTCTGCTGTTAAATGTTTTGTGCACTTGTAGATCCACTGTGATCTGTACATTGTAATGAACATGTAAAACTGAGAAGCTGAGGCCAAATAATGGCCAAATAATTGTTAAAATTGCATTTTTTTTTTCTTAATAAATTTCATTTTGGTCATGGTTCATGTTTTTCCATATTTTTTTAAAAGATAGTTTGTAGATGTAGAAGTTTTGATAATATAATCTTACTTTTTTCACTCTAAAACATAGAAATTAGATATACAAATTTTGGAATGGATGTCATTTATGTATTATTATGTTATTATTTTAATGATCCGGCCCACTGCAGGTCATATTGGGCTTTATGTGGCCCCTAAACTAACATGAGTTTGACACCCCTGATGTAGATGTTCATAAAAATTAAGAGTAAATTCAATGGTTATTATATCACAACAATGAAAACTAAAGAAAAAAGTTACTTTTTCAGCAAACTATATCTTTAACTGAACATTAAACAAGTGTCTCCATCACTGTCATTAATCCAACTCCATGGGTTTTAGTGGTGAATCAATGTTGTAGATGATGACGGTGTTTCTACGGTCACTACAGAGCCTCTGAACGTCCAAATAGGTCGTATCTGATGACCATGAAAAGATGACAAACTGTATTTTACACCAATTGTTTACATGTATTGATAGGATTAGTAGCTCTAGGGTTATTAAACATTTTAGATCAGTAGATGCTTTTGGTCACTGGTGTATATTTGGGTCTTTATGGGTTAATGAAGACTATACTAAATATGAAGTGAATTGAAGAGTCCAGTTTCCTCAGTTCAGTCGTACAGCGTCTATTATAGTTGGAAACCTGTCTGATAAGTCTGATGTAAGTTTAAGGTGAATGTACTTTTCTCAGTTCAGAATGTGCTTTAGGGACTGATGGAAGGAATAGGAGGTAAGACAGTAACTTCCTGTACTTTTTGAAGGATCTCTTTGTGAGATAGAAGCAGACCAAGAATAGCCGTGTGTTAAGAATATGCCAAGTCTGCAGATGAACAAGGCAGTCAGTCTGATCTGAGCAGAGAGCGTACATTTTAAGTTGTTATGGTTATAAATACAGTTAAACAAGGCTTGAATAAATGAATAAAAATGGTATACAGGTAAATGAGTGCAATGGAGGAGAAACTATATTTAACTTTTATTTAAAAAATGACATATGGGAGTACTGCATGTACATTGCATGTGCATTTTTTTTGGAAAACTTTTTACTATAAATGCCTTTATTGATATTTCTATTGTTTTACATGATTGGCTATGTGACTATTATATATTTGGTACATTTGCAAGACTCTGAGTTTGGCCAAACCAGTGCTGGATGATCTGGTTTACTGGTTTTACTTTGCCATTATACAGTTGTGGAAAAAATTATTAGACCACCCTTCTTTCCTTCAGTTTCTTCTTCATTTTAACCTTTTCATGCATGAATTATGAGAACCTTAATCAAGATTTTTTTTCCTGAATGTTTTATTCTTCTTTAGGCATGAAAAAAACAATGTGATTTTTTTTTTCTATGAACCTATTTTTCATGGAGTTACAAAAATGTCCACTCAGCTGAACACCGTTCGTTTAATTTTTGAAGCTCAGAAACATGCATTTACTGGCATACTGTGTGAAAACTATGAAATAAAAACATTTTTACCCTCCTGAGACCAAGCAATGCATTTTTGTCCTCTGTAGTAAAACTGACAGTTTTACTTGCTGTCCATTCCAAAGAACATTCCATTAAAAAAAATAAGTTAATTAAAAAATGTATCTGAAAAAAAAAACAAAAAAAAAAAACTGTTGTATTATACGGCTTCCAATTAAGACAAGTGTTTAATGGAAAAAAGTTAAAATTTTCATTTTCCTGGGTCTCTAGGAGGTTAATGCTGCTAATCTGATGTTTTCTCCCACTTTAACATACTATAATACTCACTCAGGTAATATGCCAAAAAAAAAAAAAAAAAAAAACTCTGTTAATTACAGTCTAATAACGATTAGTAATTGATTTAGATAAAAGAACAGGAAAGTTACAGGAATGTCAGTGTATGGGATGATGCATAAGCGTCCACCGTGTTGGTTGATATGGAACTAAAACAACAAAACACATGAATATACAAGAGAAAATCTGTAGAATAACTGTCCACTGTAGTGACCACTATGCATTAAAGGGTTAATGCCTGGTACAACAAAAGGTACATTTGTTTGGACAAATATAATGATGACAACAAAAATAGCTCATAAGAGTTGAATTTCAGAGCTGATACCTAACCATTTTCCATGGTTTTCTTGATAATAACCAAAATCACTTCAGTTCTTACATCATTATCTATGGCATTGTACTGACAAAAACAGTGCTTTTAGGCATTCCATGTTTTCTTTTCTGTCTGTCTTAGTCACATGATACACACAGGAGTTAGTACTTGATTGCAGAGGTGAGTACTCCCAGGTTCATCTAGTCAAAGTCCTACCATGTATTGGCTCCAACCTGTTCACCTAACACAGGTGATTCCACTAATTATCCCATCTACCTGATTGAGGAGTTGTGCTCATCAAAATGGGCTGCTTCAGCGAACAGATTGGAACCAATACATGGCAGGACTTTGACTTGATGAACCTGGGATTACCCACCTCTGCTTGATTGCATAACCATTGTTTTTTGATGACTTTTGATGGTCTAATATTTTTTTCCATGACTGTATGTATGAGTATGAGTTACACTGTAGCAGAGCTGAAATGACAAATCAAACATTCAAACGGGCAGAAAATTATGCAATATAATGTTGTTCAATCCTACAAATAAAATGAAGTTCCCCTGCCAATAGTGCATAACCTTCTGACTTAAGTTATAACTTTTCCACACCACAGTGAATCACAGGGCGACACGGTGGTGCAGTGGTTAGCACTCGTGCCTCACAGCAAGAAGGTCCTGGGTTCGATTCCAATGGGGGTGGAGTTTGCATGTTCTCCCCACGTCTGCGTGGGTTCTCTCCACGTACTCCCGCTTCCTCCCACCATCCAAAGACATGCACTAATAAGTTAATTGGTTAATCTAAATTGCCCATAGCTGTGAATGTGAGAGTGATTGTTTGTCTCTATATGTTCAGCCCTGAGATGAACTGGCGACTTGTCCAGGGTGTACCCTGCCTTCGCCCCTATGTAGCTGGGATAGGCTCCACGTGACCCCCGTGACCCTAGTGAGGATAAAGCGGGTTCAGAAAATGAATGAACAATAAATCACCTGCAACTTAAAGGTGCTGGAGACTTTCACAGCCTATTTTTCATCAGATCTGTCAAACCTCAGTCATATCCTCAGTATCATGAATCTGTAAGTCTTTCTGTGATTACTCACCTGAATCTCTTGCATTACAGTGAACAATTTCGAAGTGCCATCCACCATAAACAGTCCATGTGTTTACAAACAGAGCCGGGAGGTAACTTGGGCATCTTTGGAATTTTGTCACGACATGCATTGTGGGAGGCAAAGGCTCGAGCAGCCACCTTACAGCGGCAGGTGAAGCAGACACGATCGGAAACGGCAGGAACTCCCTTCCTTCTATGCATATTCCTCCAGCCGTTTCCGCGTGTTTGTTTCATCCATATAATACCATATGGTCGTGCTGCCGCTGTCACTATCAGGCGGCTGTGCGAACCTCCGTTTCCAACAATGCACATCGCGACAAAATTTCGAAGATGCCCGAGTTACCTCCCGGCTCATTTGTAAACACATGGACTGTTTATGGTGGACATCACTTTGAAATTGTTCACCATAATGCAAGAGATTCAGGTGAGAAATCACAGAAAGACTTACAGATTCATGATACTGAGGATATGACTGAGGTTTGACAGATTTGATGAAAAATTGGTCACGAAAGTCTCCAGCACCTTTAACTTTCTTTGCTTCTTTACCAACACGTTAACAATCCACCTATGCATGAACACAGACACACAACAGACATCTAATGAAGATGGGTTCAAGCCAGCGACAAATATCTTAGACTGTGAGTATTTTAGATCAGTTTTAGCTCAACTGTGTGTAGAATATTCAGCTACCAGCAGCCACCTGTACAAGCAAAAGTGGGGTAAACCCTGGATGTGTCACCAGTTTATCGCAATTTAGATTGACCAATCAGTGCATGTGTTTGGACGATGGGAGGAAGCCTGAGTATCAAACCCGGGATCAAACCCAGGACCTTCTTGCTGTGACTCTAAAGCGCTAACCCATGCACCACCTGCTAAATGTTTGTAGAATTATGAATATTCTGACATATCTGTTTTTAAGGTATGTTTGGATTAATGCTTCAGTTAGTGCGATAAAAGCTGTCTAAAGCAAAAAGATTAATTTGTCTATTGTGATATTTTATGGGGTCAAACAAACGTTATATTAATCAACATACAATAGTCATTATGATTATGATGGTTTGGATTTATGCAACAGATCTTTTGTTTGCACATGTAAACATTACTTCCTCATTATCCCTGTTTTGAGATACCAGATTATGCATGCTCTGTAAAGGAGTGCATATACAGTTGTGGAAAAAATTATTAGACCACCCCTTGTTTTCGTCAGTTTCTTGTTCATTTTAATGCCTGGTACAACTAAAGGTACATTTGTTTGGACAAATATAATGATAACAACAAAAATAGCTCATAAGAGTTGAATTTCAGAGCTGATATCTATCCATTTTCCATGATTTTCTTGATAATAACCAAAATCACTTAAGTTGTTGCATCAATATCTATGGCATTATACTGACAAAAACAGTGCTTTTAGACATTCCATGTTTTCTTTTCTGTCTGTTTTAGTCACATGATACACACAGGAGTTAGTACTTGATTGCATAACGATTGTTTTTGATGACTTTTGATGGTCTAATAATTTTTTCCGCGACTCTACGTATACCTCATCATGATCTTTGACTATTGAGAAATATTTGCACGTCCAGCCTCAGCTTCAGCCAAAAAACAGAAGCTATAGTCTGTCTCACATTATGTCGTATGTCGTAGTATTCCTACCATTCTCTTTCCTTTAGCTTATCTGCGTATTACCGTCCTCCTCGCTATGTATAACCTACAACCTCTGAGCCGCAGCCACATGTCGTCTTGTGATATTTTTATTTCTTTTTTGAGATTTTAGTCATTTTAACACCACAGTTCTAATATTTTCACCAAAGCAAGTTCTGTCATGACACTGTCAGTGTATGTTGCACTTCGCACCGACAAGGACTGGTATCATATTTAAAGAAGAACAAACCACCCAAACGACCGAGAGAGCTTTTACTACTTATTCCAGGATGATCATGCATGGCTGTAACAAAGAATAGAGATACTGTAGGTCTGGATATGGAAGAAAGCACCAACAAAAGCGTTTCATTCTGTAGTGGTCATGAAAGGAGGTTAATTCTGTAATGAAAGCATGACATTTATATCAGGCACTGGCTAGTTTCAGTCGAAAAAAGCATCCAATTGTTGACCAATTCTCATGTGAACTGGCTACAGGATGGCAGTTTCCCAATATGTAGCAGGACAAAGTCAGATTAGATACCTGTGTTGCGTTGTAAACATCACAGACACCTGCGCAAACAGCACACAGTGGATATGAATAACCAGATTTCCCTATGTTCCATGTAAAAGCTATATCCCGAATACAATCAAAACTGGGATAAGCCTATTTTATGGCTTCACAGTACACATACGAAGAGGTATGAGATAGCAGCAGGACTGAGGCTAAGAATATCCTAAACGCTCATACCAGTAGTGTATTCTCTGCCTCTCTGCCTGCATTACAACCCACACTATCCTACTGCTAGTACACTCACCATGCATGTATTAGTCAACCAGTGCGGTGCAGACCCAATCGTAAAGACACACACACGCACACATTCGCTCTGCTATGGCAATCGACATCCAAACACGGACGAAGCCATAGTAGGTTAAGAAACAGATGATGTGCTGACAGCCTGCCTTATTTGCAGGAGCTATATGACAAGAGTGAATCCGCAGAATGAAAATGATGCATAGCCACTTAAGGCCGAAGCTACGTATATATTGGACATTTCCTTCTTTAGATGCAATGAATCGATCTTCTGTTCCAGCGCTGGGCTATCAGTCCGCACAGAGAGCTTAAAATAGAACAGGGACGTAAAGCTTGAGGAGCGCCTCGCTTAGGTGGGTCGGCCTATATCTCTTCTATCTGGCCATATGCATGCAGACCATGCAGAAAACGTGAGAAAGACATTGTTGATGCATTTTCTACTCTATGCCTGGAGGGGTGGGGGGGGTTCATTCCTGCACCGAACGCTGGGAAAAAAAATACATCTGGAGGAGACTTTGCTCCATGCATGTGCTGTTGGCGGTATAGAAGAAGAAGAGGAGGAGGAGGAGGAGGAGGAAGAGGAAGTCAGCCTTCATCAAAATGACAGTACACAGGCACCTTTCTCCTCCTGTTATAGGCCTACTGGTTCTATAACAGCCTGTGTGATGTCTGTTGCAAGAGCACTGGCCTACATACAGTGCATAAGGCTGAGAAAGGCTCAACCGCACCCCAGAGCTGAGAACAGCAGCTGTTGAGATGGATGCTGCAAGGATAAAAGCCAACAGGGAGGGTTTTACTTTTACTATTCTCAATGCCAGGCTTTAGTGAGCCTTCTGCACATTTCTACACCACTCAACCCCCTCCTCCTCCTCCTCTTCCTCTTCCTCCTGCTGCATCTATCAGTGAAATATTTCAGGTCAAGTGCAAAATACTCTCCACTATTAGTGTCAATGATATCAGATGAGACATTTCTCCCATGCAGGAAAGTGGAGTGATACTGGTGCTGGGACTGATGGGACATGGTGACACACCTGTTTTTTCTTCTACCTGACCCACGATCCGATCAGATCGCCAAAATACAACATGTTGTGTACGCGTTTGTGCATGTAAATCCGCATTATAGTTTTTTAGCAGCTTATTAGTTAACATTTTTCACCTGTGGTTCTCAGAAGTTACGTGGATGTAACTTTTTTTTGTTGACCTTAGTACTGACAGGGATTACTCACATATCTTCTTCAAATTGCAGGATTTATATTTTGTTTTTGGGATGTTTACATACTGAAAGGACGCTCCACTTTTGGAGTTTGAGCATTACTAATAAAATGAGGTTCAGCGTCACACACTTGATGACAAAGTCGACATATGCGTAGGACAGTGACCATGTGATGCACTGAGACGCATCGAGAATTGCAGTGTATTTGACTCATTCTCAGGTGAATCTTAAATTCACACCTCACATAAACAAGTAAACAAATTGACTAATGATGTGTTCACTAAAATGCACCCTTTTCTTAACCCTAACCAAAGTACTTTCTTATAGCGGAAACACTTAACACCTACTGGAGTCAGGATGTAAACTCCATGTCCCTGGTGGCAAAGTCCTGGATTTGGTAAATCCGCCACCCTCCCTAAACACCTCCTACATTAAAAAAAAAAAAAAAAAAAAAAGTACTGTAACTCTATGATTCATAAATATTAAGATTATGCACACATGTATGGTTTTAAATCAACATTATTTTCGGTGGTGATTATGTTGCACTGACATCCTATAAATGAGGCTCAGGGAGAATCTGGGAACTGGACCTAAACCAGGTCTGAACTGGCCCCTGTGCATGTTTTCTCTTGCACACAGCTGCAGCCTGTATGGGCCTGTGAATGTGTGGACGGACCTGCAGGATGTACACACACACACACACACACACACACACACATACACATGGTCAGATACAGAGAGGAGCAGTGGTCCTGATGCTGAAGCATTTGGCAGCATCCATAACAGAGGACAGAGGCGGATGGACTTGTACAGAACGGAAATAGTCCAGGCCCAGTCTCTCTCTCTCTCTCTCTCTCTCTCTCTCCTCAAACACACATTAACCACACAAACAGACACTCACACACACTATCTTCTCCTCTCCTCTCCTCTCTTACTTTAACATGGCCTCCTCCTTCGCCTCCTCCTCCCGTTGCCGAGCCAGCACAGCCATGATGATCTTCCTCTCCTCCTCAGTCAGATGGCTCAGGTCCGGCTCAGGGTTGGCCGGGGCGACGGGTGGGCGCGGGCCGCCCCGAGGGCCCACCGAGGCGAACATCTTCCCTATACCACCACCACCACCACCACCACCACCTCCACACACCCCCTCCCTCCCTCCACCACCTCCTCCTCCTCCTCCTCTTCCTCCTCCTCCTCCTCGCCTCGGTCGGGATCACGGATAGAAAACCCGCTGGCGGAGCCCACGGATCACGACATGGCCCACGGACAAAGCAGCGGTTGGAGCGACTGATGCGGAGGTCCCATGGCGGTGGCGGGGGGCGCTCAGGGCGGCGGCGGCAGCGGCGGCAGCTCCGGTGTCGGTGCTAGCGGTGGTAGTAGTAGTGGTAGTGACGGCGGTGGTGCAGCCTAGTAGAGCGGCTCGGTTCCCGGTTTCAGCCGTTTTCAGCCTCTCCTTGTCCCTCTCGCTGCTCCGCTGTCTTCTCCCCCCACCCCCCTCCCACCGCCCGCCCGCCCGCCTTTCCCCTCCACCACCTCCGCTTTACGGGGAGCCCATATCTCCGGCGGTCGGTCGGGATGACGGCACACGGAGGGGGGGGATCTCGCTTCCTTTCCTTCAGTCCAGGCAGAGGGGAGGGGGGTCCCTGAAGGCGGTTCGGGTCTCCGCTCGGTCCGTTGGGTCTGGATGTGAGGCTGCGGGGCGAGGCGGCCACTTCTTGTTTTCCAGCAGTAGCGCCGCCGCTGATGCTGATGCTGATGCTGCTGTCAGGGAGACGGAACCGTCAATGGGACCGCAGCCCCTCAAGCGCGTTCACTTCTCCTGCGGCGGGAGCGCGCAGCTCTCATTTGAGAATGGGGGCTCCACTCACCGTTAACATGCGCGCTCACGCCAGCCTATAGCACACCCTGAAAATAAAGGGTTCTTCACAGATGCATTGGTTTGACTGTTTCAACCTTCAGCACAAGAATGTTTCAGAAAGATCAATTAGGACAGTGATTTCCAACCTTTTTTGGCTCGTGACCCCATTTTAACATCACAAATTTCATCCCCAGACATTCAAAACTGAGACTTTTTTTTTTTTTTTTTTTTTTGCTAAAATTAATTTATTTTTGATCATGTAATAGTTTGCTATATTATGCTGCAAATAAACTTTAATTTTAAGCAACATTTAGAATATATAATGTAATTTTTTACAAGTAAGTTTTAATTCTTATCAATTACTAGAAATTTCATGCGACCCCAGACATTCAAAACTGAGACTTTTTTTTGTTGTTGCTTAAATTAATTTATTTTTCATCATGTAATAGTTTGCTATACTATGTTGCAAATAAACATTAATTTTAAACAACATTTAGACTATATAATGTAAATTTTTATAAGTAAGTTTTAATTTTTTTTGTCAATTACTAGAAATTTCAGGCGACCCCATTTGAATTCCAGGCGACCCCACGTGAGGTCCCGACCCTAAGACCCTTGCGTCGTGATCCCATTTTAACATCACAAATTTGTGGCGACCCCAAACATTCAAAACAGAGAGTTGTTGTTTTTTTTTTGTTTGTTTTGTTTTTTTTTTTGCTAAAATTAATTTGTTTTTGATCATGCAATAGTTTGCTATACTATGTTACAAATAAATATTAATTTTAGACACATTTAGTCTATATAATGTATATTATTATAGACGGAGGCAGAAAAGCCAGGTGTAGATTACTGCACAAAGTCAGAATTTGATTTTCCTTGGTCAGGATATGTACAGTCAGTCCAGCTTGGATTTTCAAGGCTGACAATTAATACTGAACAAACAAGAACTCAAACTATGAATTATGAAAGAGCTGCAGCATCTGAAACCGACCACAGTGAACATTTGGCAGATAAACAGTACCACAGTGCTTCAGTTTCAGCTTCACAGTTTGTCTTTTATAGATTATGATTGTTTCTGTCAACTCACCATATATTTTTTATTAGTTGTTGTTTTTTGTTTTCTTTATCAATTACTAGAAATTTCAGGCGACCCCATTTGAATTCCAGGCAATCCCATGTGGGGTCCTGACCCCAAGGCTGAAAAACACTGAATTAGGATGAAACAAATACACATGCAGGTTTGAGTCTTTTTTTTTTTTTCCTGACAAAAAAGGAAACCTTTAATATCCTTTTCCACAGCAGATATTTTGGCTCGTCTCAGCAGGAAAAACAAAGGTGATCCCAATTACATTAATGATAGATCTGTTCCATTTCAGTGTCCCAGAAAGCCAAAAAATAAACTGATGCACCTATGGAGTGCAGCCAGGCTGACATAACAAATCAAATACCAAAGTTTTCCACAGACCTAACTTCACAGTGGAAGATACTGAATTAAAGCAAAGCTGTCCAAGAGATTAACTAAAGGATAACTAACTAAACTTTTTAAAACTATGTCCTACATGTGATATGAAAACATAATAAGCTATAATGGTGATAATAATACAACAGCATAAAATGTTTCTATATGCATGTCTTGCTGGTCATAGATAAATAAAAATAAATAAATGAATAAATAATAAATACATACATGAAACAAACTCCCACTATTCATGGAAAAGTGAAAGGAATGTCACCTTTGGCTTTGACTTTTCCATGTGACCATCATTCAGCCTTCAGAAACCAGAGTCCAGGTGGTGTTACTGCACAACAAGTTCTCTGAAAATATATGAATAAATATGAGTAACTACAATTCAAGTTTGCATTAACAAATTCAGACTCAAAACTTTAGTTATACAGCTATATAACGAAGGAATGATATTTGGGTAAAAAAAAAATATATATATATGGATTATGAATTATCTGACAAATACATAACAGTGGAATGCCTTCAAAAATGCCTATTTTTGGATCAATATGAACACAGAAAACAAGATTCATTGTCTCAGTTGTCAAGGCTGGTGAGAGCTATAGTTTACTGAATAACACCTGTTACTGCACGCAAAAATTTGTTAAATATATTATGCATAATTTAATGTTACGCAATGAAACCCGGTGCTATGTGTTTTTTTCAGAGTTAGCAGTGTTTTTAATCACCAAAATTTAATTAAACTTCATGACCGTATTGAATGTTGATGTATCAGATGTAAGGAAAAATAAATCCATAAATAAATAAATCTGTGACTTTGAAAATAATTAAAACAAAACTGTTTTCTTGCTCTTTTATCACTAAAATAGTAGTTTTGGATTTTTTTCTTTGTCTCGTTGAATTACTTAAAATAAAATCACTACATTTTCTAAATGTGTTTCAACCAGTGCAGTGTAGACCCAAACATTAAACTACTTTTACTTTATTTTATGACGTAAATTCTACAGTTGTTGAAGTATCACCTCAACATAGTCTCATTTTTTGCTGTGTGGTTCACTCCTCTCAAACACTGCAGATCAGGAACATGAAAGCAGAATATTACTATGAATATTATTAAAATATCAGGCATTGTGTCAGCGCAAGGTCTGACAAACCTGCTGAAATATTCCACAACCACAAACCAGGCTTGAGTCCAGATGAATCAGAGTCTATAGAACCATTAGTGTACACTAGTGAACCCTTCACAGTCAGAGTGGACGCTCTTTCCTCCTCCTCCTCCCTCCCACCAATCATTGCGTGTTAGAATGACGCTCATCCCCTTTTCTTTTTTTCTCTCTCTCCTTCCTTGCTCTCTCCCTCCCACTATTTCCCTCCATCCCCTCTTTCCTCCCCCCTGTCCTTTCTCCATATCCATACTTCAGCAGTTCGTATACAACTTCCTCAGATTGAGAAACAACCTGAAGGAGTCTGAGGCTGAAACCAAGCACATGTATGACTATGAGGTGGCAATTAGTTTGTCAGTGCAGAATATTTTAATTATAGGTTGTTCGAGCGAGTTGTTACTGAATATTTATAGTCAGATACAGGAGAATACATCACACAGGTGAACCTTAAGAAACATACTGTGTATTAGACATTCTAACTATATCTGTCCCTTTAGGTCTGTCATAATAATGAAATTTTAGCTGACGCTTAATGGTCTTTTATGTTATTTTATGCAACTAATATAGAATAAAGCCAACTTATACACATGCACATGAAGACTAAGAGTCATTTACGGGACCAGAACATTGGCGCACATTAAAAAGTTGCAGTATTCTTTGCTTTTTTCAGACGGATCATGCAATAGTGGGAAAAAGAAACTTTTCCAACACCCTTAAAATTTTGCACAATCTCAAATATTATTAAGAAATATCTGCAGAAAAATCTGCTTCATGTTTCAAAAGGTGTGGCTGCATCAGACAGATGTAAACAAATGTTTTTTCTGTTGTTGTTGTTTAGCAAGAAAAAATAACAAAACTAAATTCCTGATAGTTTCAACATGTCATGCACTGATGTGTTTCATTATTTTGCTGAAACATCTAATTTCGACCTCAATGGAACAGAGGGGAGCATGTGGGTTAGAGAATGGATCAATGCTTGGCAGAGTTCAATGACATTTGAGTGATTTTTAATACAATATATCGCAAAAACATGGAGTATCCAAAAGCTTTTTTCCACTACTGTGTCTTAATAACTTGGATTAAAAGTAGAGGACCACATTTGGCCCTTCATCTTAATATTGATTTTAATCAAATAGAACATAAATGAATGATATAAATCAGGGGTGTCAAACTCATTTTAGTTCAGGGGCCAGATTCAGCTAAATTTGATCTGAAATGGGCCGGACCAGTAAAATAATAACATAATAATATGTAAATAATGTCAACTCCAAACTTGTCTCTATGTTTTAGAGCAAAAAAGTTAATTTATATTAAGAATAGGGTTTACATCTACAAACTATCCTTTCAGAAGATGTGAATAACATGAACAAACTAAAAAAATAAGAGTAATTTTAACAATATTATGCCTCAGTTTATCATTTACACATGTGCATTATAACTTATAGATCACAGTGGATCTACAAATACACAAAACATTTAGTAACAGGCAGAATATTGTCAAAATTGTACTCACTTCTCTGAAGACATTTCAGGTTATTCGCATTTTTTGCAAAATTATACTTTGTTTTAGTGTAAATACATGAAAGTATTTACATTTACAAAGAGAAACATTTGGAGTTGTCATTATTTTTATGTTATTATGATAGTATTTTACTGGTCGGACCCACTTGAGATAGAATTGGTCTGAATGTGGAACCTGAACTAAAAGGATTGTTCATATCTTAGTGTAATTTTTGTATTTCACAAATTCATCCCAAGGGCCGGACTGGACCCTTTGGCGGGCCGGATTTGGCCCCTGGGGCGCATGTTTGACACCTGTGATATAAATTGTGTGAATCAGTATGATGATCTGAATGAATGAGAGAGGCAGTGATGAACAAAACAACACCAGGCAAATGACAAGCCTAAAGTGCAAAGCAAGTGATCAGGGAGACAGAGGGAGGCGGACTGAGTCCAATGTCTCATATAACTGAGGAGACGCCTGCTCAAGGTGTGAGTCACTGGAGGATGACTTCCTGCTCTTTATGTAAAGCCACACCCCCACATGGCAGCCCAGACAGGAAGTGTTTGAAGCTGTTATAAAAGCTGGTTCATGACCTGATTCTGACACAAATGTTGAAAGTTTAAGGCAAACATGAAACTTCAGTCTTATCCAACTACACAGATAAAAAAGAACGGTGATGTTTGTTATGATTATGCAAAGTAACTGTGGTTTGTTCTAGTAAGTGAAATGTGGTGATTATGTAATACTTATAGCAGGTCTACGCAGAGGGGAAACTGGTTGTACAAAGTAGTAACACAATATCAAACACACACAATCAACTAAAAATATAGTAATCCATTAAATTAAAAGGTTATAAAAACAAACAAACAAACAAACAAACAAAAACAATAACAGTACTGTCTATTTAAGCAATGTTAAGTTTAAAAGCAGTTACCATTCATCTTCACCAAGCATGGCTGAGTGGTCAAGCTAATGTTATTTAATTATTTTTGAGTGAAGCAACAAAACTACCAAGGTTATGACACAGTATTTGTATCTGACTACCCTGTCCTTCAAGGTCTGGCACTTCTTTTCTTCTCTTTTTTGGAACTGTAACTTCAGACAGATGTTTCTCTTAGTACTACAAACACAGACACACACATATACAGATGTGTAAGTGAGTGACTAGATAGCTCAGTGGGCTTAGGTGCAGAAGATTGGTAGTTCAAATCCCAGCAGGAATGAAAAATGGACTTGCCTAAGAATAAGGCCCTTTTTTATACGTCTATACCTCGGTACAATAAGTGAATGAGTTATACTGGACATTGGACGTTGCCCGGGACAACAACAAGGTCCACAGGTGTTGGACAGGACATCCTGATGTCAAACTGGCTACTGGAGCAAGGCATTCATGGAGCAGGGAAGAGAACACAGTACTGATGGAGTGTTACGATGAGTGAGAACACAGTTTATACATATCAGTAATCATTGCTGGCCTAGTGTAATGATTATATACTGAGTACCAGTTACACTTTATCTATTACAGGGTGGGGAAGCAAAATGTACAATATTTTGAGGCAGGGATTGAAAGACAGTGAATGACCAATTAATTTATTAAAAGTCATGAGAATTTATTTGCCACAAGAAAATTTACATAATAGAAAATGTTTTTATTTTGTGTGTCCTCCTTCTTTCTCAATAACTGCCTTCACACGCTTCCTGAAACTTGCGCAAGTGTTCCTCAAATATTCGGGTGACAACTTCTCCCATTCTTCTTTAACAGTATCTTCCAGACTTTCTCGTAATAGTTTTGCTCATAGTCATTCTCTTCTTTACATTATAAACAGTCTTTATGGACACTCCAACTATTTTTGAAATCTCCTTTGGTGTGACGAGTGCATTCAGCAAATCACACACTCTTTGACGTTTGCTTTCCTGATTACTCATATGGGCAAAAGTTTCTGAAAAGGCATGGATAATAGTGTTAGGTATGATTATGACATCAATATATGTTTGGTTTCAAAACAATTGATGTAGTGCCTGCTGAGAAAAAACAACTAAATGTTCATTGTAAATTTTGCTTCCCCACCCTGTACGAATAAATTACATTGTCAAAATTGTTTATCTTATCTTATCTTATCTTATCTTATCTTATCTTATCTTATTTTATCTTTACATGGTTTAGGAAATCCCCATAGTAAATACAGACTTTTGAGCACTTAAGGTGCTTATACTTGACTTTAAAAAATGTCATTTATCTGCATCAGTCAGATCCTGAAGCGTGGACTGTGTTTCAGGACCATGGTCAGCTCACTGAGCAGCAGGATGGCTGCTGCGTTTTAAGAAAAAAAGTCAAGCTCTAATTCTTCGTTATCAAATCTAAATCACTTCATAACGCACCAAAAACACTAAGTGCTTTTACCCTACAGGCAGGATCCAGTCCATACTGGTTCATAAGGTCCTGTTTAAACAAACATGTGAGCGGAAGAAGCCAAATGATTCACTGTTTTATTTGTAACAGGCATCAGTCATATAACAACTGTAATTATTAATGTGTTAGAGCTTGAATGGGTGTTTCTGTTTACTTTTCTGAAAGTCTCTATGTGGTTTTTACCCCTCGGCCAAATCTACTTTAGTACTTTTACACCACACCACAAGGGGGTAGCAACAGGTTAGTACTGCTCTCACATCTAAGTCACAGTCACATGACATGGATCCTACTGCAAACTATAGATTCACACAACAACAAACAAAGCAACAAAACAACAGAAAAATACTGCACAAGAAAGAAACTACTATCAGTAATTCACAGCAGCAAGACAGAACAAAAAGCTAATAAAAGATGAGTGTATTAAGAACAATTGTAGCAGTTTCTTCACAACTTGTATATAAATAGTCATATCATCTCTTATGTGTACATTTCTGTGTTCATTTGTTCATATTTGCAAAATACACTGGAAAATACTGAAGTGCAGTAAAGCTACCCAATGAGAAACGTAGCAATTAAAGCTACTAAAGTTCAGAAATGGTAACAAAATAAACAAATTAAAATAAAACATACCAGAAAAATGCCTCACATTTGGGTTTATTGGAATAGCACCAATTTGTTCATGGGTCCTACATTAAAAAAAAAAAAAAATAATAATAATAATAATAAAAAAAAGCAAGCAAATAAACCTACATTTCCTTGGGAAATCGTAGCTCTAGACAGCAGTCTTCCACAAACTAGAGCCCAGGATTGTTAATTTAGCCTGTGAACTTCTAAACCAGCATGCAACAGTTTCTCTGAACAGCCAGCATTAATTAGCCCACAGTTATGATGCAGGTTGATATAAGTGATTATTAATTTGTTTTTTTTGTACCTACGAAATGCAAAATAAAAATCAACCATTATATTAGGATTTAACTGATGAGCTCATGATTGTGATTGGTGTGTGTGCACACATTAATGAAATAAATAACTGTAATCAAGTAGTATAAGCATTTGTGGCAAAAGTCTTACTTTTGGAGTTTAAGTAGCTAATATTTTGGTGTGAATTCTTTTGTTTTTAAATGTTTTTTTTTCATTGTAGTATTCAGTATTTTCTTTTATTTAGTTAAAAGAAGTTAATTCACTTTATTATGACTCTAGGAAAAGTGTCGTTAGCATTAGCATTAGCACATACAACACAATTATTATAACACTTTTAAAAATTTATTTATTTATTTATTTATTTATTTATTTGTAAACAATAATGCGCTTTATTATCCCTTTGGGAAAAAATTTGGTCTCTGCATTTTACCCAAGCTAATACACAGACTGTACCTAGCATTAGCACTTTGCATTAGCCCATAGTATCCACAGTTATTTTAACACATTGCCACCGTCTTAGTTGACTAAATGTTTATATACTAATTCATGAGTGAGTGAGTGACTTCTATCCAATCTAACAGATTTTTTTTTTTAATTGTTGCTGTATCTTTTTACTTCCAGTATAGAGGGAATGCACATACGTCACTTCCCCCTGGGCCACGCCCCTCTAAGTCAGACTGAGTGGCAAAAACAAACCGGCTCAACATGGTGGAGCATAGCAGTAACTACTGCGAAACTGGGAAAAATGTGGAATATAACATGAAATTAAAGACAGCTGGACTGGACATGGATCCATACAAGCTACCAAACAACAAGTGGTCTACGAACGTTGATATGTGGACAGAAATCACGTATCCTGACATTTATATGAACCTAATTTCAACGCTGGGAAAATACCCAATGCAAAGGCTGAAAGCATACAAAAGACACAGAGTTGTTGACATCCTCATCATCGTTAATTAGAGGATTACAGCTGGTGACTACTTTCAATTCAACATACTATCGTTTTTGAGGTTTTATGCCAGTGCAGACGTATTTTCTTGGCGGTGATTTCCAAGGTAAAGGCCCAGCAGTAGTGCTCACAGTTCACTACTGATTTACTGGAGTTGAACCCTTAGTACTGACCCAAGTGAGTGGATGATCTACTGGTACTGTGGAGATTTAAGTAGAGTTAACATCAAATACTTGATACAACACAGCTACAACAGCTTTGTGCTAGAGTACCCACTTATTTGGAAAACTAGGTTAGCCTCAGTTTAAGCTAGTTCACAAATCATGTAGAGCACAAAGTTCATAATCACACAACTGAAGACAAAAACGTTTCAGTTATTAAATATAGAACTAAATGACAGATGCTAACATTAGGAGCTTTACTAAGAAGTAGTTAGCCAAAACGATATGTAATTTAAGGTATGATTTTACACAAGAATACAGCATAAATTAACGTTACCTGACACGAAATGGCAACCACAAATCCAGGTTTTGTTGCCTGGATTCCAGTTATTTCTACGAATTGCAGCGATCCATCTGCTTCTTCTGTCTTTGGCTTTAGGTCGCCGCTAAAACGATAGCTCCGAGTACTTTTTAAACCTATTTGTGCAATCAATGGCACAACAGCTCTGCCCCATTTTAGCTTACCGGCTGACAGGCTGTAAACTATTGTCGTCATGCGGCGTCCGTCGTCGTCGTCTGTCATCCGTTACAAAACTTTCAATCGTCTTCTTGTCCGAAACTACAATTCCGATTGACTTCAAACTTAGAATACAGCTTCTTCATGATGATGTCAACAAAAGTTAGTGAAATTATTTGGATCTGGATCTGATGTTTGAAAAATGTCCCCACTGTAAGAGATAGGAAGTGGATCGATGCAATAACTCAGTAAATATAAATGATATCCAGTGTAAATTTCTGCAGTCCAGCCTTGATGGGGAGATGACCAAAACATAATGTCCACATGCTGATCAGGATCTTCTTCTGGATCTGGGAACTTACGGAAAATTTAACATGGGCTGTTATGGGGGAAAAATTCAATCGTCTTTTTCTCCCAAATTACAGTTCTGATTGACTTCAAACTTGGTATACAGCTTCTGTATGAGGATGTCAACACAAGGTATTGAAATTATTTCCATCCGGATCTGATTCTGGATTTGGTGCCACTTTGAAAAATTTTCCCATTATAACAGATAGGAAGTGGATTGATCCAATAAATCAGTATCAATGATGTGAAGTTGGAATTTGAATTTTTTACAGATCTGATTGGAATAGGACAAAAACATGGGCTATTTCTGTAATATAATAAATACACAGAACTGGGTGATAATAAATGGCATCTGGATACATTTCCCAAAGCTTTTAATTTGGCTGGTAAGCTACAGGGCCATTAGTCTTATTTTTTAGACTGTTCTAAAGTTTTCGCAGTATTCCAGCCAAAGCCACTACTCATCTCCTCTGTCTGTCACTCAGTGGGCGGAACCGCGGTGACTTCCGCTAGCGGTGACGGCACGCGCATACCCTCTATTGGCTCAGCTTTTAGCTTTACTTTGAAAGGGTCTGTGTCACATCCCGGAAGTCCTGGCGTTTATTCCCAGCTTTCTGCGTCTTCTTCGTCGGTATTTTGGTAAGACACCTTAACCGTTTTCTTTACTACATTCTCAGAAAAACATATATTTAAGCGGTGCGGTCTAATTTTAAGGTTCGATTCATTGAATTGTGTTGGTTTGGCCGCAGAACCACATGTTCATTCCGCTCAGCTTGAAGAAAGTAGGTCAGTCTTAACGGTAATGTGGTGGAAGGGCTTCTATTCAGCGTCTGGACACGAGTTAGTGTGTTTATTTACTCAGCTGTGACTTATATTTACTGTGCATTTTATCGGTGCTTAAATTATAACAATAGTATCATTCTGCAGAATAAATATCCTAATCCTAAATATTACGCACCTGTTCAACCGGCTCAATGCGCATTATATGACTAATAAATAATAAACATTTACCTACCAAGCAACTGTAGTGTAATGTATCTTAAAATATCTTATTCTAAAAGCTTCATGCACCTGTTTAATACGGTTATTCCTGTCTTTCAGAGCACAGAGGAGCATATGAGACTATTTTTGTTTTCTTCCTTTTTATTAATTAAAATAGTGAATTTTCCCTTTGGTATCAATAAAGTTCGTCTGGATCCGTAGTGCAACTTAAAGATGAGGGCTAAAATTAGCTTAGAGGTCTTATTTATGTCTTTGTGCATAAGAAATCAATAGAAGTGAATCCCCAAAGGAACTTTGTGTTGGTAAATGCAAGTTATTCAAATTCACAGGATTTCAGTTCTGTTGCAACATGTTGATGGTCATATGAACTATGTTTTCAGCTCAAAAATGTCCAATTTCATCACAATTAATGCTATATTTTCATGTCACAAATGGACAAGTTATATTTTAACTGAATTTACCTGAAAAACAAATATTCTATTATTTTGGATTCCCCAGTTTTTCTTACAAGATTCTATCCTACATATCACATGTTTTATTTTTACAGGTTCAGTATGGAGTATGGTGCTGATCCATCCTGCTTATGTTACGCCAATACATACATTAAGAATGTCACACGTCACTTTTTAAATCAACAGTTTTCTAATAATAAGCATTTTTATAAAGAAATAACAATTCTTTATTGTTACTTTCTCTTTACTATGATGATAAACTATACAATAAATAATTCTTATACTAGTTTTTGCACAGGGATCATTTGTGGAAACGGTGACATGGCTGCCGAGCATCAGTATGATGGGATCCAGAACAACCATGTCACATCTGTCCACTGCCACATTTTGTGTTTTTGTTCTGCTGTTATCATTTTAGATCCACAATATTAACATTTATGAATAAGAGGAGAATTAGCAATAGTAAGTATATAAGTTTATTACTAATAAAGTACTGGTACTGACCAGATCATCATGGGTAATGTCACGTCCGTCCACCAGCAAAAGTTTTCACATACACGTGCTATTCAAAATCCAATATTTCTGAAAATATAGCTTCCACTGTCAAATAATATCAGTAGTCTGTGCACAAATGTATTAGCATTATTTCAACACAGTTCTATGCATTTCTTACAATTTTTTTGGACAAAAATGGCCACTCATTTGACCCCTTAAGTAAATTATAGCCGATAAAGGGAAAAAAACCCCTGAAGATCTTTAATATTTAAGAAACATGTCTAATATCTGGATTTTATAAAATATAATATGTATAATATGTTTTTGACCAGCTTCAGCTTTGTTGGTTTTGCAGGGTTGGAAATAACAGAAAAACATGTATTCATGTGGTTTTCTTTAGGTGCTTTTACTGCTCTTATTTGAAATAATGAATGAATGAATGAGCGAATGGATGGATGGATGGATGGATGGATGTTTTATTTCAGACAAATAAAAAGCACAATATGACCAGCCCCAAAAGCAAATGCCCAAAGCAAATTATCAACATAAGACAATGAAAACAAAAAGAAGAAAATTATACTATTATGCAAAAGAAACTCTACAATTTTAGAGCCATTTATTCATCTGAAAAGCAGTGGGAAGAAGTAAACACTTATTTAATCCCACCCCTTTATTACGATACAATACATAAACTATATCAGTCTGTATTAAAGTAATGAGAATGTGATTTTGGTTGAATTTTCCTTTACCTTTGGTCAATATGATTTGTCAGTCATGCATCTTGGTACCTCCCAATGTGTCATTGTTGTGACACCTTTTTCCTGCATCATAAATATGCAGTGTGTGAAAACACCTCAACTAACCACAGTCACATTATTATACATGCAAACATCAAACAGTAGGCCTATTATCATTGTGCTTTAACATTAGCAAGAAAAACATAAATCAGATTACATTATTACTTTTTTTTTTTTTTTGGCTTGAATTAAGCAAAAAAAAAAAATCTTGAATTGAGCAAAAAAAAAAAATCTGCCAATGGTGCAAATGAAAATTATCTTATCTAAAATAAGATTTTCAAGATCTCTTATCTAAAAATAAGTTCTTTATATCTCACTGAAAAGTTACTCTTTAGGTGATTATGTCTTATTTTAAGTGTGATGAGATATTTTGACTAGAAATGAGAAAAATACACTTGGTAAGATTTAGATTTTTGCAGTGTATTCACATATAACTGTATCTGCAGTTGGACATGGGCATTAAATTTGTTTAAAGTGGCATTAAATAGGATATTAAAAAGCATTAAATTAGATTTGCTCATACCTGCAGAAACCCTGTTATCATAAGAAAGGGAAGAGTTAGAGACAATATGCTGGAAAATAAATCTGCAGGCCTCTTGTCAAAGGTACACCAGTGTAAGATAAGCGATCTGGGATAAAAACAAAAAATAAATCTGGGATAAAAACAAGGAATTAATGTGAAAGCCACATCATGTATAATTTTGAATACAGATATATTTAATGATCATCCATTTCTGAAGTCCAACGATTCCAATAAAGAAGACTTTGAAAGCATTTACATTACATTATTTTAAAACATTGACATTTCTATTTCAGAGAATAAACAGAGCTGAACAACATCTGTAATAACTACATCATCTCTGCTCAGTTCGTGTCAGGTGATGGACATGTTACCTGTGGTGGTGGTCCACGGAGGGGCGGGGCATATCCCAAAGGAGCGGGCTGAGCGGTCGACCTCTGGGGTGTGCTCAGCGGCCCGGGCGGGATACGCCATCCTGAGGGGAGGGGGCAGCAGCATGGATGCGGTGGTAGAAGCCGTGGCCCTGATGGAGGATAACCCCGCCTTCAACGCAGGTAATGTGCATTTTCCCATCTCATACTATGGATTTTGTTGAAAAACTAAAAAATGAATGGAAAAGTGGGGAAATTCCTGAGATTTCATCATTGTTATAAAAGGACTCTGTGTGACATTTATGTCAGTTCCCATAAAAATTTTTCTCTATATTTAACCATTCTTAAATGATTTATCACCATTTATTGTAATATTATCTTCTATATTTTCATTTTTTTCAGTAAAAATAAGGTATTTTCCTATATTTAATTTACTAATCATGTAGATGTTCATAAAAGCTCAGAGTAAAGTTGAGGACTATTATATCAAAAAATAGAGAAAACTGAAGAAAAAGTGACTTTTTCAGCAAAATCTATCATTAACTGAACATAAACCCAGTGTCTCCATCCACTGCCATTGATCCAACTCCATGGGTTTTACTGGTGAATCAATTTTGTAGAAGATGACGGTGTTTCCACGGTAACTCTGGAGCCTCTGAACGTCCAAATGGGTCATATCTGATGATCGTGAAAAGACGACAAACTGTATTTTACACCAATTATTGACATGGATTAGTGGATCAACAGGGATTAAACAGTTTATATTAGATGATTTTGGTAGATGGTGGATGTTTGGGTCTTTATGGGTTAAGTTTTCACACCTAAAAATAGTTATCGTCTGTTCTGTACAAACTGATGGTTGCTTCATAAATTAGAAACCTGAGGGATGATGTTTTGTTTTTTGGTCATATGTTATATCACACTATCATTTAATTAGTTTTCATTCTGCTCATTCTTTATTTTTTTAACTAGTTGCATTGTATAGGATGATTTTATTTCATAAGAAGGTATTGGTGCCATTTTGACTCTCCTTTTTTTTATTATTATTTCAGGATATTTGGAAGTTATAGCTTGTTTTGACTTTGTTTTATGTACATTATATATCTTTTTGTATTTAGACAAAATATAAATCTTAGTTCACTGCCATTATAAACTTAGTGTATGCTGTAGTACTTAATGATCTCTCACTAGACTAATTCATCATCAGTGCTCCTCCTATGTGAAACAGGTTTGGTCACATTGTAAAATGAGCTGCAACAAACACAAAACCACTGTAATTAGAACTCACTTGAAACAGAAAAAGTGGTGGACACAACGCCCTAAAACAGACGCGTCAAACTCATTTTATTTCATGGGCCACATGTACAGTTTAGTATGATCTGAAGTGGGCTGGGCCAGTAAAATTATAATATAATAACTTATAAATAGTAATGCCAATGTTTTTGTCTTTGTTTTATAGTGGAAAAAAGTCAAATTACATTATGAAAATGTTTGCATCTAGAAACTATCTTACAAAAAAAAAACAAGAACAATGACATGAACAACCTGGAATTTCTTTAGAAAAATAAGTGCAGTTTCTACAACATTATGCCTCAGTTTATCACTCATACATGTGCATTATAACTTACTGATCACAGTGGCTCTACAAAGGCACAAAACATTTAGTAATAGGCAGAATATTGTTGAAATTCCACTTCTGTTTTTTAAGAAATTTCAGATTGTTTACATTGTATTTGAGAGGATAGTTTGTAAATGTAAATATGTTCATGTAAATTTAACTTTTTTCAATTAAAAAAAAAAGAAAAATTTGGAGTTGTCATCCTCTATAGGTTATTATGTTATTATTTTACTTGTCCAAACCACTTGAGATTGAATTGGTTTGTATGTGACCCCTGAACTAAAATGACTTTGACTCCTCTGACTGTTAATATCTTCAGTGTAATTTTTACACTTTGCAAATTCATCCTGTGGGCCAGATTGGAGCCTTTGGTGGGCTGTTTTTTTATGCTATTTGATGATGTCAAATTAGTGTCCAAAAAGTTTGAATTTATAAAGTCATATGTGTTCTGAGCTGTAAGAAATCTAAAGATGGTCTCTTTTAACCCTTTCATGCATAGTGGTCACTACAGTGGACAGCTGTTCAAAGCTGTTCTCTTGTATATTTATGGATTTTGTTGTTTTAGTTCCATATCAGCCAACACACTGGATACGCTTATGCATTATCCCATACACTGTAATTCACACCATTACTGTAAATTTGCTCCTCTAGATAAACCTGATCTGCACTAACATGTTTGAGTGTAAAAAAAAAATGATATTTGTTATTGGACTGCAATTAACTGTTTTTTGGTTTTTTTTTTTAGCAAGAAATTTTTTTTCATTGTGTTTTTTTTTTTTTGCATAGTATCTCCATGCAGGTATGTTAAAATGTGAGAAAACATCAGATTAGCAGCATTAAACATGTTTTTACTTCATAATTTTCATGCAGTATATCAGTAAATACATGTTTCTTTGCTTCTTTAGCTGAGTGGACATTTTTGTAACTCCATGAAAAATAGGTTTAGAATTTTTTTTTCGTCTTTTTTCATGCCTTAAGAGGAATAAAAACACTCAGGAAAAAATATCTTGATTAAGGTTCGCATAATTCATGCATGAAAGGGTTAATTGTAAATATTGCTTGTTTTTTTTTTTTTTTTAAACTCAAGACACAAGAGTAGTCATCGTTGTCGTCTTCTGATGTGATATTTCAGGGTGTGGGTCGGTGCTGAACATTAAAGGAGAGGTGGAGATGGATGCTATTGTGATGGAAGGGAAAACACTGGCGAGTGGAGCTGTATCTGCTGTTCGTAACATAGCCAATCCTGTTCGGCTAGCCAGACTCGTTATGGACAAGGTGTGTAAGATGTTAACACTGACCATTAACACTGACAGTCATTCCTATGCCCTGTAAGATGCATTTCTATTACAGTTAAAGTTGTATGCAAACAACTTGGAAAAACCTTTGAAAATTAGCATAATTTGGTGATTTTTTTAAAAATTAGGTGTAACCACAGTCTATGTAAAGGATAATATTACCAGCATAGTTACTTTTTATGTCATACATTGAACTAAAATTGTAAAATAACCATCCTTTTATTTCTTACATCCTTTTATTTCTTATGTAGAACAACTGACAATGCACCTTGACTCTGGATAATGTGTGCTATGTACAAAGTGATTGGGTAATTACATAGTGGAAGCCTTTAATTTTTTTTTTTTTTACTTATATATATTTTTTATTTTATTTATTTATTTATTTATTTTGTGGCGTCTTATACCTCAGCTATATGTCTCAGTGTTTGTCTTACTTTTTGTACGTTTGAAAGACTTAATAAAAATACACTGATCAAGATAAAAAGTATAAAATAATTAATACACAACTGTGGCATCTGCAAAAATGTGAGCACCCGACATAATCAGTACTTTGTAAGACCACCCTTGGCAAATATCATGGCATGGAAATGGGTTTTGTAGCCATTCAAAAATGTGTGTTTCCTTACAATAGACCTCTGGCAACTCTTTTAAGATCTACCTTTAGACTTTCAATGATTTATAAGTCTCTGGACTAAGAGGGCCTCTGTGTCTTTTGAGGTACTGGATGTACTTCATAAATGATTATATGATTAAATCTGAACCAGTACAAACTTGTTCAAAGAATCTGAGACTTGGGAACACAGGTTGGCCAGACTACAAATACCACAGTGCAGTAATGTTGTTGGTAGCATTGTCCCTTATTTTCATATTCTACAATGACTGTGTTTACATCTTTTTGTGAAGAAATTTTTTAAAAATTATAAAAATCACCAAATCATGCTATTTTTCAAGAGGTAAAGAAATCATTACTGTCAAAATGAGCATATAGAATCTTACAAAACATAATTATTGTGGAAGAGGAGCTCCCTGAAAAAAAAAAGAAATTGCATAATACATATTGCACCCAAAATATGTCATTGTTTGTGCTTAATAACAGACTAGTTATGTCCTAACTGAGGTTGGTGTGATGTTGGTTAAGAACTGACTCCTATTGGGCACAAGTGGGAATAATAAGACAACTTTTCTGTGTTTTATTCCCACTGGCACTAAGGTTTATGTGAAACAAAATGCACAATCATTACAGGATACATGGGCGAAACACTCAGTATTGTTCCATCAGTAAACAAATTGTTTGTTACAAGTACTGTATAAACTCTCAAATGTCCACATCCACTCACATTGAGCCACAGTTATGTCTTCTAATAGCTGCAAAGTGAAAGAAATGTAACTCAGGCCTAGTTCATAAAAATACAGCATATGTACAGTAATTTGATGTGTTTTCATATAGAGCTGTGATTGACAGGTGTTAACTTTGAATTGTAGACCAGTCATGCGTGTCTGACAGCAGAGGGTGCCAATCTGTTCGCTCGTCAAATGGGTATCCCTGAGGTGCCCATGGAGTCCCTCATCACCGACTACTCCCGCATGCGCTGGAAAAAGAACCTGGAACCCAACGCCAACCCTGTGGAGTGTCAAATGTGAGACACTACGTTGTTTTCAGGTTATTTGCAGTATGTCTGTAAGTCTCTGGCTATGACATCAGGGTTCCCATGGGGTGTTAAAAAGTCTGAAAAGTCTTAAATTTACAAATCTGCGTTTAATATCTTAAAAGGTATTAAATTTGATATGGTAGGTTTTAAATTATGTTGCCATAAACTGTCATAAATGTGTTTAAATGTGTCTGAGAAATATCCAAACTGCAAAGAAAATAACATTATTCTACTCAGTTCCACCTGTTTCAACCCGACAATTTATATTGAAATTAGGAACCAACAATTGGTGCCAGGCACAACAAACCCCGCCCCTTGCATGTATTGTAGCTTATTTTGGCATCAGTCCAGCTGATGTCATCATGTCTATGCATTTGCTGATGTCAGCATATCAGTTGGCTCTATATATGTGCCAAGTTTGAAGTAAATTGAAAGAAAATTGATGTTTTTATAGACATTTTAAATTTCGCCCATTATACACTACCAGTCAAAAGTTTGGACTCACCTTTTCTTTATTTTCATGACTATTTACATTGTAGATTCTCATTGAAGGCATCAGAACTATGAATGAACACGTATGGAATTATGTGGTTAAAAAAAGTCTGACATAACTCAAAACATGTTTTATATTTTAGAATTTTTAAAGTAGACACATTTTGCTTTTATTACTGCTTTGCACATTCTTGGCATTCTCTTGATGACCTCCATGAGGATGTCACCTGAAATGTTTTACAATAGTCTTGGAGGAGTTCCCAGTGATGCTGAGCACTTTTTGGCCATCAGTGGTCCATCTTATGTCATTTAAATGAGAAGGTGAGTCCAAACTTTTGACTGGCAGTGTAAGTAAATGGGAGAAGAAAAAAGATTTTAAAGATTCTTAAAAAATTGTAACTTCGTCCTACTTTTCCCAAAATGTAATGACATTTATTCTGAGTCACTGACAATCTATAAACCCCATTTGGTATGATTTCAACCAATAGTTTTGCTGTTACAAACATTTGAAATGTTGCCTGTCATAAGTGAATGGAGAAAAAAAAAGATTTTAAAAATTCATAAAAAATTTGAACTTTGACCTTCTGTTCCTAAAATGTAATGACATCTATTTTAGGTCACTGGCAATCTATAAACCCAATTTGGTATGAACACAACCAATAGTTTTACTGCTACAAACATTTGAATTTTCGCCCATTATAAGTGAATGGGGAAAAAAAGATTCTAACCCCTTTAGCCCTATCAGCCCGCCCGTGGGCCAAAAGAAATCATATTAATATTCATCTACTATAAAAATATAATAAATCAGGACAATTAATGTTTTTTTCAACTTTTGCTCAAAGTTTTAACCCTAATGTTAATAAAAGTACATCAAAAGTCTATTTTAGCGCAAACTTTAATGTTCAAACATGATTTTTAATCTTTGTGGGGTGAAATATACGCTATTAAAAATTTCCTACACAAACAATTAATTTATGCATATCATCGTCAATCCAGCGGAAAAAAAAACAGGCGAGGATAAAAAATTCCAATTTCTCTTTTAGTTTGTTACAGTTTACTCAGGCATAGTAATAGATACAATATTTTAGACAATGGGAATGGATTCTGTGAGGTCTCTAAATGTCCATAGACACCAAGAACATCCATTTGAACCTTATTATTGTGAAGTAATTCTTCATTTAGTTTGGGTATGTCTTTTTAGGCGTTTTTTCCCCTGAAAATATGGTCAGGGTTTAACAGGTTAAAAATTCATAAAAAATTTGAACTTCGACCTACTGTCCCTACAATGTAATCAGATCTATTCTGGGTCACTGGCAATCTTTAATCCCAATTTGGTATGAATTCAACTAATAGTTTTGCTGGTAGAGTGTTAAAAAACATACCAACAGACAAACAAAGAAACAAACAAACGGAACCAAAAACAATACCCCTTGCCTCCCCTTCATGGGGCGGGATAAGAATTATCACTAACTTTGCAGCCCCCCGGTGAGGAATGACTTGGAACGTTGGGAATCAAAGCATTGGAGTTAATTAAAACAATGTCCTAAATTCTAGGAGTCACAAATTTTTGCCAGTATAAAACAGGCATTAAATTCTGTTCTAAGTAGTCTTAAAAAGGTCTAAAAAAGTCTTATATTTAACTTGTAGAAACCTGTTGGAACCCAGAACAGACTGCCGCAATGTAGACTGTTTACAGGATGTGTCTGTTGAATAGTCTGTTACCAAAGACTAGCATGTGCTTCTGTGGTCTTGTGTTGTCATTTGTTGACTCTATTAGAAACTTTAGTAGCGTTTTGGTTGGATTTCCTGCAAAATCCTCATATTTCAACAATGTCCAACACTAGATACTGTTATTTTAGAAAAGCAGTCAGCTAAAGTCAACACACATCCAGAAATCCCAACAAAAACTTGAAATAAATAAAGGGAATGTGCAAATCTTACATAGAAAACCTTCAAGTGCATGTAGGGCATTGGCTTGTCCCATGAAATCTAATATGGGGAGCTTCTGTTGTGCTTTTTCTTTAGATTTTGGCGCTGCAGGCACTGTGTGTGTGTGTGTGCGTGTGCACGTCAGATTTTCTTAAAACACGTGATGTTGGTGAGTTAGCAGCTACAGACTAATGAGCAACCCCAAGCTAGTATGAGTGAAATAAATGCTAACAGACTGATCACAAGTTAAAATAGGCTGTGATCACTCATCTTTTGTTTTTCACTGACTTTCATCATTTTCCTTCATTCAATTCGACGTTTCAGTCTTTCTCGTCAGTTTGCCAGGATCAAAGTGACGGGACTTTAGAACTAAACTGTGATTCCATTCCCTTTATATCTATAGATAAATAAAAAATAATAATCATTTATGTCCTGTTTCTGTGTAAAAAGGCCACTTACAATACACAGTACATAAAAAATACAAATATTTTAGCTGTTCTCTCGTTACATTTGTTAAACTGTTCTGTTAATTCACAGCAAAAGCATTATTGAGTACTCAAATGGCCTAAAATAATGATTTTAATGTTATGATCCAACTATTTCAGCCTATTCTCCAAAAGAAATTAATTATTATATGTTGCAAAACAATGAATATTAATATAATAATGAATAATTGAAAGTATTAATATAATTTGTGCATTAAATTCAGGTCATTAAAATGCATAAGTGTGTCAAGTCATGTCCTAAGGTTACAGTATAAAACACCGTCTAGTGAAACAGATGTGCAACTAGTTCAAAGGTTCATTTTCAGTATAAAGAAAAGCAATAAAATGTACAACAGAGATAAAAATCATAAAAGGTAATTCAGTATAACAATAAAACCATAGCAATATAAAACATATGGCTCAACTAAACCAGGAACAGTTAAATAAATAAATAAATAAATGTCCTTATGTCTTTATTTTAGTACAGGTGTAATGTATTTTGATTGTGATTACATTACTGTTAAATGTAACCCAGAGACAGTTTGGACCAATGCTGCTTTAATCTACTTCAAAGGAGTGATATTTTGCTTTTTTTTTAAAATGGAAATGCATTTTAAAACATTTCCCTGTGGTCTACATAAACTGTAACTGCTCTGCTTGGGTCTGAATTCTTCTTTAATTCAACTCCACAGGTCCATCTTCAACCCTATTTCTGAGTAATGACACCAGAAAGGTCATTTTAAGCGCTGGCCCTTTAAATGCACATAGGCCACTTTATGCCCCGCCCCCACCAGGTTGTAGTCTGTACTGCTCTGTCCTGTTCAACCAACAACTGAACATTTTAGGCTCAAAGTTTGGACATTTTTTCAGTTTTTACTACAACCGCTGCTGATAAACAATTATGTCGTACTCTGAGAAATGTTCATCGCAAGTCTTTACCTTTTTTGTGCAAATGTCGTGATGTAACTAGTTATAGATATAACAAATTAAGCAGGAATTAAAACCGGTTGTAGAAATCCACTTGATTTTTGACAGAATGAATATAAAGATAGCTTTGCAGCACCTGGAGGGTTCAGATTTAAACTTTTTGAACTATTAGGGTCCAAATACACAAATAAATGAACCAAAGACTAATAAAAGTGGGTTTAGCAAAATATGACCCCTTTAAGCTACTTTTTCTTTTTTCTTTTTACTAACTTTTTTTATTGGAAGTAATTTCTACGGCATGACGGTGCAATGTGATAAAAAGGACTTCCATTCTTTCATTTTTCTTTTTGTCCCTCCCACAATCCCACCCTACCCAAAAGAAGACAATCCTTAATGTTAATCCAATGATAAGTAATTAGTACAGAATAGATACAACAATTATCTAATTAACAAAACAAACAAACAAACAAAATAAACAAGTAGCAAAAATAAAACAAAACAAACAAACAAAACAGAACAGAACCAAAAAAAAAAAAAGGGGGGGGGGGGCTTAGTCATCACGATCAGGCAGAGATGTCAAGGTTTCAATATCATTTAAAAGAGGTTTTTTCAAAAGACTTTAAGGAGCCATTGAGGGAAAATGGAAGCTTTTCAAGTCTAATGGACAGTAACAGCTCTTCCACCCACCTGCTATGAGATGGAGGTTGAGGGGGTTCCCTTTAACCCTTTCATGCATGAATTATGAGAACCTTAATCAAGATTTTTTTCCTTGAGTGTTTTTATTTCTATTTAGGCATGAAAAATACAATGCGATTGAATTTTTTTTTTTATGAATCTTGAATTTTTCACAGTTACAAAAATGTCCACTCAGCTAGACAGCATGCATTTGATTTTTGAAGTAAAGAAACATATATTTAAAACCCCTTATCATAAAGTGATATACTATGTGAAAACTATGAAATATATATATTTTTAATGCCGCTAATGTCACGTTTTCATGCATTTTATCATATTCTAATACTAGTTATGGCGATACTTCACAAATAAAAACAAAGAAAAAATGTTTGAGAAAATTAGCTGTTGATTTACACTCAGAAATATTAATACAGATCAGGTTTATCAAGAACAGCCAAGTTACAGTCATGGTCTGATGAATGTCAGTGTAGATGATGCATGAGCGCCCGCTGGGTTGGCTGATATCCTCCTGAGACCCAGGAAAGTGAACATTTTTAGCTTTTTTTTTTTTTTTTTTTACATCAAACAGTCATCTTGATTGGAACCTGCATAATACAACAGATTTTTCAGATACATTTTTAAAATTTTTTTCATTTATTTATTTTTTAATGGAATGTCCTTTGCAATGAACAGCATTTTTTTTAGTGAAACTGTCAAACTTTTGTCCCCGACAGAGGACAAAAATGCATTGCTGGGTCTCAGGAGGATATGGAACTAAAACAACTAAACCCATGAACATAGAAGAGAACAGCTGGAGAATAGGTGTCCACTGTAGTGACCACTATGCATGAAAGGGTAAAGCTACTTTTAACCTGTTTTAAACCCCTAACGTGTGTTTTGTCGTGAAGGGGTAAAACAGGCACCGTTGGAGCTGTCGCTGTCGATGCTGAAGGGAATATTGCCTGCGCTACATCCACTGGTGGAATGTTGAACAAGATGGAGGGACGAGTGGGCGACACCCCCTGCATAGGTCAGTGTGTATAGGTCTCTGCAGTTTTTATTCAATGATTAAATAAATGCATGGAGCGGATTGGGTTTTTGTGAATGGGATTCTACAGTAGACGTTGAAGCAGATAGGAGGAGCTAAGTGTCGTTCTGCTGTGGACAGTGGCAGCAGTAAAGTGTATTTCAGACGTTTGAAAATATCCTTGCAAAAAAATGTAATCCTTATTCTTGTAAGTATGTGCTATGTTTAGAGTTTTAGAGTTTTTCCACTACTTATCTTTGCTGTCAGACAGTCCTTTGTGAAGCTGAAGCTGAAACTGTTATATCACTCTCTGTAAACCCACCAAACTCTTTGACTCAATCTAATAATAAATGTAAATGTTGTTCTGAAGTGAAACTATGAGGCTGGGTCAGAAACTACGATGGTATAGACCAGTGGTTCCTAACCTTTTTTGCCTCGTGACCCCATTTTAACATCACTAATTTCTGGTGACCCCAGATCATTCAAAATGGAGACTTTTTTTTTTTTGCTGAAGTTAATTTGTTTTTGATCATGTAATAGTTTGCTATATTATGTTGCAAATAAACATTAATTTTAGACGACATTTAGTCTATATAATGTATATTGTTATGGACGGAGGCAGAAAATCCAGGTGTAGATTACTGCACAAAGTGAGAATTTTATTTTCCTTGGTCAGGATATGTACAGTCAGTCCAGCTTGGATTTAAAAAGGCTGCAAATTAATAATAAAAAAAACAATAACTCAAACTATGAATTATGAAAGAGCTGCAGCATCTGAAACTGACCACAATGAACATTTGAAAGATAAACAGTAGGGCTGAACGATATGGACAAAATTTCATATCTCGATATTCATGCCAGATATCTTGATATCGATACGATACGATATGACTACGGGTTCTGTGAAAACCAAGCATTTTTCAGAAAAATACATCATAATACAAAAGAATGTGGAAACTGCAGTTTTATTTATAAGAACTCACTGCCAGTCATCAACATTAACATAAAGTACAAATAAAATAAATTTGTTGTGACTTCCAGAGCTGTACATGCAGGGCGAGCACGGGGGAAATCTATACCGTTTATATCGTTGCTTTTTCGATATTAATATCTTGAATGTTCATATCTCGATATTGATAACGATATATCTTTCAGCCCTAATAAACAGTACCACAGTGCTTCAGTTTCAGCTTCACAGTTTGCCATGTCTTTTATGGATTGGGATTGTCTCTCTCAACTCACCATATATTTTTTTATTAGTAGGTTTTTTTTTTGTTTGTTTTTTTAATTTTTATCAAATACTAGAAATTTCAGGTGACCCCATTTGAATACCCCATGTAGGGTCCCGACCTCAAGGTTGAAAAACACTAGTATAGAGTTAAAAAGTTAAAAAAAACATGGCGAGGAAGATAAAAGATATAAAAATATGAAAACTAATACTAAAACTAAACTAAAACTAAGCATTTAGAAAAAAACAAAAACTAATAAAAACTAGCAAACCTGCTCTAAAAACTAATGTAAAAAAAAAGCCAAAACTAAATCAAACTAAATTTGTTTTTTCATTTTTAAGTGGCTTACATACATTTTACTATTGCTCCTGTCTGAAACGTCACATTAAGCTTGTTTACATGCTCATAAAAATCAGATAACTGGGAGTAATCAGATAATTATTCTAATCGGAAAACCCTGGGTTCGACGTTTCAGTCTTTTACTGGATTTCTTTTGAGGTAGATTTAGCGTTTTCCCATTCATTTAAAATGACTTTGAATGCATCCAGTTCTACTGTCACTTTTGGAAAATATAGATTTAACAGATCCTGATAATTATTGAAGCCGTTCCAGCAGATGTGGACCGCAAAATATGATAGAATTTGTAAAATGTGTTTATAAAGAAAAGAATACCAGCGTTTCAGTCTGTGTGGAAAATGACCTGTCCATCCAACTCCAGCATGTTTCACCTTTGACCATTGGATGTAAATATTTCGCTCTAAGGAAAGAATGTCTGATTAATGATTGACAGATGCTCTATTGTATAGATGCTGGATACTGACAGATGTAACCGCCTGTCTATTCACAGTTCTTTAGAAACTATAAATGCTTATTAGTGTCTGATGCCTCATTCTAATCACCTAATGGTACAAGTCGCATCACCAGAGAAGATAAGTTTACACTGGTGTGACAGGATTAAATCATGCCAGGGTTGTGTTATAATGAGCTTCAGTGTCATTTAATCAGGTACTATCAGTAAATAAGAGATAAAACTGGGATGAGTCAGAGAAACGCCTGCTGTATCTGTCAGATTAACATAGAGTAACCG
The DNA here is from genome assembly GCF_902148855.1 of Sphaeramia orbicularis. NCBI lineage: Eukaryota > Metazoa > Chordata > Actinopteri > Kurtiformes > Apogonidae > Sphaeramia > Sphaeramia orbicularis. Next base: position 16,903,052 of record NC_043971.1, read on the forward strand.
GATAATCAACTCAAATAATGATACTAGTGTTCCGTTATTGTGAAAAATGGAACAGGAAGTGAATAAAGAAATACTTCTTGAACTAATTTTGTAAAAACAATGAAAAGCTCCAACAAGATTTAACTAGAAAATGTGCAAGAGACAGTGTGTGGCTCAATGTAACAGTAAATATAAATGTTGTGCTAAAGTGAAACAATAGGTGGCTTGTTTTGTGATTTTTTTTTTTGCTTGTTTGTTTTGTGTGTGTGTTTTGTGTATGTTCTGTTCTGTATAAAAAGCAACAATTCTTGTATTTTAGACATTTTTTCTGCATTATTGCTGTAAAAAAAATTATATTTAGAAAAAAGGATCAGAAACTAAGAGTACATAGTTAAAAAAGTAAAAAACAAACAAACAAGCAAACAACGAATTAAAATAGGATGAAGAATTAAATGTTAAATTAACAAGAGCTCCAACACAAGTAAAAAAAGTCAAGTTATTATTGATTAAAGACTTATCTAAATTTTACTAAGTGATTTATCACCATTTATTCTAATATTATTCTCTACATTTTATGATGAGTCAGAGAAACGCCTGCTGTATCTGTCAGATTAACATAGAGTAAAAAAGTTAAAAAAAAAGGGAGAAAAAAAAATGACCCACTCAGCAAAATATATCATCGACTGGACATAAAAACAAATGCTGAAAACTATTTATCAAACTCCATGGGTTTTACTGGTGAATCACTGTTGAAGAAGATGATCCACGTTCACTACAGAGCCTCTGAACACCCAAACTGTTCATATCTGAACTGATGAAAAGCTAAGAAACTCTATTTTACTTAAATTATTTACATGTATTGATAGGATTAGTAGTTAAAAAGTTATTAAACATTTTAAATCAGTAGATGCTTTTTGTTGCCGGCAGCTGTTTAGGTATTTGGAGGTTAAACGGTGTAAGTGAATCAACTTGTTTACAGTATAGACCGCCATCTAGTGAAAGAGATGTGCAATTACATCCTCACATGAACAACTGCAGTGTAGTGTTCTTTTACGAAATATCTTGTCCATTCTTATAATTCTTTATTTTTATTTTTCTTATCTTACCATCATTATGTGACTCATTCCAAACAAAAATCCAAACACTTTTATTCAATATCCAATCTTTCTATTTCACCTTTAGATTTCACAAAAACAGGTTGCAGCCCTTCCTTACAAACTGATAATGGCTATTCCTCCACTTCACCCTTACTCTTATGTACTTTAACCCTTTCATGCATAGTGGTCACTACAGTGGACAGTTCTTCTCCAGCTGTTCTCTTGTATATTCATGGATTTTGTTGTTTTACTTGCATATCATCCAACACAGTGAACACTTATGCAACACCCCATACACTACAATTCATACCATTACTGTTCCTGTTCTTGCTAAACCTGATCTGCAGTAACATATTTGAGTCTAAATCAATTGCTAATTGTTATTAGACTGTAATTTAAATTTCTTTTAAAACAAAAACTTGGGTTTTTTTTTGTTGCATATTATCTGATTGAGTAATAACTAGTATTACAGTATGTTAAAATGTGAGGAAACATCAGATTCACAGCATTAAAAATGATTTTATTTCATAGTTTTCACACAGTATGTCAGTAAATATATGTTTCTTTGCTTCAAAAATTAAATGCATGGTGTCCAGCTGAAGGGACATTTTTGTAACTCCATGAAAAATAGTTTCATAAAGAAATTTCAGTCACATTGTTTTTTTCATGCCTAAAGAGGAATAAAAACATTCAGGAAAAAAATCTTTATTTCGGTAATCATAATTCATGCATGAAAGGGTTAATAAATAATAAGACTATTCAACAAAATGAACAAATGCAAAGTCTCAGAACATAAAAATAAAGAGGCAAAAACCATATTCATACATATAAACTCCAAAATATGGCTCAAACAAAGTTAGAAAGTCACAGAATATATCAAACTTTTTTCATTTATTTTTTAAATTTTAACTCAGAATATGTGAAGGTGAAGGCTTCATTTTCAGTATAGCCAAGTAAATGATACAATAATAATAAAATAATAATAATTCACAATTTAAAAAGATGATAAAATTATAGCAATAAGTGTAATCCTTATAATACAAAACAAATTAGTCAATGAAAACAAGGAGAGTTTGCAGTAAAAAAGAGATAGAAGTGAAGATAAAAATGTAAATGAGGTGACAGATGAAGAGAAGATGTTTCAAGTTGTAAATTCACATTAATTACCACTGTATGAACCTGATTGTTCTGTGTGGTTGTATTAGATCTGAGTTGAAGTTCTGTGTTGGTTTGTGTGTTCAGGAAGTGGAGGTTATGCAGACAACGAGGTGGGGGCGGTGTCGACCACAGGCCACGGTGAAGCCATCATGAAGGTCACACTGGCAAGACTTATTCTGTTCCACATGGAGCAAGGTGACATACACACCAGAGTTATTATAGTTTAACATGATCGGTGTGGGGTTTTTTGTGTGTATTAAACCTGGTTAGTATTAGTAAATTCTATAAATGCAGATATAGTTTTATTTTTACTTTGATTTGAGAAACTGAGTTGAGTGGTATTAGTTGAGTTTTTTAGATATTATGTATGACAAAAGCCTTGATTTATACTCAAGCTGTAAAAGGTAGATTGAAAGAATGCATATGATGGTAGCTAATGGTTATTTAAGGTCATATATTGTATATTCTTTTGCATCATTAACTGATAACAAAGGAGGAAAAGCATAAATTAAGCTGAATTCTGTTTTGTTTTGCTTAGTTTTTTTGTTTCCATGGCTTGTAAATGTATATTTTTGTATTTTTTTCTTTTTTTTTTTTTCAATTATTATTTCTTATATTTCTTTATTGTATTTACAAAGCCAGTTCTGAAAATTATTTATTTAATAAATTAGTTATTTATTACTATTACTATTTATGAGTCCACATCCTGACAGTGCACCTAAATTTCATTGTACGTTTTGTATAATGGCAATAAAGTTTCATATCTTATCTTATCTTATCTTATCTTATCTTATCTTATCTTTTCTTTTCTTTTCTTTTCTTTTCTTTTCTTTTCTTTTCTTTTCTTTTCTTACCTAAAAGTTGGGATGCTGTGTGAAATGAAAATAAAATGAGAATACTGATGATTAATAACAATTTTACTTATGATTAGAATTTACAAATGTCATAAATAGAACATGGGAAACATGTCAAATGTTTGGACTGAGAATATGTAAAATGTATGAAAGAAGTAAGGTCATTTTACATTGGGTTATAGCTTTTTAGAATTTTGGTTTTAGATGTTAATGTGACACACACATATTCAATTTTTGCAATGAATGTGACTCTCAGGGTGGCAGATTTATCATCAAAAGTGAATATTCGCTGCTGCCCATAAAGTTGGATTTAAATATTTTTACCTTGTGACAATGTGATTTATTCCTAATAGATAAAATGTAATTGGGACTCAGTATGTAATCATTAAGCCTCGTCAAAGGTGATTACTGATATATAAATAGGAATAAAAAGAGGAATGAGTCTGAAAACATAATTATTCCAACTTTATGAACAACATTGAACTGAACACGGAATTCTGTGAAGGGTTAAAGCCCCGCTGTGTTCTGATTGTTTCCTGTTTCATTTCCGTTCTGGTTTCAGGTAAGTCTGCAGAGGAGGCCAGTGACCTGGGTCTGGCCTACATGAAGTCCAGAGTCAATAGCCTGGGGGGGGTGGTGACCGTGGACCCTCGGGGCTGCTGGGCCGCTCGCTTCTCCAGCCGGCAGATGTCGTGGGCGGCGGCCCAGAGGGACACGCTGCACCACGGCCTGCGCAGCGGAGAACACTTCACCCAGAGCATCGACGACCCCCACTGACAGGAAACACAACTGCTACCCTGGGTTTTCTACATGTTCACTGTTAGTGACCAAAGCTGGCACATTGTAGCCACTTAAACTTATATTATCAACTCCAAAATGGACCCAAATAATGACATACTGTTACTGCAACATCCAGTGAAATTACTGTGAATATGAGCTTCAAGGGCTTCAAGAACAAACTGGCAAAAGAAAAAAAGTTGCACCCTATAAAGCAGTGTTTTTCAACCTTTGGGGTCGCCTGAAATTCAAATGGGGTCGCCTGAAACTTCTAGTAATTGATTAAAATTAAATAAATAAATATATAAAAATTTACTAATAAAAATATCTGGTGAGTTAACAGAGACAATCCCAATCCATAAAAGACGTGACAAACTGTGAGTCTGAAACTGAAGCACTGTGGTTCTGTTTATCTGTCAAATGTTCATTGTGGTCAGTTTCAGATGCTGCAGCTCTTTCATAATTCATAGTTTGAGTTCTTGTTTGTTCAGTATTAATTGTCAGCCTTGGAAATCCAAGCTGGACTGACTGTACATATCCTGACCAAGGAAAACAACATTCTCACTTTGTGCAGTAATCTACACATGGCTTTATTGCCTCCGTCCATAATAATATACATTATATAGACTAAATGTCAACTAAAATTAACGCTTATTACAGAAAAATATTATAAGATCAAAAATGAATTAATTTTAGCAAAAAAAAAAAAAAAAAAAAAAGACTTTGTTTTAATGATCTGGAGTCACCAGAAATTTGTGATGTTAAACTGGGGTCACGAGCCAAAAAAGGTTGGAAACCACTGCTATAAAGTATTCAGTTGCAGATGCATGGCAGCGATGAGAAAATAACACTGGTCAACAACAAATTTATTGTTTAAGTTTTTGGAGCTGATTTAGGATAATTTTGGTGTGCTGAATCCAAAAACCACATTAATTTTGCTCAATCAGGTCAACTTTCTGAACTATGCTACATATTGGCTTTTTAACATTTTTGCTTACATTTATGGGCATTTTCACATCATATGATACAAAATTCTTTCATATTTCTTGCAATAAACGAGTTGTGAAGATTTTACTTTTGCCAATTTATGATTATTGTTTTTTTTAATATTACAGGTGAATGAAATGGCTTCGACTAGAAGATCTTGCAAAAATAAGCCTGACGTATTCTGCTACATCTGCGGTAAATACACCATTGTACCTAACAGGAATCAAGTGATCAAATGATTTTTCTTTCTCTTAAAGCCTATTTTGGGTGAGAACTATATAAAAAAAATCAACTGATAAAGTCACAAAAATGTAATCAATTTTGTGAGAAGATCAAATTTTTAAAAATCAAATTAGCAAAAAAACCTGACCTGATTGAGAAAAACAGATGTCGTTTTTGGATTTAGCGGTGCAAAATAGTCCTAATTCAGTTGAAAAAACCTAGACAACTTGCAAAAAACATTTTTTTGTAACCCAGTGTAATCAGCACATTAAAACAAACATTTAACACTCATAGTTTAACACTCAGGCAACTGCTTCACCTTTAAAATCCCTAAATCAGTCTATGTCCAGACTGATCTCATGAAATCACGTTGTATGTCATGCCAGTTCTTATGGCATTTGGCGTGCTGTACGTACACTGCAAAAACCAAAATCTAACCAAGTGTATTTTTCTCATTTCTAATCAAAACGTCTCATCACACATAAAATAAGACATTTAAGTATAAGTATTTTTAGACAATAGATCTTGAAAATGTTATTTCAAGAAATCTTACCAAGGCAAGACAAGTTTATTTGTATAGCACATTTCAGCAACAAGGCAACTCAAGGTGCTTCACACAGGACATTGAAATACAACGACAAGGGAAAAAGAAACACATTTAAAACATTATAAGAGAAACGTGTAAAAGTTGATTAAAAACAGCAAGTAAGAAAACAACACATAAAACCCAAGAATGTAAAAACACACATATTAAAGTAAGAGTTGCAGAGTTTCGAAAGAGAATATAAAATTTAAAAAGTCAAAAGCCTTTTAGTCAAAGGCAGCCGTGAACAGGTGAGTCTTTAACCTGGACTTAAAAGAACTCAGACTCTCAGCAGACCTGATATTTTCTGGTAGTTTGTTCCAGATATACGGAGCATAGAAACTGAACGCCGATTCTCCACGTTTAGTTCTACCAAGATAATTTTCACTTGTTCCAAAAGCAGATTTTTTTTTTTTTTTGCTTGATTCAAGATTTTTTTGCTTAATTCAAGCAAAAAAAATCTGCCAATGGAACTCTTTAGGTGATTGTCTTATTTTAAGTGTGATGAGATATTTTGACTAGAAATGAGAAAAATACACTTGGTAAGATTTTGATTTTTGCAGTGTACGCATTTTCATCCTTTGGCGTGTTATCCAACGCCATTTGATTGCGTGTCAGTGTACGCCAAGATCTCTGGTTTACATATCCGTAACTGCTAACCCTGAACCTAAACCTAACCATTAATCACGTGGTATTTTATGCGGCGTGAATATATACACGAAACGCTTATAATGCGTACAGATAACACGCCAACGAAAAGTCGAGTGTTATATGTACGCAATTTGTGATATCATGTTACCATATCTGAAGGAGTTTACGCTGTTTTAATACAGATAAATTTAATCCCATGAGTTTCCCCCAAAACATCATAGTTTCGACTCTCTCGGCGTAGGCGAAATTCCATGACTTTTCCAGAGTTTTCCTAACTGTTGGCTCTAGTTGTCATTTAAAACTAAATAGATTTAAACTTAATTTTTAAACTTAAACTTACTGAAACGAAAGGAAAATTCATAATACCTCAAATTAAAAGTACAACATAGGTTACTAATGTATGTTTAAATCTGAACATAATGAAACAATAAAGGGAGGAATAATCAAAGTTTAAGGTGCATTAACTGTCTACTGTCTCGGTACTGTTTAAATTCTAGTATATATACCTTAGCAGAGGGAGAGGATGAGTACACTGAATAATGAAAACATTATTTTTACTGATTATCTATCCAGGAACTGTGTTACTATGAAATTATATGGTGCGTTATCCCTCCAATGTGATTTAAGAAGGAATTCTGACTTGATTAGTATTGATTTTTAAATGACATAATATCTTGTTTGACCAAATCTCCAGCTTAGTAGGACATGTAACGGGGCTATTTCAGATAAATACCTCTGAGGAGAATAATGTGAACTTTTAACAAATATTACATTTTATCAGTGCATTTATTGACTAAAATGTAGGATCTGATTTCATAAAAATCATCAAATTAATATGAAATGGTGCAGAATTTTACACAAATACTGTCTAAACTAACAAATATATTGATCTATTTGAAGTTTGTTTTTCACCATGTGCCAAAATTACAGTGTTGTAGTCTGTGATGGAAGTATGCAAAGTTTGCAATGAAGTGATGTTGATCAGATAGGTGATTATTAACACTGGAATGGACTGATGTGTTATGATAATAAATGCCTTCAGTCACTGAGAGTTGTGTTTGGAGCTTCATTTAACCCTTTGATGCCTAGTGGTCACTCCAGTGGACAGTTATTCTACAGCTGTTCTCTTGTATATTCATGGATTTTGTTGTTTTATACAGCAAAAACTGGAGAGTTGAAATTTCAGGGTTAAACATTTGAGAGTCAATTTTCAGTTTCAAAGTGTAGTTTTAACTCACTGTGAGTTAAATGTCACTCAGAGTTGGGGTTAATGAAAAGAGTTAGTCAAGCCTGTGGAAATTAACTCAGGAGAAGTGTTGTTTTGCGTCTCTCTAGTTAATTTGCCTGGTCCCTGCATTTCAAACCAGGTGAACCGGTGCAATTTCTATCAGAATGTCACTGTCAGAGAGAAAAAAGACATTTTCTAAAAAAAAAATGCATCAGCTTTCTTTGAATCATCCTGTTCACATTGAATTTGAAGTCATTTTTAATGGATTCCCTTTTTTTATGATTAAAATTAACACTACTTTCAGAGTGAAAATTAAGTAAAATTAGAGTTATTTTTGTTACTTTCATGGTGTTAATTTAACTCTGTTTGAGTTAAAGGAGAAACTCTGACAGTGTAAATAATAAATCCATATGGGTTAATAACCCAGGTCAGTGAGATTATGAAGCTCAGTTGGTACAGCGGGTTGTCCAATGACCAAAGGGTCGGCGGTTCAAATCCTGGCTCCACGTGTTGAAGTAGCCTGCTGGTGTGTGGGTGTGTGTGTGTGTGTGTGTGTGTGTAAGTGTAAAGCGCTTTGGGCACCATGAAGGTGTAGAAAATGTGCTTTATAAGTTCAGTCCATTTACCATTTATGAACTCTTGTGAGTGTTGGTAGTTAAATCAGTCAGTGTTAAGTTAACTCAGGTTTCTGAGTTAAAAAGGCAACTCTGGCATAGTGTTAAATAATTAACTCCAATGAAAATGTTAATTTAACCCTGTAAAGTGTGGACCTATATAAACTCTGAAAAAGATTTAAAATCAGCTCTGTGGGAGTAGATTCAACTCTCCAATTTTTGCTGTGTAGTGTCGTATAAGCCAACATATTGGACGCTTATGCATCATCCCATACACATAAATAAATAAATAAATATTACTGTAACATTCCTGTTCTTGATAAACCTGATCTAACATGTTTGAGTGTAAATCAGTTCCTTGTTTTTGTTATTAGACTGTAATTAACAACAAAAGTGTTTTTTTTTTTGCATATTATCTCCATGAAGTGATTAATGACTAGTATTAGAGTATGTTCAAATGTGAGAAAACAACAGATTAGCGGCATTAGAATGTTTTTATGTCATAGATTTCACACAGTATATCAGTAAATACATGTTTCTTTACTTCAAAAATTAAACACATGGTGTCCAGCTGAGTGGACATTTTTGTAACTCCACGAAAAATAGCTTAATAAAAAAAAAAAAATTATCGTACTGTGTTTTTTAATGCCTAAAGAGAAATAAAATCACTCAAAAAAAAACAAAAAACAAATCTTGATTAAGGTTCTTGTAATTCATGCATGAAAGGGTTAATTTAAAAGAAAAATCTGGACAGACACACGCTGCACTATAGTGAGTTTGACTGGGTGTGGTACATGTTTAGACCCACTAGATGGCGCCATTTGAACATACTAACCCTGAACATTGTAGGAATAATTTCCACCACAGTCACAGCAATTTATGACAGAAATAAAAATGCCATATTTGTCTGCGCTTCCACGGCAGTTCTGAAAACTACTGTAAAACTGAATGACTTTTAACATTAGCAGTATGTTGCTTTGCCAAAGTTTATTTCTTTTTAACGTCTTTCTTGAAACTGGAAAAGATCAAATTTTCTCTCAGAGGATCAACAGAGAAATTTTATATTACATGGAAACCTTTCTTCTCTTACTTTGATAAAACATCTATAGACAACAAAACAGAACAGCTAGAACACTAATTAAGTGAATGTGGACCAATGTGGGTGGGTGGGGGGGTACTACTTTTCTCTTTTTTTCCTTTATTTTATTTTTTATTTTATTTTTTTTAGTTTAAGTTTTTGTTTAGTTGGTTTTTGGAAAACTGGAAAATTGGACAGGCTTATAACTGTGCTGACAGGTTATGTCAGTGGTTTCCAACCTTTTTTGTCTCTTGACCCTGTTTTAACATCACATATTTCTGACGACCCCAGACATTCAAAATGGACACTTTTTTATTTTTTTTTTTCTAAAATTAATTTGTTTTTGTTCATGTAATAGTTTGCTATACTGTTGCAAATAAACATTAATTTTAGAGGACATTTTGTCGATATAATGTATATTATGTGTCTTTTATACTTCTAGTAACACTCTTTTTTGATGCTGCTGTTTTTTTTGTTGTTTTTTTTTTTAGATATCTTTCTTTTATATTTTAGTTTTTATGCTCTTTTACAGGGTGGGGAAACAAAATTTACAATGAACATTTAGTTGTTTTTTCTCAGCAGGCACTACGTCAATTGTTTTGAAACCAAACATATATTGATGTCATAATCATACCTAACACTATTATCCATACCTTTCAGAAACTTTTGCCCATATGAGTAATCAGGAAAGCAAACGTCAAAGAGTGTGTGATTTGCTGAATGCACTCGTCACACCAAAGGAGATTTCAAAAATAGTTGGAGTGTCCATAAAGACTGTTTATAATGGAAAGAAGAGAATGACTATGAGCAAAACTATTACGAGAAAGTCTGGAAGATACTATTAAAGAAGAATGGGAGAAGTTGTCACCTGAATATTTGAGGAACACTTGCGCAAGTTTCAGGAAGCGTGTGAAGGCAGTTATTGAGAAAGAAGGAGGACACATAGAATAAAAACATTTTCTATTATGTACATTTTCTTGTGGCAAATAAATTCTTATGACTTTCAATAAACTAATTGGTCATACACTGTCTTTCAATCCCTGCCTCAAAATATTGTAAATTTTGCTTCCCCACCCTGTATATACATTATTTATACTTTTTATGGCACTTAGGACAATTGCACTATTTTAATTTTGTTGTACCTGTACAATGACAAAATAAAAAAAAAAAAGTGCAATTGTCTTAGGTGCCATAAAAAAAGTATAAATAATGTATATAAAAGAGTATAAAAAAAAAAAACAACTAAAATATAAAAGAAAAAAAAACCCTGACGGCATGAATATCTAAAAAGAAAAACAAAAAAACAACAACAAAAAAACACTTTAATTTTGTTCTATTCTATTCTGTTATTGTGGACAGAGGTAGAAAAGCCAGGTGTAGATTACTGCAAAAAGTGAGGATTTTATTTTCCTTGGTCAGGATATGTACAGTCAGTCCAGCCTGGATTTACAAGGCTGACAATTAATACTGAACAAACAAGAACTCAAACTATGAATTATGAAAGAGCTGCAGCATCTGAAACTGACCACAATGAACATTTGACAGATAAACAGAACCACAGTGCTTCAGTTTCAGCTTCACAGTTTGTCATGTCTTTTATGGATTGTGATTGTCTCTGTCAACTCACCATATATTTTTTATTAGTAAGTTTTTATTTTTTATTTTTATCAATTACTAGAAATTCCAGGCGACCCCACATGGGGTCCCGACCCCAAAGTTGAAAAACACTGGGTTATGTATACAGAAAATGTGTCCTGATAAGATTATTACAAAAAAAAAAAAAGTTTACTTCTTGTCTCACTGTTAACATCAACCAGAAATAACATTCATCTTTTCATTCATCATTTCAGGCTGATGTCCTGTTGGTTGTTCAGTAGATGTTGGTTGAAGGTTGTAACAGGGGTCAGACGGTGCAGCTAAATAACTAATAGTGTCAGGATTTTGTCCCAGAATTTAGTCAACAGTCATCTGCAGTGTGTATACGTGACTTCAGAGAAAACCTGCTTGCTTTGTGTGGCTCTGATCAGCTGTTTGTCATTGTCTCTGTTTGTTTAAAGTGCTTTTGTCTCAGTAGACTTCATGTTTTCTGTGAAGCATGTGTGACTTTCTGCTGTTTTCTTACTCTGCCAGTACTTTGAGCTCTTTTAAGTGTGCATTTTGTTTGTTATTTTGACCTCTGAGACCTTGACAAAGGTACTCGCTTCCTCTTTGGGTTTTCTGTGGGCCAATAAAGTACTTTATTGTTAATTTCTCTCCTTCAAGTATCTGCATCTGCTCAGTTTATTATATCAGGAAAAGAGTAAAAGTCCCTGCAATATATTTTGTAAAAACTAACCTTAACATACGGTCGCGGAAAAAATTATTAGACCATCAAAAATCATCAAAAGCAATGGTTATGCAATCAAGTACTTACTCCTGTGTGTATCATGTGACTAAAACAGACAGAAAAGAAAACATGGAATGCCTAAAAGCACTGTTTTTGTCAGTACAATGCCATAGCTTTTGATGTAGGAACTGAAGTGATTTAGGTTATGATCAAGAAAACATGGAAAATAAATAGATATCAGCTTTGAAATGTAACTCTTGTGAGCTATTTTTGTTGTTATCATTATATTTGTCCAAACAAATGTACCTTTAGTTGTACCAGGCATTAAAAATGGACTGTTCTACCTCTCCATATCAGACAGGCCTCCTCTCTGTCTGTTTTTAAATCCCTTCTTAAAATCCATCTTTTCTCCTTGGCTTTTGAAACCATGTGTGATGTTTGAATGTATTATTTTTATTCTATTGTTTTATTTGGTGTTGATTTATTACCTCCGCCAAGGAGGTTATGTTTTTGCCAGGGTTTGTTTGTTTGTTTGTTTGTCTGTCTGTTTGTTTGTCTGTCCGTTAGTGTGCAACATAACTCAAAAAGTTATGGACAGATTTGGATGAAATTTTCAGGGTTTGTTGGAAATGGGATAAGGAAGAAATGATTAAATTTTGGTGGTGATCGGGGGTGGGGGGGCCCACGGGGGGGGCCACTGATCAGCCTTGGCGGAGGTCTGCGCTCTCCGAGTGCTTCTAGTTGTTTTTATTTTTTTCGTCATTTTTAATTGTACAGCTTTTTATGTTTTTTAATCTATTCTTGTATTTTATTCTGTTATTTTGTTTTTACTTATTCTTCTGTGCAGTACTTTGGTCCACTGTGGTTGTTTTAAAGTGCTTTACAAATAAAGTTGGATTGGATTGAAAATGAGCAAGAAATGGAAGAAAAAAAGGGGTGTTTTGATAATTTTTTCCATGACTGTATTTATCATTATTATTACCAACAACAGTATTGTGATAGTTTATTTTTTATTTTTAGCGTGGAGAGCAGTTTTGGTTTTTCATTTTTTTTAAGAATTGACCAGTGTCAGTTAAATTTTAGCATTAGCTCTCAGCTCTAGAACTCAAACTTAAGCTATTTGAAAACAAAAGATCAAATCTTTTAAGACTACAACTCCCATGATGCATTTCAACAATCAACAAACAATCACAGAGCTTCAAATTCTGCTGTTTCTGCAAAGCTTAGCTAGTGTGTTTGCTGTAGAAACACTGAATTCTTTTTGCAACAGCAGCTGAAGCTCATTAATATCATCAATGAATATATTTGACTTATTCTCTGGATTTGTTAAAGTCTGTGTTAGTTTGCTTGACTTTTTCCATTGGATTTTTCATTTCATCAACAGATCTCAGATATTTGTTACTTTATAATGTCAGGATTTTCATTTTTCATTGATAGCAGAGGCCAAATTTGATCCTCAATAATAGGACAACCCAACACAGGAAGCACAAAACCGTTAATACAGACAAAATCACACCACTCAGTGTCAATCTTGTCTGAACAGGTCAGTGAAATCTGACCTCCAGCTCCTGTCCCTCACCTTCCTCTGCCGTGTTTGCATTTTCATGTCTACGAAACACACTCCTGCTTTGACGTGCAAACACTCATCTCTTAACACCCACTGTGTTCTTTGGCACTGAACACAACTATTAGATAATCATTAAAGCACTGTAATTAAGTCCAACGAAACCGAGACCAGAATAAATGTACAATTTACATGTAAAATTTAATGTAAAAATGTACATTATGTCTTAGAATCTTAGAGGAAAAATGTACTTTACATGCTGATATGGTATATTGGTGCAAGGACTCATTGTAGAATGAAATGAAAGATGAAAAAGTTTAACATAAAAAGGGTGTTTTTTTGGTTTTTTTTTTTTTCAAACTCAGTAATGATGAATCACAAATCATCCCATCCCCACATTTGTTTTATTGCAGTTGTTCTTAAACTTTTTACAGTAGAGTACCCTCTGAAATATACTTTTTTAGTCAAGTACCCCCACCTCTCTTCAGTATTTTTGAAAAAATTAGTTCCTGTGCCAGAGATGTTTGTTTATATTTTCAAAACACTGTAAACAACATATATTTATCTGTAATATATAAAACCCCCCACATTTTTTAAAGTAATTTTGTGTGCAAAATATAAACTGAAAAGTGCCCTCTTTCAATGATAAGAAAAATAAATAAATTGGTCATTAATTAATAAATGAACCTTTCATCAACAAAAAATAATACTTGACTTCTCAAATAAACTCATTTTGAATAATGTAAAATAGAAATGTTCTTAAAAGGTTACCAAAGCTTAAACAAGATGATTGACAATAAAACTATTACATGAATGTATTTATTGTGTTTCATATTTCAGCAATAATTCTCATGATTTTTTTTTGTATTCGGTACATGATGGTGATGATGATGACTTATTTAATGTATTTTTCCAAAAAAAAAAAAAAAAGTCAGGTAGCCCTGGGGTTCTTCCAAGTACCCCTGGGGGTATGTGTACACTTTGGAAACCCCTGTTTTGTTGGAATTTAAAGTGTAAATATAAGTCAGTGGTGTTTTGTTTGAGTTTCACCTTTGTAATTGTCTACATCCTAGAGGCAAATGTTGTGCATTTTACTCCATTACATTTGAATGACAGCTTTATTTCCACTTCAGATTGCGGGTTTTTTTTTTTTTTTATCTCCTTCTGAGGAAACCTTATGAGTCTGATGTTCTGAAATATTTTAAGAGGCTATATGCTATACATATCTTGGCTAAGTTGGCCGTTAGTTGATTCATGGTTCGAACTAAACTGTGACAGTTCTGACCTTGTTTTGACCATTCCAAACTGATCTTTATCGCAGCTATTGACACAACACAAACTCTGCAGAAAACAGGTGGTTTGTACTTTTATTGTGTCTGTTTTCTGTCTGAAAACAGAGCTAAGCTAACAGAGCTACAGTGTAAACTATCAGCTGATGTACAGCGGTGGCTGCTCGTCCTTCAGAGACGGGAAGCTCATATTTGGCTTACATCAAAAAAATGGTCAAGTTACTTAAACATAAATTCAGCCCTCCGTTCCATTAGCATTGTCTGCCATCATGTGCACTTTGCTAGATAGCTAGTTCACGTCGACCTCGCCAACAGTATGATTGATTTAACTATCTACAAAAAGATATTAAACTCGAACAAGAAATGATTAAATTATGGAACTGAAACAAGAAAACGTTGAAATTATGTTAAATTGAAACAAGGAAGTACAATGAGTGTGTTTTATTTACAGTGCAAGAAATTAATTTCGTAGTGGTTTCTCTCTCGATTTCACAGCAGAATGTGCGACTGTATTAAACTGAACTGTGTCAGTGAAGGAGTAGATGTGAAAACAGCTGTCAATCAAACAGGATTCAGCCTTTCGACTGATCCTCCAATCAACACGTGGAAGCCCAGCATCCAGCCCGGCCGAGCTCCGCCCACAGCTCCATTCACCCCCAGAGACGCCGAGCGTCCGGGGGCGGGACAACATCGTGGCACTTATCCAATTACCGTCCAGTTTTGAGGTGATGAAAAAAAACTGTTCCACTCAGTCCCATTGAAGTGCATGGACGCTGAGCGTCTACGGACAAATGCACTGAGCAGAGATCGAATGAGGAAACAGCGCAACGGGAATGTATGAGAGGTGAACAACATCGAGTCTGTTCATTTGTGATAAAGGTGATTCTGAACGAACTCATCTGTGAGATGAACGTGTTCTAACACATTTGTAGTCAATGAAATGTCAACACAACTGTACATATTTGACCATTTAATTCTCGTAATTTTAGGGGAAGCCGGGCTTCCCTTGAGGTCTGAGAAATCACCACTGCTGATGTAGCATGTGAAGATTATGAGTCTGTGGAGACATGGGGTTGATTCACTGGTGGTTTTGGTGGTTGTAAGTGATTTCTGGTGCACAACTTCCACCTGCTGTTGAGAACTTCAAATATCAAAGTAAAGTAAATTATTGTAAAATGAAAGTGATGTAAAAGGCAGTCATTATGGTTATAAACTTCTCTTTATCCCCAGAACATGACACATATTTTGCAAGCAGCAGAACATTTCACAAAATGTGATCATACAAGATTCAGATTGATTTTACCATTTAAATCTGTTATCAATATCAAAATATGCATGTGTTAAATTAAGTAAAATAAAAAATATATAGGTTTTAGCTGAGGATGTAAACAGAAAAGTCAACTTTGCAATTACTATATAATAATTAGGGCAATATAAAGTTATATTGTGATAATGAAAGCCTCTGGTTAAACGATCTTAAAGCCAATTATGACAAGAAACATTTATTACCCCACCCCCAAAAGGGTGGGCAGGGGGTATTTGTTTTTGGTTCGGTTTGTTTGTTAACACTGTAGCAGCAAAACTATTGGATGAATTCATACCAAATTGGGTTTAAAGATTGTCAGTGACCCAGAATAGATCTCATTACATTTTGGGAAAAGTAGGTCAAAACCTTTTTTTTTCTCCCATTTACTTATTATGGGCAACAATACAAATGTCTATAAAAACATCAATTTTGTTTCAATTTACTTCAAACTTGCCACATATATAAATGGAACTGATATGCTGACATCAGCACATGCATAGACATGATGACATCAGCTGGATTGATGCCAAAATAAGCTACAATATGTGCGAGGGGCGGGGTTTGTTGTGTGTAGCACCACTTGTTGTGATATGATATACAAATATATCACAACTATTATCCAGTTATATGTTCTTCAATAAAACTACTAAGTAATTTTTTTTTATTTATCCACATTTCCATGCAAATTCTCTAAGTGTTCAGACTTCAACTATAAAGGAAGGTTAACTTATTGAACCTCTTGCAATTTTAGTTGAATCACTGTAAATCATAAACTAGTTCAGAATTAATTACTCCATCAAATGTCAGTAAACAAAGCCCATCCAGGCCCATGCTATGCTTGCCACGGCCCACTTGGCCCCAAAGCAGAGCCTTTGTCCGGGCGCTGTATGCTGTCTGGGTAACCCTGGACGAACCCAAATCCTAACCCTGAACTGGCCCCTTGAAGAAGGCAGAGACAGGCCTAAATGTCCTCCCTTCACAGCCCTTTCCCACCACAGATCACAACTCCAAATGTTGTCTCAGAGGTGGTGTATGACAGTCGCTGCTCTTTCCCGTCTGCTTTTTCCACTACCCTCATTATTTCTTTGTTTAGGGTGTAAACTAAAGCCCTAACCCACTGGTCTCCGGATCTACATACAGATAAAATAGCTCAAGCTTGTAGAATAAGTGTTTATACTCAAAGCACAATAAGGACGTTAAGATTAGGAAAGAGAGTTGACATTCAAAGCAGTACACACGTGTGACCTACAAAAGATATACCACTTACACATGGAACATATTATAAAAAAAATTATGTTATTTTCATGAAGAAGAGCAGGGGCCACTTTGTTCACAACATTACCTTGTGACATAATGTGAAATCCACAGACCTTAACCCATAAAGACCGAAACATCGACCATCGACCAAAAGCATCTACTGACCTAAACTGTTGATCCACTAATCTGACAAATCCATGTAAATAACTGGTATAAAGTGCAGTTTTTCATCTTTTCATGGTCATCAGATACGACCCATTTGGACATTCAGAGGCTCCGTAGTGAACGTGGAAACACCGTCATCTTCTACAACATTGATTTAACAGTAAAACCCATGGAGTTGGAGCAATGACAGTGGGTGGAAATGCTTGGTTTAAGTTCAGTTAATGAGACATTTGTACTGAAAAACTCGCTTTTTCTTCAGTTTTCTCCATTTTTGATATAATAACACTCAACTTTAAGCTGAACTTTTATGAACATCTACATGATTAGTGAATTAAATACAGGAAAATATCTGATTAATACTGATAAAATGCAAAATACAGAAGATAATATAATAAATGGTGATAAATTACCTAAGAAAGGTTAAATATAGAGAACATTTCATCTTGGAACTGATACAAAAGTAGCACTGGATCTTTATGGGTTCATGTGAAGCTGTTGAAAAACAAAAAGTAAAAAAAAAAAAATAAAAAATAAAAGTTGCCTTCCAATAAAATACTTTACCGAAAATAAAGTTAAACACTGATGTTAGCCTAATAAAAGTCACTAGTTGACCAAGTGAAATGTAGTTTTAAACCTAATATAATACAGGCGTCTCAAAAGTTTTATGTTCAGTTAATGATGTATTTGACTGAAAAGGTCACTTTTTTTCATCAGATTTTTCTGTTTTGATTTAATAAACTTTGACTTTGCTCTGAGCTTTTCTGAACATCTACATGATCAGCCAATTAAACATAGGAAAACAGATGATTTTCATCAGAAAAAACGCAAAATTCGGAGGATAACATTATAATAAATGGTGATAAATCACTTGGGAAAGGTTAAATAGAGAGAAAAATTCATTTGGGAACTGCCAAAAGTCACACTGGGTCCTTATGGGTTTAAATTGTACAGTTATACAATCTTTTAGACACTGTCATCAATCCCACCAACAAATAACACAACTATTGATTCAATTACCAATACCTGGGCTCATACTGTGAAACTTGGTAAATAAAAGTGACAAGACTCAAGCTAAACATAATATGTTTATTTGCTGAATGGATCAGGTTATCATACATTCCATGACAAAGGATGAGTAGAATTTGCATTCACAAACCAGCAGTGATATAATAAAAATATGTACCAATGCAGATTCAAGACTGCAGGGCTTTTCAGTTGCTGTTGTGCAGTGTTCAGGGAATAATGTAGAATACAAAACTGACTGACTTAAGCTAAAATTTAAAGCTTCAGGAGCCAAAATGTTCTTTCATACCATTGTGGAAAGGTGAAGCCACCTCTCCAAACTTCTGTAACAAACCATAGAGTAGTGAAGAAGAAAGGAAGGAAGGACAATTTAAGTCCTAATTCGTGGTTTAAAAATATTATGAATTGGAAAGTGGTCAAGTGGCCTTCATAGAGTGACCTTCTATTAAAGGTTAAATGTTAAAAGTTAACTAACTTTATATCTGAAGGCAACAATTTACCATTATTTGCAAATCAGAAGTTTTTCAATTTCCAAGGCCTTTTTCCAAGTCTAGAAATTTACAGTTACATGTTAAACTGTTGAAGTGTTGAACTATTTGGTGATGGTGATGTGTATCACATGCGACAACACATGCAGTGTATTGAGCTGGGTGAAGCTCAAGTGTCAAGTGTTTCTTTACTATCTTTGCCATGAACTACAGCTTTCTGGACTCTTTTAACCCTTTAGTCGGCACTCATAGAAATACACTGAAATTCAAAATTTTAAACTTAGTGTGTTATTGGAGGACATAACAAGACTTTAATTTTCAAATTTTTTTATCGTTATGTAGAAAATCAAGGTTAATGAGATTACCATATT
Source organism: Sphaeramia orbicularis (assembly GCF_902148855.1). Classification (NCBI taxonomy): domain Eukaryota; kingdom Metazoa; phylum Chordata; class Actinopteri; order Kurtiformes; family Apogonidae; genus Sphaeramia; species Sphaeramia orbicularis. The sequence continues at coordinate 16,922,069 of NC_043971.1, forward strand.
TGGTTCCATACTCATAAGTGACAAAAAAAAAAAAAATTAAAAATCCAAGAAGTACATATAAAAGTAGAAGGTAAACACATGTAAGATGAAAGGAAAATGTATTTTAGAACATTAGAACACTACTTTTATAACATTAGACCAGTGGTTCTCAATCTTTTTCTCTCAGGCCCCCCTTTGGAAGATGAAAAATCTCCAGGCCCCCCTCAACCCCAACAACATTGCAACAGTGGTGCAATTACAACTTTTACTGAAAGAAACATCAATATCGTAAACATTCTTTTTGCTTTTCCTTGAATAATTTGTTGTGCAAATTAAAAATAACTTAGATTTTTGCTTGAATAATACAAATAAACTCAACCAGACTGCTCCCTGAGGCAATACTTTTCCAAATAAAAATAGGAAATGTGGAATTATCTTACAAATATGACAAAAAAGTAACTTTGTTTTAGAACAACAATCTAATTTTGGTAAGAAAGATTTTAACAATATAACAATATGGGCTGCAATGAGCCCATTTACATGCACATCTCAGAACATTAAAGTCCAAACTGTATAAACTATGCAAAAACAGAAACATTGCAGTCAAATCCTTGTCCGTTCTCCAAACCTAAACTCTTTGTCTAGTCTAGTGACAGATCACCATGGCACTAGATTTGTTTGTTGTGCATCCCTAAAATGAGCCCAGGGTGCTCCAACGCTAAAACATTAGTTCTACCTGCTACATGTGCTGACCCGAAGAAAAAAAAAAAAACACCCAGGAGTGATTCCATGCCCCCCCTGGCAAGTCTTCACACCTCCCCTGGGGGGCCCACCCCACAGTCTGAGAAACTCTGCATTAGACCAACATAAGTGCTGATCCAGACCCCTGTCCACACCCACATTCTCCCTTTGAACATCATTCCTTACATTAGTACCATTACTTCATGGTACCTAACAAAGCAGGTAGACTCACTGTTCATGCAGAGGTGGACCTTACAGACCCTGTAGACCACATTGGACCTAAACAAATATTATATATGTAAATGGTGGAACAGTTCAGACAGTATTAAAATATCATTTGTGTCTCTCCATTAACTGCTGAAGTTGCCAAGTCTGAGGCCTCATGGTTTTCAGGCAGAAAAAGCTGAAATGCCCCCTCTGGGTTGTAGAAGAGTTGCTGACCCAAGTGGAGGAGTTTAAGTATCTTAGGGTCATGGATGGATGGATGAACGGGGAGGTTTAGTCTGTACATCTTACCCATCCTAGTGCATCAGGAACAGTGAGCTGCTTTTGAAGATGCTCAGGTTAGTGCTGTAGTTAAGACCCCTTAAACCAAGATCAGGTCATGATCAAGACTAGACCTGGAAACTGACAAGTGGCCACCGCATGCCACTGTCCCATCAGTCCCATTAATAAAAGCATAAGGGGAAGGGATCTAAATGTGCAGTTTTAGCAGTGACACAGTTAGCTTCTTTGAACAAATAATTTGCTGATAATAGTCTTATAACTGTTCTTTAACCCTTTCACTCTATGTGTTCATCATAACGTACTCCATGTGTCATCCCCCCCCCCCCCCCAGTCTCTCTATATCTCTATCGCTCTCTCTTTTCTCCTCCTTTACTCTCTCTCTCTCTCTTTAACCCCAACTGGTCAAGGCAGACGGCCATCCTTCAGGAGTCTGGGTCTGCTCGAGGTTTCTGCCCGTTAAAGGGGAGTTTTTCCTCGCCACTGTCACCAATCACAAGTGTTTGCTCCTGAAGGATTCTGTTGGGTCTCTGTAAACTTAATTTGATTCTGATTTGAATTGATAAAGCACTTTGTGACTCTGTCTGTGAAAAGTGCTCTATAAATAAAATTTACTTTACTTTACTTACTTACTTTCATGCATGAATTATGAGAACCTCAGTCAAGATTTTTTTTCCTGAGTGTTTTCATTCCTCTTTATAAAAACAATGCTATTGCTTTTTTTTTTTTTTTCTTATGAACCTATTTTTCATGGAGTTACAAGAATCTCCAGTATACGTTTAAAATTTGAAGTAAAGAAATGTGTATTTGACATCAGAAAATGATGTACTGTGGGAAAACTATGCAATAAAACACTTTTAATGCTCCTAATCTGATGTTTTCTCACATTTTTACATATTCTAATACTAGTTGTTACTCACTTTATGAAGATATTATGCAAAAAAAAAAAAAAAAAAAAATCAAAACTGCTCTAAGAACAAATAGCATTGATTTGCACTAAAACATGTTGAAACAGAACAAGATTAGCAAAAACAGTAAAGTTACAGTAATGGTATAATTTGCAATTGAAATGCAGCCAGTGATACATAGCATCCAATTTAGTGGACATGATTAATTGTAAATTTCTTCCAATATAATATAAATATCTGGAATTTTTAAACACTGCTATTCATCCTTAGATGTTACTGGATGCTAGCATATTTTTTCTACCTTCAGGGGTGTCCTGATTTAAACAGATTTACCAGATATTCCTGGGATGTTCAGCATTTCTGACTTCCTGTCAGCCATATTGGTTATGAGTTAAAAAAAACAAAAAAACAAATACACTTCCCATGACTGTCCAGTAGGGGACAATGTATGGTATCATGTACAAGCGTCCACTGTGTTGGCAACTTAAACATCAAAACCCATAAATATACAGGAGAACAGCTTTGGAACAGCTGTCCACTGTACTGACCACTATGCATGAAAGGGTTAATTTACATAAGAAACACAAACAAGAATTGAATCTGCAAAGGTTGCAAAAACAAAATTTTGATCATGTGTCAAGTAAATGTTGTGGAATTAAAACTACAATATTCTCTTTTCAAATGTAGTGGAGCAGAAGAAATAAAGGATGAAATCTGTCAATTTTATTTGTTTATTTAAATAGAATCGGTAATTGGAGTAAAAGCAGGGAGTTACATTACACCACTCTGCACATTTGCAAGGTGAAATTTGGAGCTCTGAAAGTCAAGTTAATCCACAGCCAAAACAAATTCAGAACAGAACTAAAGCTGGACACTTTCACAATAAAACTCATACTGTCACTATTTTTTAAAAAGTCTTTGTATTTTTCCTTAAACTGTACCATAAAGCCATGTAATGCATTAAACGAAAGGTATAATGCATTTTTAAGTATAATTCTAGACCTGGAAAGTGACAAGTGGCCACTGCATCCCACATCAGTCCCATTAATAAAAGCATAAGAGGAAGGGACATAAATGTGCAGTTTTAGCAGTGACACAGTTAGCTTCTCTCAACAAATAATTTGGTTTTAATAGTCTTATAATAGCTCTTTAATTTACATAAGAATAACAAACAAGATTTGAATCTGCAAAAATTGCAAAAATAAAATCTTGTGTCAAGTGTCAAGTGAATGTTGTGGAATTAAAACTACAATATTCTCTTTTCAAATGTAGTGGAGCAGAAGAAATAAAGGATGAAATCTGTCAAATGTATTTATTTATTTAAATAGAATTGATAATTGGAGTAAAAGCAGGGAGTTACATTACACCACTCTGCACATTTGCAAGGTGAAATTTGGAGCTCTGAAAGTCAAGTTAATCCACAGCCAAGACAAATTCAGAACAGAACTGAAGCTGGACACTTTCACAATAAAACTCATACTGTCACTATTTTTTAAAAAGTCTTTGTATTTTTCCTTAAACTGTACTTTAAAGCCACGTAAAGCATTAAAATAAAGGTATAATGTATTTTAAAGTATAATTCATGACATGATATATTCAGTCATATACATTTTCGTCTTAAAATTTCACCGGTTTCCTTTATTCTGAAAGAAACCCACCGGAATAGCCTTATGTTGTTGCTAACACTAAAGCTAACTTTAAGCTAACTTCCACCGGTCAGTGATAAAGGGGGGCCGGACTTTCCGTCCAGTTTTCTTCTACAAAAACCTCGACAGTTGACAGGGACAGTCTGAACTGGGACGGAGGAAAGTAGACTTCTGAGAACAGAAGTGATAAAAGCTGTGACTCCTTCCTTCTACCTGAACTTTTACAGTATTTGTCAATGTGGAGGACAAGTGACCGGCATCCGACCGAAGGCGAGTTCAGCTTCTGACTTATCCATAAAAAAAGCATCTTTTTTTTTTTCGTTGGAGATGAAATTCAGCGTCGTTTTTAAACGTCAGCACGAAATAAGCCACTGAAAAGCCGGTCCAGTGTCCTCTAAACATAATGGTGAGTTATCTACGGATCATCTCTGTTTAAGACAAACGACGGTGCCCTTTAAAAATGACGATGAGTTGTTTTTATTTCCACAAATTCACTTTAAGTGTCAAACTATCCTCTTTAGCAAGATATAATGTTTCATTCCGACATGAGTAGACTCTAGAGAAACTGTAAAATAGGAAAACTGTCAAACAAAATAACTTAAAAAAATAAAATAAATAAAAATAATGACACTAAGGCACTGTTTACTGATTTATATTCATTATTAGAGACTCTAACACAGTTTATAATATAATTTCCATGGGTTACAGTTAACCCTTTCATGCATGAATTAAGAGAACTATAGCAAAGATTTTTTTTTTCCTGAGTGTTTTTATTCCTCTTTAGGCATGAAAAAAAACCCAATAAAACAAAACGAAACAATGTGATTGAATTTTTTTTAATGAACCTATTTTTCATGGAGTTACAAAAATGTCCACTCAGCTGGACACCATGGGTTTAATTTTTTTAAGCAAAGAAACATGTATTTAATACGCAATATCAGAAAGTGATAAACTGTGTGAAAACAATGAAATAAAAACATTTTTAATGCAGCTAATCTAATGTTTTCTCACATTTAATCATATTCTAATACTAGTTGTTACTCAGTTCATAGAGGTAATATACTTTTTTTTTTTTGTATAAGAAAACTGTTAATTACAGTCTAACATTTAGCAATTGATTTACACTCAGAAACATTACTGCAGATCAGGTTTATCAAGAACAGCAAAGTTACAGTAATGGTATGAATGTCAGTGTGTGGGATGATGCAGTGTCCACTGTGTTGAATTGAATGATACGGAACTAAAACAACAAAACCCATGAATATACAAGAGAATAGATGTCCACTGTAGTAACCACTGTGCATGAAAGGGTTAATATCATTGAATGTATAAGTCTATTTAAAAATGTGCAAAAGACTAAATAAGATTTTTAGTATATATCCTCCATATTCATGTGATTTTAAAAAATATATTTTAATTAGAGTGTCACAAATAAGTAACTCATTATAGACAGGAGACAGGACAGAAAAGTCACTGAAATGAACAGTTTTGACAGTTTATTCACTGGATTTATCTAATAATTTATAAATAACATTATAGGCACTGAACAGGAAGAGGAATACTAGCCTAATATTTTATAGATTAAAGTGTACAGTGACTATTCCAGGTCTGTCTGGTGTAAAACTTGCTGACTAAAAAAAGAGGATTGAATTTATCTGTAATTTTATTTTATGTGTTATTTGACAAAGAAGCACAGTTGTTTAATGAACTGAGATGCTTCTCTGAACTGTTGTAAATGATCAGTGTCGAGGAAAGTACATTAAAAGCATTGAAAACGACTGATTTGTTCACACGGAAGAAGTTAAACTACAGCAAAACTGCACGAGGAAGGAATGTAGTTTGATTAATTAAAGGTTAAAACAGTGAGGAAAAAAAAATACCGATACTGCACATGATAACAAACTACAGCTTGAACTGTAAAAGATACACGCAGAAAAAAAAAAAAAAAGCAACTTATCTGAGTTTATTATGAAAAAATGTCACTTGTTTTACAGGTCGCCAAAGAAATAAAATACAATTGGAAACTGCCAAAAAAAAAAAAAAAATCCATCAATCCAAAGATACTGAACCAAGCAGGTTTACTCAGTTTTCCAGGGAATGTCTAAAATAGCATGCAGCAGTGTATGTTAATAGATAGCAATAATCAATACTGAGGAGTAACTGACACCAAATATATAATGGTGGTTAAATTACGGTAAAGAGGTGAGGGTAAAATGACTACTTATGGCATATAATTGTTTGTACTTTAAGTATTAACTACAAAAAAAATGAAAGCAAGTAGTTAAAGTCCTTGGATCACAAATTAATGTTAATGAAACACCAACAAGCCAGTGCAAAATGGTGTTAAATTCACTACTTTCTGAGTGTATTGGCATTAAAATCATACTGTGTCTAGGTGTATGAGGGAAGATAAAACAGGAATCTTAATGATTAACGGCAAATCTTTTTTTTTTTTAATAGCTGTTAAAGATACAGACACTCCCCATTTTGAAGTAGGCTGCTCCAAAAAGAGGAATCAGGTCATTCAATAATAGAATCTGTCGTTAATTTGAGAAATCAGTACTTTGGAGGAATAAAGAGATGTTGAGGTCATGAGAATAAGTCAATGCAGATTTAAATCAACGGAGAGCATTGTCAGTGGGTTAAAAGTTTAAAATAAGTATGGCTTTTGTTATTGATTCCATTTCATATTTTGTTTGCTGGAGGTCATAGTTAGATTACTTTACCACTAGATCACTAGTCAGTCAACTTTTAAAGCATGTTTCATTAGAGGAGGTAATCAGTAATCTGTAACTGGCTGCATATACTGAGTGACCCCTCTCAACTCTGCCTATTCATTCATTCGTTTCCTCCCTTGGGATGATGGTCGCGCTGGTTCCCAGGCAGAACGAACGACTGAGTGGAAGACAGAGGACAAGTATTCACAGTGGGGACAGTGTGAGTATCATCCCAGTAGAACTCCAAACAGGAAAATGAAAACGGCTTTAACAGAAGACAGACAACCAGTACAAGATAGTTGTTCAGTATGACTTATATGTGCCACTTTCTATGTTCTTGTTGTCTCAACTTTGTTAAAAAAAAAAAATCATAATTACTAGTTTAAAGTACCTGCAGTGAAGATACATCTGCTCAGACACTGGGTTGACTTTGGGGTCAGTTTGTTCATGAACAGGAATAACTTTAAAACATGTCAGTAGTTGCTTTTCTATTGACCCTCAAATGGCGCAAATATAACTTGCGCATAAAATTTACCTAATGGAAAAACGCTCAAAACTTTTTGTGCTGGTTTTTCGGGCGTAGCACAATTGGTATATCACACAAAACTGCAATGGAAAGACCTTTTTCCACAACTAGTCACGTGAATAAAAAAAAAATTAAAAAAAAAATGGACGTTGACGGTCGTTACAACAAGTAAAGAAGAAGAGTTTTAAAAGAAACATGGCGCCGTATGTGTGGACACATCAGGAAACCGATTAAATTTTAATTTAGGATGGGATAGAGGGTTAATATATAATAATAATTAATTTATCTGTAAGTTAACATGATATTGACGTTTGTCGCCATGTTTATGGAATGACTTCTTGTGTCATCTCGCGATAATAAATAAACAAATCATCGCATTTGTGATTTAATGGAAAAAACAACTTTACGCACTTCTGTTTTTTTTTTAACATTTAGGCCCTAGTAAATATCGGTAAAGTTTTACGCATATGTCCAATGGAAAAGCAACTAATGATGGAAGAGAAAATCATATCCTTCAGTAAAAATATTAATACCAAACTGAAAATAGGCCACTACAGTAGACCACAGTAAGTACTTAATTAAAAGTATGTATCACCAGAAAATATGTAAAAAAAAATTGCAGTTTGTAGTCGAAGTAGAATGGACACTGACAGTATTTTACTGTTATTTATGATGTTTTTGCACTCATTTCACTACCGTATTAATGTATATGTTGCATTTTACTGCTGTACATGTTTACATTTGAGGTAATTTAAATTACTTCAATTAAAGTTACATAGTTCAATCTACAGCAGTGTATCATATTCTGTAAAATCGTACATGAACAGGATTATAAAGTAGGATTCTTTATTAAATTAATACACTATATATGTGCAATATCAACAAATACAAGCAGCACTTGCAAGTATGTTAGTTTTTATTATGTTTTAAGTGCCACAAAAAAAAAATTAAGTTGAGATAAGCACCACTGGTAGGTAATAACTGGTTGCATTCTGAATATTTGTTCAGCAAGAAAGGTCTCTAATACTAATTTTATGACTTGACATTTTTCGTTCATATTGAGAAAAATGAGCAATAAGTGACTTTTTGAGCTAAGAATATATTGTTAGCTGAATGCAAAAAGGGCCTAGAACCACTGCCCTTTGTCAAACTCCATGGGTTTACAGGTGAATCAGTGTTGCAGAAAATGATGGTGTTCATTCACTATGGAGCCTCTGAACGTCCAAAAAAAAGACAAATAATATGAAGCTGAGAAACTGCGTTATATCGGAATTATTTAAATATATGGGTAGGATTAGGGGATCAAAAAGCTATTCAACATCTTATACCAGTAGTTGCTTTTCGACACCAGTTGAGGGTTAACTTTTTTTCTAGATGGACATCATAATTATCATCGAATGTTGTATCCTCACAGCTGATTTGCAGTAGTTTCATGGCGTGTACAGTAAACTCACATCGTCAAGTTGTTGGACAGAGATTACACAGGAAGTGCCTCAGTAACTTGACGGCATTTGACTGTGTGTGTGTGTTGGTATGAGTGTGTCCAAGCTGGGTTGTTTGTGTTGATCCAGGCCTCTGGGCGCTTTGTGTTTGAGGAGGGGTCTCCGGCCTCACGGGGCTGACCTCAGGGTTGCTATGGAGACAACAGGAGTAACTTCCTGAATTTCCCGGCCCTTCCCGCAATGCATTCTAGTGCAGAAAGCTGGAGTCAAACTCGGGAGAGGAAAAAAGGGAGGAAGGCGAGGAATTTTATTTTTGTTTTTTTGTTGTTTTACAATTGGATTATTAATTCAGTAGAAGTCGCAGAAATAAATAAAGAGAGCAATGAATTGACGTCATAGCAAACAATGCACTGTAATATGAAGCCAAGTTACTGCCAAAAAGTCAGACTACTTCAAGAAAAAAAGAAGAAAATGCATCCATTAACATTGTTAAAAGACAGAGAGTTGGCTGCCTGTTTTTTTTTATTCCATTAACTTTATACTGCAGTATTTTATATTTTCAAGCAAAATGAATGTGATTAAATAACGTGTAAGTTGGAACATATTTTTCAATAACACAAAGCAGCATCAGTCAGAAAGAACACTTGTCTTTTTCTAAACAGTGTTTGAAACTTATACTGGCTTTACTTTAAGGCCTAGAACATGGTGTATTCATGTCCATAATAACTAACATAAAAGCCTCCAAATAGTTGAAAGCTATATGGTGTAGCAATCATTAGTTTGAATCAAGACGTATGAAATTTATAGTTTTATTGTACCATCTGTGCATTAGTGGTATATTGATGTGCATTAGCCTGGTGAGTTTCATTCATTATGCTTCACCGGCTGCACACTGGTCACTACCGACTCCAAAAAGGTGTGATGACGATGACTTAAGGTAGGAAGTGGAACCTCAGATGCTGTTAAAGAATAAGGTCTGTGTAGGTTCTCATTTGCCCAGGTCATCGTTCTTCTTGGTTCAACTGGACTGGTTTAGCTCTTTTGAAAAGAGCTAAACCAGTCCAGTTGAACCTAGAAGAACTACCAAGAAGTTAAAGAATAATGTGGTCATGTCGGAATCTGGCAAATGGTTATCATGTTACTTTCCGTCATGGAAAACTGAAAAGACAGCAGATAGTGACATGTCATGTGATATGCTCGGAAAAGGCATCAATTAATTCTAAAAAGATCAATGCACATCTATTTAAGTGTGGGGGAAAAGAACACGCTGGGTGTAATTGAGCCTGCAAAGTGTTCTGGGTGTCATTGAATAATCTGTAATAATGTAATATTTTTCACAGTCCAAACAACAACCAATTAAATACTGAACTTTATTTGACAATATATGTTCTCATTTTTAGTTTACAAGCAATAAAAGGAAGTGACGCAGTCAGATATACAATATTTTAGTTTTTGATATACAGATTATCCAATATCCAGACCCAACATAAGTGAACTGCATTGCTTTCTTTTCACCCGCTTACAAATCTGTTACGTTATATGACATTATTTGCACTGCAGTACATATTTATGTGTCATGTTTATTTAGATTACATTCAATTAAAAAGCGTGATGCAAGTCTTTTATTAGTTGAGAACCTGGATAATTCAGGTGACTTTCCTATCATATCAGTTGCTAATCTTAGGTTGGATGTAGTTGTGCAGTTTTACCCTGAAATATAAATAAATCCACCAGATTTTCTCTATGTGCTGTCTTTTTTGTTGCTGATTAGTCAGGGAAGTATTAATATGATGACAGCTTTTATAATTCTGCACACTCATATGTCATGAGCATTACAGTATGACATTACCTTTTTAATATTTGTGAGGACATTATCACCTTCTGAATGTAATCCATGGCCGATGGTACGATGGTCGTTAATTTCTTTTCATCTTCCTCTGGTATACATCACTGTAGGTTGTTTTTTGGTTTGTGTTGTTGCGACTGAGATGTAATACCAGTGTTAGTTAACCACATTGTCAGATTGATGTTATAACTGAAAATAAGAGGCATCTCATGTGTCTATATTAAATACTAACTTAAGTACAGTAGCTAGTGAGCATAAACATTAAGCATTATTGCATTTTCATGCCCTGAAAACCACAAACTTGACTTCTCGGTTTGTGTGATAAACAATATTAAAGGTCATTATGGAATGGTTATGGAATGGCTATGTACTAAAGTGAAGTTTGCGATAAAGTCTGTTTTGTGCTGAAGGCTGATCGTTTCATACAGCAAATGACTGCCTCTGTTATCTACATTCATGATAGGCTGCAGTATACAAATATATATGTACTATATACATTTATATGTAGGATTTTCTGTGAAAGTTATTATCCTGATTACTGAGTTTGTTAATGCTTCCATTTTGCTCTTCTACAGCTCTAACAGGGTGTGATGCTATCTGTAGTTGGCTTGTAAATGCAGATGGCTTCATGTAATTGCACTAAAATGTGAATCTTCCACATTGAAACTTGTTTGTAAGAACAGACTAGGCCTTTTTGTCAGTCTTAATACTAAGCTGAGTTAATACCGTTCAGTTTAACTCTGTATGTATGGGACGTATCAATGTTCCTATCATACTATCAAAAAAGTACAAGGTGTCCACAAAGTCCCTTTACAATTAAAAAAAAAAAGTATTACAAAAGCAGTTGATGCGATATGTTAGTCAGATTTGATCTATGTACTTTTAATCACATTATGGGAACATGTGCAGTCGAATCATTGGTCCATTTTTCTTCAACAAGAGATCGGTTACTGCAAGTGTTTACCCTGACCTTTTGACTCAATATGTGGCACCTTCAGCCAACCATCATTTTCTAGGTAGATGGTGCACCCCCACATTGGGAGCTGCCTGTCGGTGAGTTCCTAAATCAAACATTTCCAGACCGGTGGACTGGAAGGGATGGCCTAATTTGCTATTAGCAAACGATCACGATGCCACTGACACCATTGATGAGGAAATGCTACAGCCAACATGGTTGAAGTGCTTCCTGCAACTAATTTGTCTATACATTTGCTTTTGTAATATATTTGTTAAATTGTAAAGAGTTTTTATGGACACCCTGTATATAAGTTGAATGTCTAGAGTGTCTTAAGTAGAAACATATGAGCTATAGCATGAGTACAGTGATGTAAAGGAAAGGAAAATCCACACAAAATGTGAAGTTCGTGTCATACTGGGTGTTGAAACAAGGCCTGGGGTTTATCATCAACCTTTCCAACATTATTGCGAAACACAGTCCTCACAGGGAGGCTGAGGCTGTGGTACTCTGCACCCGAGGGTGTCGAGGAACATTAACCCGCCGGTTCGTCCTTTAAGAGTCACCAGTGTTAATAATCAGAGTTGTGGTTTCACAGGCCACCGCCTCTGTTAGTATTCAGGACCCTGATCGGAATATCCGTCGGCCCGTTAAACTGCTGACAGAGAATGATATACAAGGTCAACTCGTCAGCGAGAGAGGAACGAAGGAGGCAGGAGGGCGCTTAAAAATGTCAGGGCCTGCGATATCAGATAAAGAACGGAAAGTCTGAGGAAAACTTAAGCTACACACACAGACTAATGTGAAGGTCATGGCTTTGGCAGTGGTCTTAATGAATATTAGAGGCCAAATTGTTATTTAATCATAAAATTAACTTTGCAGACTACACTTTGGAGTCATTTATAACAGCGGTTTATTAATTTCATTCAAGGAGGATGATTCATTAGTTGCTAGTGAAAAATAATTGGATACTAGATGCCTTTTGCTGCGCAGGAAATGTAAGTAAATATTGTCAGCCAAAGGTATTAATGTATTAAAAGTAAAAGGAGTCCTAGTGTTTGTCAGTATTTATGACTTATCACTGTAGATGTTGAAAGTTTAGCTCATTTTGACTAGTTTATTTGCTATTTATTAGTGCTGTCAGATGATAAAATTTTTTAAATCAGATTAATCAAAGGGTTGTTCTGGATTAATTTGGATTAATCACAATTAAATTTCATTCATTTTTAATCTATATTAATTGCATTTCATTTTGCATGAGCAAAGAGACTCGAGAAAGCAGGGAATATATATGTACTTAATGTGTTTATTAAACACCTTCAACAGTTTCAACAAAACAACTTGAAACAACTGTTCTGTCTTGTTTTTTTTTTTTTTGTTTTTTTGTCTTCATATTTCCATTCAGAGGACCAACATACTGTTTAGCATCTTTCGTCTTTATGGGTTGGTTCTGCTGCCTGTCACTACCAGATCAACTGCCCATTTGCGTATGCTTGATGGTCATTCTACTTGGATGAACTGACCAAAATGCATTGCCAGTCATTCTGTGCTGCGGATAGGTTAATTGTGTAAAAATTTTTAATCAGATTAATCATGACGATGGATTAATCCACATTAATGCATTAGTTTTTACAGCCTTACTATTTATATGCTACACCAGTGCTTCATATCCTATAGGATCATCTGTATCTGTAGGGATGCTGTTGAGAAAACCACTTGGCCAGATTTCCATATAGTCAGAAAAAGAGACCTGTTTACATCATGGGATTTTACTTCCAATCCAATTGCAAATGAATCATTTTGGATTAACAAGAAAGGTAATGTTTACTACAGACTTTTGTGACATTTGCAGATGCATGGTTTTCACCTGCGAGAACGGGGATGAAAAACCATAATATGAAAAGGAACTGAAGCTTTTAGAAATGAGTGGGAGTAAAAAGTACAATTGCCACTGAGATGTAATGCAATACAAGTATGAAGTTGCAGATAATGGAAATAGAAATGTGAAGTGCATATCTCTCAAATATACACTTAGTAGAGTCTAAGTACTCAGTTCCATCCTACCGCTCCCCACTCATTTTCCTTAAAATTAACCTGTTTTCTCTGCCCTTGCCTCTTTACATCATTAAGCTCTCTGGTATTGCGAAATGTGCCATCTGGAAGTCTTCAGCCTCCGTCTTAATGCAGGAGAGTCATGTCGTTTGGATTCATGGCAGCGGAAGGAAACCTGTAAATGTAAAATCCACTAAACTGAGCAGTAACTAGTACAGTATAATGAGTACAGGTTTGGTGCGACACTACAGGAATGCATTTACTGAGTCACCAATTACACTTAAAGTTGCAGAGAAGGAGTCAGAAGAGTTGAGGTAACAGTTGGAGATGATGCACTGCCAAGATATTCTTTAAGTTGTGTATGTGTGATGATGCCATAAAGGTAAAGACGGACAGGGTGTGTTGCATTTATTAGGTTTAGACCTTCCTTCTGCCTCTGTTTTAGTTTTTCATCAGCAATTCTTTCATTCATACAACATTTCTAGGAACCCATGAAGACTTGAGTATCATTCTTCAGCACTTTATCTGCAGACTACATAAATAAACTTGCCGTTTTCCCACCATATAGCAGTGAAAATAAACAGAATACATTATAAAGTTAGCTTTCGTGTAGTAAAACATGAGATAAGCTGCCGGACTTCAAAGGTTCACTTTGGCACAAAAATGCGGCAGAGTTCGAGGTCACTCGAAGTGTCTGGGTTCTTGATATACTGTAACTTTAATTGTGTTTAACCTGGCATGCTGGCTCTCTCATTGTGTTGCTGTACTTCTGATGTAAGAGAAGTGGCTCTTAAGTGGATGAAAGAACACACAGATACGGTGGTTGCTGGACTTTAAAGGTTTCCCGTGTTGCATTTTCAAACATGAGTAAATCAACATTGAATTCGCTGTCATCTTGGTATATGTACATTATAGGCCCAGTCTCATGGTTGTGTGTGTAATGTTTCCAAAACTCGTGTCTCTCAGAAGCTAGACATTTTGCTATATAATGGTGCATACTGTGAAAAAATGTTATGTAAATTCATTTTTTATAGAGAATCACCACTGAAATCCTAAATTATGACTTGATAAATACAACTTACTTACTCATATTTGTACTCAGTTTCTGGTCAGAGATATTTCTTCCCAAATCCCATCCACATGTCAGAACTAGGTCTGATTTTTAGATAGATAGCTCCTTGTTTTGTCTTGGATTGTTGGAGTCCTCCATGATCTGACTCATGTTCGCCGTCATCCATGTTTGTTTTTGTTGATGTGGTGCAAATTTTGTACCTGCATCAGTGCACTTTGGAAAAACCAAGTGGCAACATCAAGGGCTGAAAAAATTAAGTTGGTGCAATTCCTCAAATAGCCACATGGGACTGACTTCCAAAGTGTATCAATACACATAAAATGTACCGCATAATACAATGTACAAGTTCACAGCTGAAACTAGAACCCCCCCCCCCCCATCACCACTGAAATGTAATCTGTATATCGTTCGTTCATTTGTTTTTCAATTTAAAACCAAAAATCAAAAAACAAAAAAAAACACTAGTTTTTTTGTTTTTCATTTTCAAAACCACAATGAAAAATGGATAACCATTCGTTTTTACATTTCCCAATTTTGTGCTCAAATGAAAAATGGAAAAAACGGATAAGGACCGTATCATCCGATTTTGCTATTTTCAATATAGTTAAGTTGTCTGACCCGGAAGTAGACATTACTAGGGAAAAAAATAAACAAACAGAATTTTTTGAATTAACGAGATACTGTTTTCAGACAACTTAACTATATTGAAAATAGCAAAATTGGATGAAACGGTCGTTATCCATTTTTTCCATTTTTCATTTGAGCACAAAATTGGGAAGTGGAAAAACAAACTGTTATTAGTTTTTCATTCTGGTTTTGAAAATGAAAAACAAAAAAAAAAACAGTTTTTTTTTTTTGATTTTTGATTTTAAATTGAAAAACGAATGAACAAATGATACACGGATTAAATGTAATCATTT
This sequence comes from Sphaeramia orbicularis, assembly GCF_902148855.1. NCBI lineage: Eukaryota > Metazoa > Chordata > Actinopteri > Kurtiformes > Apogonidae > Sphaeramia > Sphaeramia orbicularis. The sequence continues at coordinate 16,937,377 of NC_043971.1, forward strand.
GTTCCATGTGCCAGTATCAACATTTCCTGAAATGTTCTTCACAATCCGTCCATAACTTTTTGAGTTATCTTGCTAACAGACAAACAAACAGACAAACCCCGATGAAAACATAACCTCCTTGGCAGACGTAAAAAATATGTTTGTAACCTTGTGCAGAAAACAAGCCTAGACACTGTTGTAGTTTCTAAAGCTAATGTTCAATATGGACAACTTTACCTCACCCTGTAATGGGACAGTCTGTGTGGCAGATTGGTGTTTTCAAAAAGTTAGGATTATCTTGGTGACTTTAAGCACTCATTCTTCCACAGCCACATTCTCTAAACCAAATATGTGCATTTCTGATCCCAGAAATGAGGCTTCGGCCAAATGGCAAATTTAGAAGTGACTTCACTGCGACTTTGTCCATTTTTTATACTTGTCTAAAGGAAATAATACAAAAATATTCTATAAAGAGAGCGATTTTTGGCAGTGTAATACATGACAGAGCATGACAGGTGTTTTTGTACCATGTGATAAATCGTCATATCACTCAGCCCTAATTTTAGATAAGATTGAATGGTTTGTATATTTGTATGCTTAATCATTCACCCATTCCTATTTTCCCAGGATCAGGGTGTTTATATGACTGTTTTGTTCCATTAAATTAAAAAAAAAAAATCATTATATAGGATAAGGATGACTATGCACAACTGAAGTTTGCTCTACACATGCAGTTAGATTATGTGCTCTTCTGCAGTGAATCCCTTTAGGAAAGAGTGCATTCTGGGATAATGCTAGGTCATTGATTGTACCGTTGGACATTTGAACCACAAACACGATCGAATTGATGCATACAATACAGAATATTGAACTGGGTAACATCAAGTTGTTTGAAAATATGCCTACCTGTTTACAGCTCACAAAATGGCACATTTGATCACATTAGTTTAATTTATACCAATGCGTGTTAAAATACAGTTTCATGATTATTATCAGACCATGTTCTGTAGTTTTAGGCCCTAACACTAATGGGAGGCAGCTGCTTAGACAGATACACCATTGTTTGTTTGAAAAAGCAAAAAAAGCCATTTCTCCCTGCTTCCTGAATTGATGCTAAGCTACGCTAATTGCCTCTTGGCTCTGGGAATGAAGCTAACAAACAGACACAACACTGTCTATAGGAGTCTTTAAATGAGGAATGTTTCCACTTTGATAGTAAATTCTGTACCCAGTTTTCCCAACAAAATTGCCACTTGTATTTCGGCAGCGTGGAGTGTCAAGAGTTGAAGAGTGTAGATTTTGTTGAAATGGGAGGTGCACAGTGGATTGCATGAAAACTAAACTGAAAAACTGCCCCGTTGTCATGCATGGCTAGATTTGTACTTTTTTTTTTTTATGATAAGTTAGACTTTGTTTAACTTGGGTTACTTAAGAAGTCCAAGAGATATATTTTTTTCACAGTCTAGAATAGGTTAGTTTGCTCACTTTTAATTATTGTAGTTCTAAATGATTGTTTATCACAAAAAGCAGTCAAAGAACTAAAGGATCTCTCATAATAACACATTATCCATTATCTTGAACTTCGGTTTTTGGAGGCTTTTATACATCTACAAGCAAAATCCAAACTGACTGTTCCTTTTAAGCCGTTGATTTGACAGTTAGTGACTAATTGCCTATGATCTGTCACAGCTACCAGTACTGTTTTCATGATTTCTCTTCCTTTTTCAAAAAAACGTTGGCCTCTTCACACCCTCAGTACTTCTGGAAGTTTCGTCAGGTGTGATTTTGCCATAGCTTGAAACTACCACACAAATAAAACCCAAATTCTTCTAAATCAGCTGCAAACATTAGTCATAATACTGCAGATTTTTTTCCCCTACGCTTTGCACGCACTTTCTTTCTCCAATGTGCAATGCATTAAGCAACGCTGTAGATTGTATTCAAACCTGGAGCAGACACTGTGAGGAAACTTTAGACATTCATGCTTACACCTGCTTTTATTTCTCCAGCTCTGCCCTCCTCTTCCTCCTGTCTCTCTCGCCTTCCTCCTCCTCCTCTTCATTTTCTCTCTCTTTCCCTTGTTGCTCTGTGTGTTAGCTGGTTGCCAAGTGCTAAGAATCTGGGGAATGCAGGATTGCAATGTTCTGATAAAGTTTGCTTTGTTCCCCAAGTGACCTGAGTGAGGGAGCGAAACAGAGCGGCAGAGTAGTACCCATACGTAGACACACAATACACACACACACACACACACACACACACACACACACACACACACACACACACACACACACACACACACACACACACACACTACAGACTTGAACATGAGCATCTTGTTACTCTGGGCTGTTTAACCTTAAACTCACTTTACCCACATCCACCAGATGTATACATGCTCATACCTCACAGGAGTCTCTTTCTGTCATTAGTCATTTTTCCATTGGACACCTGCGCAAAGCTTTACAGATATTTACTAAATGTCGAAAACACAGAAGTGCATAAAGTCGATTTTTCCATTAAATCACAAATGCGATGATTTGTCTATTTATTATCGCAAGATGACACAGGAAGTCATTCCATAAACATTGCGACGAATGTAAATATCGTCTTGATTTACAGATATACTCATTATTATTATATATTACCCCTCTATCCTGCACTAAATTAAAAAATGTTTCGGTTTCCTGGTGTGTCCACACATACCGCAACATGTTTCTTTTAAAACTCTTCTTCTTCGCTTGTTATAACGTCCATCAACATGTTTTTTTTTTTTTTTTTTTTAATTCACGTGACTTTAGTCAGGGAAAAAGGTCTTTCCATTGCTGTTTTGCGTGATATACCATTTGTGCTACCCCAGAAAAACCACCTCTTGCCAGCGCAAAAACTTATAATCGAAAAACACGAGTTTCAGCGAAATTGTTGTTTTTCCATTAGGTCAATTTTTATGCTCAAGTTATATTTGCACAATTTGAGGGTCAATGGAAAAGCGACTATTATCATCCTATAATAATCTATAATCATCCAGAAACAGATTATCATTCTGTCTGTTTTAATTTGTGTGGTTTTTCCAGTTAAAACAACTAATTTCTGTCTTTGCAGTATTTAATTGATGGAACAATTTATTAAGTCCGTGTTAGACATGGAAAAAAATATGGAAGATTTACTTACATTAAACTACTCAGACTCTTCCTCCTGCAGGTTTTTCCTTTTGGTACAAATCGTATCATACAATAATGTCAAGGAAAATCTAAGCTACGTTTTTTTTTTTTTTTTTTTTTTTTTTTATTTACAATTCCATGATGAAACAAGGAGTAGCACTAGAAGTTCAGGTTCCATCTCATGAAATCTGATCAGCAATTAATAATCACAACACCCTACTTGACTGAAGATGCTTATAATTTGCTAAAATCTATATCACGGGGAAGATCACTTTTATTTACAGCCTGAAAATCTAGACAAAGAGTGGATGCAGAGGTCTTGTATCTGCTTGCGTCAAACAATTCTGAAAGATAATTAATGATTTGAAATGATTGGTAATGCAATTTTGAGTATTTTCTGCTGGTGGTTGGTCATTTTTCAACTTTATATTCTTGCATTTTGATTTGATGTTGTACACTGTTGTAGCTGAGGAGGAGCAGATGAAAGTTAATGAAGAACTTTAGACCATGCACTGTCATTTTTGCAGAAGAAACAACCTGAGTCCTCTATGTAGAAATGTGCGTACAGGCTGTTATCACAGACGTAGTCATCCAAGACTATTGTTGCCGTTAACATTAACAAACGACCAATTCCAGCACAGGATAGCTCAACACAAACTTCTCCTGAGTATCAGGTTTTCCACATTGAGTGTTTAAAATGAGTCATTACATCCCTTTTCTTACAAGTGCTAGGACTGAACCTGCAGTTATTATATACGTGACCTTTTCACAGTACATTTATTAACTGTAACTCATAGAAAATTGTAATAATTTTTTAGACGATAATAATTACATAATATTTTGTTCTTAAGATTAGACAGAAGTTCTTGTATGTTAAATATCTTAATAGGATGACGATAAATCAGACTGTAAATCAACTATTGATGAATCAAACTGCTGTTCTTAGACTTGTGAGCCAAAGTGTACATTCACAGATAATGTAGGTGGTAATGCAGTTAGAGCTTTAAAAACGTCTTTTGTGGGTTAAGTAGCATTCCTGAGGCCGTGTCTGTGCCCTGCATTGTCAGATAATCCATTAAGCGTATTTACAATGGGCTGTCTGGAGTTAAGAGCATTCAGATGAGATGGGACTAGATGTCAAGAGCTCTCCAAGTTCCCAAGCATCACTGAAAGGCTTAGCATAGATTAGTCAATTTACTCTTTCTAAGTTTTTGTTAGTTTGACATTTAAACATTTTACAAAAATATATCCTTTGTGAGTAGTATATGTATACAATTCACCAGCTTTAATGTTATTTTATATTTATATTCTTTCACTTAGTGTGTGTGTTCTCACTAAGATGTTGTTATGTTGGTCAGTTTGGGTTGTATTACTTTGAACAACCCATAAAACATTCTATTTTTCAACGTGATATCATGATATGTGTAAATACACACGCCATATACGCCACTTTCAATTGGCGTGTTATCTGTATGCATTAAAAGCTTTCCACATGTATGTTCATGCCACGTCAAATACCTTTTGAATAGCGGTTAGTTTAAGGGTTGTCGGTTACAGATATGTAAACCGGAGATCTTGGCGTAAATTGACACGTAATCAAATGGCGTTGAATAACACGCGAAAGGATGAAAATGCGTACGTATAGCACACCAAATGCCGTAAGAATTGGCGTGGCAGACAACGTGATTTCATGAGATCAGTCTGCTATTTTTGATCCTCTGTAATAGATAATTCTACACAAATGAGTATTGCACTAATATTCACATTTACGTGCAGCTGTACATCCTACTATAATGGACGTTCTGTGTCCTGCGCGCGTCCCGATGTTGCAGCTCTGGAGGGCGTATGGGTGCAATGCTGCTGTTGCACCACGGGAGGGCACTATCGTACAATGGCACCACGGGTATAATGCCGCTAGTACTCCTAATTCACATTTCAATGCTGTAACGTGTCTATTTATTGTGTCAGAGTCTTAAGTTTCCCATCGGTGGTCAACTTGTTTGGTCATTTTTTAATACGTAGATGTATTTCTGCTGGTCCTTCTGTCACCCATGTATCTGAAAAACGGTCATCTGGTTGGTTTGTGCACAATGTACAGTGTTAGCTGTAAGCGGATGTGCCGCAAACTCCCATAAAAACCTCAATTACAAAGCATATTTTGAATGCACTGTATACAAAGTCCAAACAATGCACCTAAAACCTGAATAATATCAGGATATCCTACATGTTTTGATCCAAAAATGCACAGAGTCTACTCCAGCTTATCTAAACAGAATATACAGTTTCCGTAACACATATAAAAGTTCAAAGTGCTGCAGTTTTTAGAATAATAGAGTCATTTATACTGTGCATATGAATGTAGTAACTGATTCCACTTTCTGCACTAATGCAGATCATTTTTGTGTGGGACTTTCTTCCACATGGCGTATCATGTCTCATTGAGATTTTTAAAATATTTTCACAAGTGTGTGTGTGTTTTGTTTTTTTTTTTTTCTTTTTTTTAGTTCTCTGATTTATGTGTCTGTGAAAAATGTTTAGGAAATTAAGAAGTTCTAAAGGCCATTTAACACATGTCTGTTGTTGTTTTTTGTACTCAACACACACCTGAAACAACTCAACAATTACAAAAATATTGACACCAGTTTCTTTAGCATTTGAGGTTAAAATCAGTTTCATTTTTTTAACCAGGGTCAGTATTAACCCAAGTGAGTGAAACATGCAGAAATATCAGTATTGCGTGATGTTTTCCTTATAGTCCTGCTCTCATTCAAACAGCTTAGGAAACAGAACAATGGCTTGTTTGAGGATTTGTAGTCATTTGTGCATACATTTGTCTCCAGAGATATTTTTTTGAGTGTATTTTTTGTCAGGTGGGATGAATATCCATTGAATTCCACGAAAGACCTAAATGGCTGCTTGCAACTAAAAGCATCTACTGATATACAAGGTTTAATAACTTTTGAACCACTAATCCTATCAATTAATTAATTCATTGTTATCAGATATGACACATTTGGATGTTCAGCAGCACCGCAGTGACCATGGAAACACCATCATCTTCAGCAACATTGATTCACCAGTAAAACCTTTGTAATTTGACAAATAGATGCTGGTTTTACGTTCATTTAATGACATATTTTGCAGAAAAACTCACTTTTTCTTCAGTTTTTTTCTGTTAAAAACTTAGCAAAATATCAGTTTTTCACTGTAAAACGAAAAATGCAGAGGATAATACTGTCATGAATTGTGATTAAATGGCTTGTGAAAGGTTAATTGTAAAGAAAAATTCATTTGGAAAGTTTGGAATTTGCCAAAAAAAAAAATACTTAAAAGTCTTTAAGGCTTAAGGAAAAACTAATTTTTTCTTCAGTTTTTTCTGTTAAAAACTTAGCAAAATATCTATTTTTCATTGTAAAATGCAACATGCAGAGGAATAATACTGTCATAAATGGTGATTAAATTGCTTGTGAAAGGTTAATTGTAAAGAAAATTTCATTTGGAAAGTTTGGAAGCTGCCAAAAAAATACTTCGAGGTCTTTAAGGCTTAAAGAAAAACTCACTTTTTCTTCAGTTTTCTCTGTTATAAACTAGCAAAATATCAGTTTTTAATGAAAAATGTAAAATGCAGAGGGTGATACTGTCATAAATAGTGATTAAATGGCTTATGAAAGGTTAGTTGTAAAGAAAAAATCATTTGCAAAATTTGGAATTTGCCACAAAAATACTTCTATGTCTTAAAGGGTTCAGGAAAATGTCAGTATTACTGTGGCCCGGGTATGAGTTACTGTCGCACACCGTTTCGCCTTAATCTCCTGGTCAGTGTTGTGCATCAGTAAAAGTGAAAAATCCCAGTTGCATCACAGTTAATTCAAGCTGCGGACATGTAGGGTAAAAAGCCCTGCATGCTTTACAGTAGCTTGACACTTCAGTTCTTTGTTACTAAAGGAGAGGGAGGAGACGGGGGGAGAAAAGGGCATTCCTGTCTTTATCTCAGCACAGGACACACATGTGATTACATGCTCTCTCGCTCTTTCACCCTCCAGCTCTCTCTTTCTTTCTTTACACATAGGCATGCAATGCACCGCCTGCTTTAAGACTCCCCTCTCTCTTTAAAACTCACACTAAATAAGTTATCAGGACTGACTTGGGGGGCCCACGCCATCCCTGGAGCATTCAGATTAGTCCAGTCACTCAGAAGGGCAGTCAGAGGTGTGTGAAGGAGAGTTTGTGTCATGAACTGAGATTGTGTTTGTGTGTGGATAAAGTGAATAAGAAATCCAGAAAGACAAGAACTAACAGGAAGTGAGCGTTTGGCTGAGGGGGAGCGGGGTCACAGAGGGCATTATGGGAGTCCTCCACGTTCTTGTGCGTGTGAAGAAGTAATTAGATTTGTGTGTGTATGCTGAGCTGTGGGAGTGTGTATGATGGCCAAACAGAAAGGCAGAGTTGTGTTTACATGGTAAATATGTGTGTGTGTGTGTGTGGGTTGGGAGTTAAGGTTGTGGAATGTCACATGCTGATAGAATGCTTACTGGACAACAAAGCCAGGGAAAGAAAACCTAGTGGAAACCATTAACTATGCTGGTCAGTGCCCAGCAATAAGTCTGCACTGTAAACCCTGTAAACCACCTCCTAACACAGTGTATGTGAGGGGAACTGGGGATGCGTCTCAGCTGCCTTTGTGTTTTTAGTTAGAGTATTAAAATTCTGTTTTTGCACGCTTACGCAGTCGTAATACCAGGGTCTGACAACAAAACATTTTATTATGTTGCATCAGTTGGTGTGGTGATCAGGTGATTATAGTCAGAAACTGATGCTCTGTCATGGGTTGACTATACAGGATGTATAAAAAAAAAAAAAAACTAAACATTTTGAAAAATTACCCCCAGTTCCGCTTTTGATAATTTTTGGAATTTTCTTTTATGGATGTCGGTAGGTAGGGGATTGGTGGATATTTGTCCAAATTTACAGACCCAGGTTTTCATGCATGAGTGAGCAGGGGCAAATTGAGATATCCAGGGTAAAACTCCATAGTTAACCCTAACCCTAACTTGGCCTGTCCTCAGTGACATTTTCAGGCCTAAACAAGTTGAATTAACTTTGAAAGGCAGGAACAGCTGCCATGGGTAAAGAAATGAAATTGGCATAGTGGCCAAAGTGTTAATGCTGTAAACTGGCAATTTTGTGGAAAACAAGATGGATGCCCATTGTCCCCTCCCATGACCTTTGATTGGATTTAAATCCCACCGCTACTTTGCACAAACCAGTTTTAACTTGGATTGCTCAATTTGCCCCTGCTGATTCATGCATGAAAACCTGGGTCTGTAAATTTGGACAAATATTCACCAATCCCCTACCTACTGACATCCATAAAAGAAAATTCCAAAAATTATCAAATGCGGAACTGGGGGTAATTTTTCAAAATGTATACTTTTTTTTTGATACACCCTGTAGATTGCGATAACTGTTTTTGTGCATATTAACCACTATACCAGTGTTTTTCAACCTCAGGGTCGGGACCTCACATGGGGTCACCTGGAATTCAAATGGGGTTGCCTGAATTTTCTAGTAATTGATTAAAAACAAACAACTTACTAATAAAAAAAAATATATGGTGAGTTGAAAATAAGAAATAAAAACTGACCAATGAGAACCCTGACCAGAGGGTCCAGATGTTGAAACAATGAAAGATGAATGACTTGACAAAAATGACTGAGGTTGTTTTTTTTTCAGAGAGAAGTTCAGTCTGTGTCCATGGGAGCCAGGGATTTTTAGAGCCCCTAGTGGCCATTAGTGGCGTTACACTTGAAAATACATTGTTAAGGCTTTGTTTTGGGAATGAAACCCTTGCCGTTTTATTTACGCCATTATTTAACAAAACTGGAGCTAAAGGGGACTTATAAAAACTGCAGCATTTCAGGGGGAAAAAAAACCCAATTATTAAAAAACAATATGTTGGTGTCAGTGATTACGATCATTCACTCCGTATTGACTCCCATCCAGCTAGTACTGGCTATTACAGTGTGTGTCAATGGGAAGGAGGTGCTAGCAAGTGACTTCAAGGAACAAGAATGTAAAGAAACAATGGTTTCTGAAGCAGTGTCTGTGTATATGACATGAATGTCTTATGATAGAAAAAAGATGTCAGAGTCAAACAGAGGACAGTATTTGTTGTAACTGATAAATGAAAGCTACAGTAGAATGTTGTAACTGACATTGTTAGAATAAACGAATGAAGAACCTCCAGTGTGTGTCATGTGCAGCATGTACACAGAGTTAATGTCACTGTCAATAGGATTGAAACTGCCTACAGTGTTTGGCTTCTTTTCAAAGATACTATTACAATTACAGATGTATAACCTTACATTGAATATGGATAGCAGTTCAGATTTACACCAGTGTAATTTAACATTGCTCCTCTACTTCTGTGGGATGATGGATTAAGTGTCAGAAAGAGAACAGGCAGCAGAAAGACTGGAAATGACACAGACGGGAGGAGACAATTGTCAAGGTTTTTTTTTTTTTTTTTTTTTTCCCAAACTCCAAGTTGGCAGCGGGACAAAAGCTACATTTTTCCACCCGAGTTCTCTAAAGATGTCATTCATGTTAAATAAATCCCACGAACTTCACTACAAACATTTTCACTTTAATGAAGACATTTTCCCTCTGTGGTATGCTTTCATTTGTGTTTAATGTGAGAGTTGGTAGGTATGCTCTCTTCTCCAGGCTGGTTGGCAGTCAGGGCTACTGTAAACATCCTTGACTGGAAGCTGGTGTTCGGTTCTGGGGCTTTCAGTCGGATGTTTGCAGCAGCCAACTGCTAGTACCATCGCAAGATTTCACCTGCAGTCGCATAATGACTGGATAGTGCTACATCAGTGACATGTAAGTATGAAGATTACTGATTCAAACAAGAATTCTCCAAAAGAACCCTGAAAAAGTCAATGAGTACATAGACATCCAGTGAAAATTCAAGAAAAAACCTAATGTACACTGCAAAAAGGTATGTACAAAAATAAGGAAATTAAACTCATTATTGGATTAAAACAGTGTTTTTCAACCTTGGGGTCGCCTGGAATTCAAATGGAGTCACCTGAAATTCCTTATTTTTAATGAATTTTAATGAATTTTTAATGATTCATTATACAGGGTGGGGAAGCAAAATTTACAATGAACATTTAGTTGTTTTTTCTCAGCAGGCACTACGTCAATTGTTTTGAAACCAAACATATATTGATGTCATAATCATACCTAACACTATTATCCATACCTTTTCAGAAACTTTTGCCCATATGAGTAATCAGGAAAGCAAACGTCAAAGAGTGTGTGATTTGCTGAATGCACTCGTCACACCAAAGGAGATTTCAAAAATAGTTGGAGTGTCCATAAAGACTGTTTATAATGGAAAGAAGAGAATGACTATGAGCAAAACTATTACTAGAAAGTCTGGAAGATACTATTAAAGAAGAATGGGAGAAGTTGTCACCCGAATATTTGAGGAACTCTTGCGCAAGTTTCAGGAAGCGTGTGAAGGCAGTTATTGAGAAAGAAGGAGGACACATAGAATAAAAACATTTTCTATTATGTCAATTTTCTTGTGGCAAATAAATTCTCATGACTTTCAATAAACTAATTGGTCATACACTTTCTTTCAATCCCTGCCTCAAAATATTGTAAATTTTTGCTTCCCCACCCTGTATATTTCATTGTAATTAAAACACCACAAACTTTTCCTAGTAAAAATCAAGTTCAAATAAAATGCAGGATATAATATTTGAGAGGGCATATCTTAAGTGACCTGATCATGTGACTGCATGTGTTACTATGCTTCAACCTGCCCAGACACAGTCGCAGTTGAAAACAGGGCCGAACAGTGTATATGTTTGTATATAATACATTATATAGCCTAATTGTCATCTAAAATTTACATTTATTTGCAACATAGTATAGCAAACTATTACATGGTCAAAAACAAATTAATTTTAGCAAAAGCATGTCTCCGTTTTGAATGTCTGGGGTCGCCAGAAATTTGTGATGTTAAAATGAGGTCACAAGCCAAAAAAGGTTGGGAACCACTGGGTTAAAATGTCGCATTTCAAGTGAAATTGTCTGCCAGTGCAGTACGAATATTGCAGTTTTTGTAAAAAAATAAGAAAATATAATCTAAGTAATATAGACTGCTTAAAATTCTTATTTCAAGCAGAGTATGCTTGTTTCACGTCTTCAAGTAAGATTTTTTCACCCATGGTAAATATACTAGTCTTAAAATTTTCTTATGAAGATGTATATATATGTGTGTATATATATATATATATATATATATATATATATATATAAAGTTTTGTTACAAATATTGCTTAAATTAGCTGTAATATTTAAGTAGGATAGCTCAAGATGAAATTTCTCGGAACAAGTCAGATCATCTTAACAACATTAAGTCTCAATACGTAAATAAATCTAAAAAATGATCTTTCAGGATAAATATCTTAAATTCAAGTCAGTTTATCTAAGTCAGATATTCCTTTTTTGCAGTGTAGGTGGTCTCCTCAACGATGCCAATGTCCACATCGATAGGATATGACGAAAATTATGTGAATTATATGTTATCGCCTGGTTTCACAGTTACAAATATGCAGATGTCCCAACCATAGTTAGGCCACAATTAAGACAACAGTGAAAAGCAGAGATCAGATAAAGCAAACAATAACCCAGAGCTGTGGCAATAACCTTAAAGTCAACACAGACTGACACACAAGAAGTCCTTATGAAACTGATCACTAAATGAAAACTAAAAATAACCTGAAATGGAATTCAGACCACAGTTTGACAACATGTCCTACTTCAGTTTTAAAGATAAATATAGTTTTATTTGCCATTTGTACACATCCAGGTACATAGGAATTATTATACAGAGGTCTGAGAGTACAAGTATAAAAAATTAAAAGATACAGTCAAAAGTAAAAGTCAAAGATATAAGCAGTATAAAAGTGCTGTAAAAACAATTAAAAGACAATAGCACAGTGATTTGTAATAAATATCTATTGCACATTCCACAACCATCATAAGTTAGATAAGTTACCCTCTGCACTGGTTTGGACACAATAACAGTAGAAACCACACAGGATTATTATTATTATTATTATTATTATTATTATTATTATTATTATTATTAAGTATCATAAATATCAGTATCCCAGTAGACCATATTCCTCCATTTTCCTCTGATGGTATGTCCAGTGTGGGAAGCTCAAATGCTGTGGACATGTCATGTAAACACAGGAAACTGGATGATAAATGAGCATGTCACTGCTAGCTAAAGTATTAGCAGCAAATACTGTACAGTGGGTCAGGAAACCCCAGAGGGACATCAGATCATTATTTAGGTAAAACCGTATTTGATAGTCCATAAGCTCCTGTAGGATAGAAGCTTTAAGACCACCAAAGACACCAAAACACCAACTGAGATTTAACCCTTTATAGTCCACTCATAGAAATACTCTGAAATTCAAAATTTCAACCTTAGTGTGTTATTGGAGGATCTAACAAGACGTTATTTCTTTAGGGAAATTTTTCAAAAAATGTTGTTGTTATGTAGAGAATCATGGTTAATGAAGTTACCATATTTGGGCCCTTACCCATAAGTGGCAAAAAAAGAATAGAGTCCAGAAATTTACAGTTAAATGTTAAACTGTTGAAGTGTTGAACTATTTGGTGCTGGTGATGTGTATCACATGCAACAAGAGATGCAGTCCGTTGAGCTGTGTAAAGCTCAAAGCTGTGAAGTGTTTATTTACGATCTTTGGCATAAACTACAGCTTTCTTGACTCTTTTAACCCTTTATTGGGCACTCATAGAAATACACTGAAATTCAAAATTTCAACTGTAGTGTGTTATTTGAGGACATAACAAGACTTTAATTTGCAAATTTTTTTATTGTTATGTAGAAAGTCAAGGTTAATGATGAAGTTACCATATTTGGTTCCTTACCCATAAGTGGCAAAAATAAATACAAATCCAAGAACTATATATGCTAGGAACATGTATTTTAGAACATTAGAACATCACTTTTAGAACATTAGAACAACATACAGTACCAGTCAAAAGTTTGGACTGACCTTCAAATTTAAATGGCATGAGATGGACCACAGATGGCCAACAAGTGCTCAACATCACTGGGAACTCCTTCAAGACTTTTGGAAAACATTTCAGGTGACTACCTCATGAAGCTCATTAAGAGAATGCCAAGAATGTGCAAAGCAGTAATAAAAGCAAAATGTGGCTTTTTGTGAAGAATCTAAAATAGAAAACATGCTTTGAGTTATGTCACACTTTTTTTAACTACAGAATTCCATGTGTTCATTCATAGTTTGGATGCCTTCAGTGAGAATCTACAATGTAAATAGTCATAAAAATAAAGAAAAAACAGGTGAGTCCAAACTTTTGACTGGTTGTGTAAGTGCTGATCCAGACCTCTGTCCACATCCACATTATCCCTTTGAACATCATTCCTTACATTAGTACCATTACTTCATGGTACCTAACAAAGCAGGTACACTCACTGTTCATGCAGAGGTGGACCTTACAGACCCTGTAGACCACATTGGACCTGAGATTGTTGACTCACTGTCCTCACTGGAACTGTTGCTGTCACTGTCTTGTAATGTGTGTGGAAATTACCCAGAATAGTCACTTGCCCGATTGTTCTGACATAAGATTTGCAACAAAACGAGCTGCGCCTTGAATCTATTTCAGAACTCTGAACCTTGCCTAGAGATCACTGACTCTAGATCAGACAGTACATTGTTCTTAGAACAGAAGTACAGAGTGCTGGGTTTTTATTTATTCTTAGAGCTGGATATACTTCGTTGCATCTTTAAATATGAATGAGGATAGTAACAGGGAGTTCTGCACTATAGCTACATTTCTAATATTGATGACACAGCAAAAACAAACAAGAGGGTCTAGAATTTCTCTTTTCTATTCCCGGAGTAGTTCGGCCGTTCAGGGGAGTTAGAGTCACCTATAATGAAAAGAGAAAACGCAGACAGTCAAGACGGGGGATATACTGGGAGAAGTGCTAATGACAATTGTCGCTTTTCCATTGGACATCTGCACAAAATGTTACCGATATTTACTAAATGTTGAAAAAACAGAAGTGCGTAATTTCACTTTTTCCATTAAATCACAAATGCAATGATTTGTTTATTTATTATCGCGAGATGACACGAGAAGTCATTCCATAAAGATGGCGACAAACGTAAATATCGTGTTGATTAACAGATATATTCATTATTATTATATATTACCCCTCTACACCTCTGCCCTCTTCGGGGCCTTCGATACAATACAGAGGTGTACCGAATGAATACATGTAGCCTATGTGAAGAGCGCAAACACTCAGGAGGCAGGGTGGCCGCAAGCAGAACCTATTTGCAGGGTTACCCCTATTTTCTCAGCGCCGCTGCAGCAAAAAACCAAAACATATTATTCTGAGGCTGGGGTGCCGATAGGGGGGGGACATGACAACAGATGGTATAACAGAAGCACAGAAGCCAGGTCAGACATTCAAAGCCTGTTAAGTTTCACTTTTGGTTTTTGGTAGTTACAGAGCGTACCCCCCCGATTGGTCTCCTTCACCGTACTGAAAGCATATTGAAAATGTATTGAACTGAGGACCCCTGTACTGAAAATTTTCTGCACCGTTACACCCCGAATAAATATTGGACAATGCCAGGATTCATTGGGCTCAAAGAGTGAAGAAAGAGTGAGTCAGGGTGTTTAAGACAACTTCTCCACACATGGATCAGACACCAGAATCTCCAGACCTGAACTCTATTGCGAACCTTTGGGATGTGATAGAGAAGACTTTACACAGAGGTCCAACTCGGGATGAAAATACTTGTTGTGACATTGCAAAGATATTGATACCACACTGGATATGCTTTGTCACCAAAGCTAAAAACTGTCCAAAGAAATATTATATACATATAAATTAGATCAAAACTGTGGATATATAGTCACATATTTATCCCAATAACCCAGTGGTTCCCAACCTTTTTTGGCTGGTGACCCCATTTTAACATCACAAGTTTCTGGTGACCCCAGACATTCAAAATGGAGACTTTTTTTTTTGGGCTAAAATTAAATTTTTTTTGATCATGGAATAGTTTGCTATAGTATGTTGCAAATAAACGTTAATTTTAGGCAACATTTAGACTATGTAATGTAAATTTTTATTAGTAAGTTTTACTTTTTTTTTCATATATTATTAGAAATTTGAGGTGACCCCAGACATTCAAAATGGAGAAATTTTTTTTTGGCTAAAATTTAAAAAATTTTGATCGTGTAATAGTTTGCGATAATATGTTGCAAATAAATGTTAATTTTTATTAGTAAGTTTTAATATTTTTTTTTATAAATAATTAGAAATTTGAGGCGACCCCAGACATTGAAAATGGAGACTTTTTTTTTGACTAAAATTAAATTTTTTTGGATCATGTAATAGTTTGCTATAATATGTTGCAAATAAACGTTAATTTTAGGCAACATTCAGACTATATAATGTAAATTTTTATTAGTAAGTTTTAATTTTTTATCAATTACTACAAATTTCACGCAACCCATTTGAATTCCAGGCGACCTCACATGGGGTCCTGACCCCAAGGTTGAAAAACACTGCATTAACCCATAAAGACCCAAACATCCACTGTCAACTAAAACCAGCTACTGATGTAAACTGTTTAATACATGTTGATCCACTAATTTTATCAATACATGTAAATATTTGATGTAAAATGCAGTTTGTCATCTTTTCATGGTCATCAGATGTGACCCATTTGGATGTTCAGAGGCTCTGTAGTGAATGTGGAAACACCGTCATCTTCTACAACATTGATTCACCAGTAAAACCCACTGAGTTTGACAAATTATAGTGGATGGAGACACTTGTTTTAATGATAAATTTTGCTGAAAAAGTCACTTTTTTTCAGTTTTCTCTGATTTTCATAAAATAACCCCCAACTTTAATCTGAGCTTTTATGAACATCTACATGATTAGTAAAGTAAATATAGGAAAATACCTGATTTTCACTGAAAAAAACACAAAATACAGAAGATAATATGACAATAAATGGTGATAAATCACTTAAGGAAGGTTAAATATAGAGAAAAAAATCATTTCAGAATTGCCATAAAAGTAACACTGGGTCTTTATGGGTTAATGAAGAATCTCACAGCTCTGAGGCTTTTTTTTTTATAGTCCTTGGTTCTATGACTACATGTAAACATAACAGCAACTTTATAACTCATCACAAAAAGCCTTTGAACAGAAGGAGAGAATGATGTACTGTTTTTCCTCTTTTTTTCTCACGCTCATAGGCTCTATATTTCCCTGCTGTATAACACTGGAGTCATTGCTATTTTCCCAGGATCCTGCATCCAATGTTGCTTAGATTTATCCGGTACATCCCTCTAGGACACTTCAGAGACTTGTAGAATCTATGTCCCGATGCCCTGAAGCTGATCTAAAGACCGACACCTTACAATGACGCTTCAGGTCGGTTTTTCCTTTAATTTGTCACGTCATCGCAGAGGAGACGACAAAACCTCTCACTGCTGAATGGTTTAGTCTTGATTTTTCTCGCCCCTCATCTGTCAGAGCTGAGAGGAAGTGGGTGTAAGATACACTACAGGACCACAGACAGGGAAGGAAGGAAGGAAGGAAGCATTCTAATATTACAGACTCCCCCCGCCCCCACATTCATCATACCATGAATGAAAACACGCTGTGCTTCTCGCAGATTCTGTCTAAACAGTCTCTGCGTTCCTTCCTTGGTGCTCGAGAACCCAGAGAATGGTCAACTGGACTCACAAAGGCTCCTCTGCAAGTAAGGAGACAGTGTAACCATGCACTAGAGTTTTTTTTTTTTTTTTCAGGTTTTCGTATCACTCTGCTTTTTTCTGTCTTCTAACCACAGGTCTTTGAGACATTTTAGTGTTTTTTTCCAATACAAGCCCTTGAACGTTGGTACAAGTGTTTTTTTTTTTCCATTTTTGACATCAGTATGAAATAACTTATCGTACAGTGTTAAGCCGCCCTTTGACCTCTGAGTTCCAAGAAGTGTAAACATCCTACACTCTCGGCGTCTGCCCCCTGGTGGCCGGGAGTGGGACTGTTTGCACTGTTTGGCTCAGGAATTCAGCTTGGAGATGTACGAACTACACTTTAACTTTCTTTTTTTCCTGTGAAAAATATTGCTGGTCTCTCCATTTCCTTTTAATGTCGTTTCTGCTCTGTAACATTATCAATAATGTTTCTGGTCAGTGAGTTACAGAATATATGTATTTATTTAATTTATTTATTTATTTGGTTCATTTCAAATATGCAACAAGACAAAGTAATCTTACTTTGTCCTTAGACATAAAACAGGTAGTAAGAAGTCATGGATAAAAAAACAAAACAAAAACCAAACTTATACATGACTTCATTTGCACATTCAAAAAGGAGTGGGAGGAAGTATAACTTATTTAATCCCACTCCTTCTCCCTCAGATCTTTTTGTAAGTTATTAACCTCACTTATTATCCTCACATACACATGCATACATACATACATGTACAGTCATGGCCAAATGTTTTGGTTGTGACACAAGTTTTTCTGTTGTAGCCTTTGCTGCTTCAGTTTTGTTTTGTTTTGTTTTTTCCATATGTTTCTGAGGAACAGTGATATAAATTTGATGCAGGGGAGGAGAGGGAGAGGAGGGAAAAAGGGCTGTCACTATTATTGTATTTGATATTATTGATGCTTCTTTTTTTCTCATCTTTTTGTTTTCTTTTTCCTTTCCTTTCTTTCCCTTAATCTTCCTTTTATACTGTTATTTAAAACCCTTTACAGACTTTTCATTTTTGTATACTCACTTCTTTTGCTCCTTTTACTTATTCGACTGTCACTTAATTGCAGCAAAATGCGCTTAATAAACTAAGTGAAAACACATTATGGACCTTTACACTCACCTAGTTTTATTTTCATATGTGTTTTCTGCTTTTCACTTTAACCTATAAAGACCCAAACATCCATCACCGACCAAAACCAGCTACTGATCTAAACTGTTTAACATCTGTTGATTCTCTAATCCTATCAATACATGTAAATAATTGGTGCAAAATACAGTTTGTCATCTCTTCATGGTTACCAGATATGACCCATTTGGACATTGAGAAGCTCTGTCGTGAAGGTGGAAACACCGTCATCTTCTACAGCATTGATTCACCAGTAAAACCCATGAGGTTGGATCAATGACAGTGGATAGAAACACTTGGTTTAAGTTCAGTTAATGATATCTTTTACTGGAAAAAGTCACTTTTTCTTCAGTTTTCTCTGTTTTTGATGTAATCCTCAAATTTAATCTCAGCTTTTATGAACATCTGCATGATCAGTGAATTAAATACAGGAAAATATCTGATTAATACTGATAAAATACAGAATACAGAAGATAATATAATAAATAGTGATAAGAAAGGTTAAATATAGAGAACATTTCATCTTGGAACTGATACAAAAGTAGCACTGGATCTTTATGGGTTAATTTGAAGTTGTCGAAAAACAAAAAGTAAAAAAAAAAAAGTTGTCCTCCAATAAAATTCTAGTAGAAAAGCTGCTAGTAAGGTTAAATGTTAATGTTAGTCTAGTAAAAGTCAATAGTTGACCAAGTGAAATGTAGTTTTAAACCTAATATGATGCAGGCTTCTCAAAAGTTCAGCATGAGTGGGAACGTTTTATGCAATTTAATTGTAGAAGTCATGTAAATATATTACAGAAGTTTAGTCATTTTTAGGTAATTTAATCCAGAAACCCTTCGTGCTGATGGTTTATAGAGCAGTACAAAGCAGAACTAATTGTTGTAAACTGCAGTATCTACATGTCAGTGGGATTTTCCATTTTATGTGCGAAGATATTTCATTTCTAGATCATTAGGGGTTTGAGGAAGCTCCTGTTTTGCCGCTTATCTAACTTCCTGATTCTACTGCTGATTTACATTTGAAAACTACAAGGACATGAACAACACGAAAAGCCTAAACCCAGTCTGCAAATGCAACATCCACATTTAAGCTCTAAAAGTTTCCACTGGTGGATGTAACCACACACAGACTCAGTTCATTTCTGCCGGTCTACAGTCACCTTCAGTGTCATTTATTAAAGTGTGTCATGCTTAAAAAGGAGTTTGACGGCGTTAAATTTAACTTGACGTAAGTGTCCGGCAGTCTGTGTACGTAAAGAGCTATTAAAGTATCAGCTAAAGGATTTGTGCAGTTCCTCTGACATCCTTGGTTGGACTAAAACAGGAAATAGGGAGCGGCTCGTCTGCGATTGGCTCATTTCCTTGACCCGGCGACCCCGGTCATGGCTGTCCCACTGGGGCCGGGACACACACACAGTACGTTAGAGAGTCCTAAAAGTAAGAGGCTGAGGGAAAAGGAAGAAAAGGACGCACTAAGATAGAAAACGAAGGGTCCTCTTGCTAATTCTGTAGAGCTGTATGTTTGTGTAGAAGTGCTGTTTAATACGTCTGTAGTGACTATTTGTCGTCATAATTAAACCAACTTATAAGTGACTGAACTCAACCCATAAAGACCCAAACAGTCACTGGTGACCAAAAGCATCTACTGCACAGGTGTCAAACATGTGGCCCGTGGGCCAAATCTGGCCCGCCAAAGGTTCCATTCCGGCCTGCTGGATGAAAGTGCAAAAATGAACCTGAACAGTCAAGGTTGTCCAAATCCTTTTGGTTCAGGTTCCACATACAGGCCAATGTGGTCTACAGTAAAAATAATAACACAATAAACCCATAAATAATGACAACAAATTTTCTGTATGAAAAATTATGTGGAAAAAATTTAAGTGAAAAAAATAACATTACACTGTGAAAATATTTACATTTACAAAACTATTCTTTCACAATAAAACGCAAATAAATACATAAATAAAAACAAAGATGAACCCGAAATGTGCAATTTGAACAATATTCTGCCTGTTACTAAATATTTTGTGCATTTATGGATCCACTGTGATCTGGAGTTGTGTTTATAATAACAGATGGAATATTGTAGAAATTTTAGTTCCAAACTCCAAAATTTTAACAATACTCTGCCGTTTACCAAATATTTATGGAACACTGTGTGTAAATGTACATGCATAAATAATAAGTCAAGGCATAATATTGTTAAAGCTGCACTAATTTTTCAAATGAAATTTCTGTTTTTTCAGGTTATTCACATCTTTTTTGTAAAATGTAAATATTTTCATCATTTAAGTGGGTTTTTTTTTGTGCTAAAACAAAAAGAAAAACTTGGATATGTCATTATTTATAGGTTATTAAGGCATTATTTTACTGGTCTGGCCCGCTTGAGATCAAATTGGACTAAATATGGCCCCTGAACCAAAATGAGTTTGACACCCCTGATCCACTGTAATACCTGTTGATCCACTAATCCTATCAATCCATGTAAATAATTGATGTAAAATATAGTTTGTCATCTTTTCATGGCCATCAGATATGACCCATTTGGATGTTCAGAGGCTCTGCAGTAAACATGTAAACACCACCATCTCCTGGAACATTAGTTCACCAGTAAAACCCATGGAGTTGGGTCAATGACAGTGGATGGGGACACTGGGTTAATGTTCAGTTGTTGATATCTTTGCTGAAAAAGTCACTTTTTCCTCAGTTTTCTCTGTTTTTGATAGAATAACCCTCAACTTTAATCTGAGCTTTTATGAACATCTACACGATCAGTAAATTAAATATAGGAAAATACATGATTTTAACTGAAAAAAAGCAAAATAAAGAGGATAATATCATAATAAATAGTGATAAATCACTTGAGAAAGGGTACATTTTGGTAAAAATTCATTTGGGAACTGACACAATAGTAGCACTGGGTCTTTATGGGTTAAGACTTTTCCATAACTCAAATAACCAGTAGATGCACCATGGGTTTGTGGTTTACGCAGTCAGAAACACAATGTCCGTTCCATAGATGTATTTCAGGTGTTTTATTCTTAGGTTTTAACAAGAATTAAGGCCTATTTGCTGCCTTTCCTGTTCATTCTGTCATGCTACTGACTGACTGACTGACTTGTAAAAAAACCGTAGGCCCATAGGTTGGTGAGAATTTGGCTGGGAAAACCTCATTTGTTTTTTTTTTTTGGGTTTTTTTTTATGACATCAAACTAGGGATGTAACGATTACCGGTATGACGATAAACCGCAGTAAAATTGTAGACAGTTAGTAATACCATTTAAATCCTAATTATCATGAAAACCGTGTTTGATTACTGCACTTTTAGGGGAAAAAAAGTCTATGTAAAGATCTGCTTTAATGTCAAATATTTGAGTATAGTTTGAATTTATTACAATTTTGATTTTATATACCTAATATTTGGAACCAATATTCACTTTTAAAGTCTTTGAACAGGTTTGTTAAGCATCTGTGTGTTATTTATGCAATAAAGTATATACATTTTTCAAATCGGATTTTATATATTTTTTTTTGTGTTTTCTGGCCTTTTGTGTTGATATATTAGGTTAAAGTGAAAAAAATAATTGACAGATGATATAAATGAAGTTGTGCTGAAAAAAAAGATCCCAAACATGGGTATAGTAAACATTTGTTTATATAGTTTATAAAGGCAAAATCAAAAGTACTGAAAAATGGACAAAATAGGCTCAGACCACTAAGGGTTAATACTTGAATGTTTCTGCAACAGAAAGTACATTGGGCCTATTATTTTTTTAACCAAAATACAACTTGGTTAAATTATTTCAGTGTGTGTGTATCAGTACTTTTTGAACATTTTGAGCACAATTTCAACAATACTGCGATAATAATGATAATCATGATCACAATAACCGTGATATGAAATTTTCATATCGTTACATCCCTACATCAAACATAAAAAGCAAACAATTAGGAAAACAGCAGCAATGCAGGAGAGGGTGTGGCCACATGAATGCCACTCACTCACATATCTTTTGGATGTGTAAAAATGCAGATGTTTTGGACCAGTGTTGTTCAGACAATGGAGGACATTTTAAACTATAAAATCCCAATGGACTATCTACCTGGGTCTAATACCTGATGATGTAATTAAAAAAGAAGACACTTACTTAAAATGTTAATTCTTGCCTGCAAAAAGGTTGTCACAAGGAACTGGTTAAAAAGTGACCCTCTCTAACCACAGCAATGACTGGACAGGATAGAGAAAATATATATATGGAAAAATTAATGTTTCATCTGAGGATTAAGGTGGGAACTTTTAATCGAAGATGGGAGAAATGGACCATGTTCAAGGACACTAATTCTTGTCACCAGATCCGGTGCAGAAAAGCAGATGAGTGCATATGGAACAGCACCCCCCCCCCCTTGTTTTGTGCTGTAAAAGTGTTTTAAAAAGTTAAAATAAAAGGTAAAAAGCCCCATAGGCCCACCCTGGTGCATGCTGGTCTCCCTTGGTGCTGCCTGTTTATGCCCAGGTGCCCACAGTCTAAACCAATAAGAAAAAATAAAACAAAAGGTGCTAAATACTAAAGAATGAAAGTAATAACAATGAAAAATATAGCCTAAATATTAAGCAAAAAGGTAAACAATCAAAAATCAACAATTAGCCAAAAATACAAAATTACTAACCATAACAGTAAATGAACTTTGAACAAAAACTAAATAGACAAATAGCTCCTACAACATCATGCACTACTAGAGGAGAACGCGTACAGAGGAAGCAGAGGCAGTGGGTGTAAACTGTGTCTGCTGTTCTGGAACTAAAAATATACAACATTCAATAACTATGTAGCAGGATGTGGCTGTTTAAAGGGGAGTGACCTCCGTATATCATGAGCAGAACAGTACATTCATGACCTAAAGAGAACGTTCAAAGCATGTCATTCCTAATTATGAACACTAGAGGTCATTCCTGGCATTTGTTTTGACAATTTTGTGCATTTCTAAACTTTTGAAAGTCTAAAAACTCAAGGCTTTTAGTCACATGTTTATGAAAAAACCCAACCTGAACAGGAGGATGAC
Organism: Sphaeramia orbicularis; assembly: GCF_902148855.1. Lineage (NCBI taxonomy): Eukaryota > Metazoa > Chordata > Actinopteri > Kurtiformes > Apogonidae > Sphaeramia > Sphaeramia orbicularis. The sequence goes on from NC_043971.1 coordinate 16,960,591, forward strand.
CTGAACACTGGGTGAATGATCTAAAACTCTATTTTGCAGGTTTGATTCTCTTAAACATGACCTGTAAGTTGATTATTGTCACTATTATCACTACAAACAAGTTCAACTGTGTGTATTTAGAGAATTACTACTATATACTGCCCTCATTTCTTGAAATTTGGTGATTAAACTGTTTGTACTTCAGATACTGTTTTTATAAAGTAAAAACAAGTACAAATACACACTACTGGTGAAAAGTTTTATAAGGCCTCTGCAACATGAGTTAATTTTAGTCTCACCATAGGATCAATTCACAAATGCAACTGAAAAAGGGATATACAACAGTGATATTAATATGAAGTCACAAAATAACAGATTATGCTCCATTATGTTCCTATAGGAATTTATTTTCACAGATTTTTGAGACTTAAATTTCTTTGATTTTTGCACAAAAGTTGCACATCAAAAACATTACACGACCCTTAAGAAGGCCCCATGATATATCCAGTTGTTTTTCAGTTTTTACTTTCCATTTATTACATTTTGTTAAATGTGTTTATAATTTCTTGTTCACCTTTTCTAAGAGGCTGGTGTGTCCTAAAACTTTTGACCAGTAGTTGAAACATGGTTATTTTGCACTATTTAACCCTATAACACCAAACGTATCACATTTGATACATGAGTTTTGAAGCCCTCTACATGATCAGTGTGATATTTTTTTTTTGTTGAAAAACCTGATGTATATAATTAGATACATGCAATACACAGATAATCCACCAGGGGGGAGGAATTTGTCCACCAGAGGCCTTTCCAGTGACACTACAAGACTGTTATTAATGAGGAAGGAGGCAGAACTTTGCCAATTTTGAAAAGGAATTACCAATTTGTTCGACATGTTTGTGTTATATTATGTTTTTTGTTTGTTCAAAAATGACAATATTTGAGCATTGAGACCCGATGTATCAAATATGATACAAAATTGAAACTCATACATGGAAGTTGATATTTGAAAAAAAAAGTTTGGGGTTGTTCAGAAGGACTAATAAAGGCTCCAGTTTCAAAGAACTGGGATTTTCTGTCAATGATTTAATAGTACAGGCTTTGCAGGGTTAATAAGAATCATGTACAATATGCAGTACAGATTTTCACCACAAGATGGAGACATAATGCCAAGGTAACACTTAAAATCTGTTCATTTACCAATGTGTACATGTAATGTTTGTCGAAACTGAATAAAGCTGAATTGTGACAAATACACACCTGAGAAGTCTCATCACTGTTGTGTCTGTCAGATTTCATATGATGCACTTCACTGTGTCGGCAGATTTTTTTTAAGACTCAAATGGGATCAATAGACATTTGTTTGACTGATGCATTTCCTGTTTTCTGCCAATCAGAAAGCAGAAGTGGACATGAGCATCAACTGTAGTTTCCACCACAAAGACAGAAAGCAGGGAAAACCCCCGAAACCAAACTGACCACAACCAAAACCAAAATAAACACAGTTTCAGCCTGTTGTGGAGATGGAAAACAGAACTAAAACACTGCACAAAAAGCCTACAAAGTGCTTTTTTTTCTCCTCACACTAAACTGTACATGTTAAAAGAAAATTACACAATGTCTCATGTACAGTGGAGCTCTACTACTGCTAATACAGACCATCAACATGAATGACAATAGAAAAACAATGCAATTTCTAAGCAATTTGTTTAATTTACATTGAAATAAAGCAGTAAAATTTCATTATACACAAGCAGCAGTTTAATCTGACGTGTAATTTAAAATGTGTCTATAAAAAGCAATGCTCTTCTTTTTCAGTCTATTGGCTTACTACACTTTAAGCTACATAAATGATGCAGCCTCTGTTCAGGCAGTGAAAATTACACACTGTATGGTCATGACTGTTGTGCAGATGTGAAGTGCATTTAAGTAAAAAGTTCTGTCACAACTTCATCTATTTCCAAGATGCATGGAGGAGAAAATTTTTGGTTAATATTAACCCTTTCATGCATGAATTATGAGAACCTTAATCAAGATTTTTTTCCTGAGTGTTTTTATTCCTCTTTAGGCATAAAAAAAACAATGTGACTCATTACCTCCGCCAAGGAGGTTATGTTTTTGCCAGGGTTTGTTTGTTTGTCTGTCTGTTAGTGTGCAACATAACTCAAAAAGTTATGGACAGATTTGGATGAAATTTTCAGGGTTTGTTGGAAATGGGATAAGGAAGAAATGATTAAATTTTGGTGGTGATCGGGGGGGGGGGGGGGCACTGATGAGCCTTGGCAGAGGTCTGCGCTCTCCGAGTGCTTCTAGTTTTTTATTTTTTTTTAATGAACCTATTTTTCATGGAGTTACAAAAATGTCCACTCAGCTGGACACCATGCATTTAATTTTTGAAGCAAAGAAACATGTATTTACTGACATACTGTGTGAAAACTAGGAAATAAATGTTTTTTGTTTTTTTTTATGTTGCTAATCTGATGTTTTCTCACATTTTAACATACTATAATAGTAGTTATTACTCACCCAAATAATGTGCAAAAAAACAACAAAACACAACAACGTAAAAAAATTTTAATTAATTAGAGTCTAATAACAATTAGCAATTGATTTACACTCAAATATGTTGCTGCAGATTAGGTTTATCAAGAACAGGAATGTTACAGTGATGGTATGAATTGCAGTGTATTATGGGATGGTGCATAAGTATCCACTGTGTTGGTTGATATGCAAGTAAAACAACAAAATCCATAAATATACAAGAGACCAGCTGTAGAATAACTGTCCACTGTAGTGAGCACTGTGCATGAAAGGGTTAAGGCAAGGCCAGTTTATTTGTATAGCGCATTTCATGTACAGGACAATTCAAAGTGCTTTACATAAAACATAAAAGCATTACATTTGAGGTATAAAAATACATTTAAGATGAGAGAAAGTTAAAATAAAAGACATAAATTATATAAAAAGCTTTTACATTAAAATTAAAATAGACTTTAAAATCATCAGCGATAAAATGTGATTCTAAAGTTCAGTAAAAAGACATTATTTAAGAAGATTAGAGATAAGAAGATTATTTATTAAGTGAGCTAAGTCTGCAATGGTTATGGATATGGTTATGATATTCCAGGAGAGTAAGTCTGATGGATAGGGATGTGAACTTAAACTTGTAAAGCCTATTTTCTGGTGTGGCAGGTAATGGTGTGCGCTATATCTATGACCTATGTTATATAGCGTCGCGGAAAAAATTATTAGACCATCAAAAGTCATCAAAAACAATGGTTATGCACGATAAAGGGTTAAATGATTACTGCAGGTTAAAAGTGGCATCATGGAAAGATTCAGCGGAGAAGTAAAAAACTATTATGAGCACTGGATGGAACTTAGAATGGAACAGTGAAGAGATGATAATATTTATACAAAAGATGAATAGGAGAGGCCCAAGAATAGAACCTTGGGGAACTCCCTTTGTCGGAAAGAGAAAGGAGGTTTGAACATGACTGGGTTTTTTTTTTTTTTTTTTTTTGGCTTCTAACCGCTACAATGTGAAGAAAAAAAAAAGTATTGTCAAAAACCTGTTAACAGTCAAGAAGAAATATAGATGCAAAAAAATATACAAAATTTGGGTCAGTAGGCTGTGGAAAATACTGGATTGAACTTACAATTGAACAGTGAAGATGATAATGTTTCTCCAAAAGATAAATAGGAGAGGCCCAAGAACAGAGCCTTGGGGAACTCCCTTTGTCAGGACGAGACAGGAGGTTTGAATATGACTGTTTTTGGTTTGTAACCTCTACAATGTAAAAAAAACAAAAACAAAAAAATCTTATTGTCAAAAACCTGTTGATGATAAAGAAGAATTACAGATGTAAAAATATACAAAATTTGGGTCAGTAGGCAGTGGAAAATACTGGATGGAACTTACAATTGAACAGTGAAGATGATAATGTTTATGCAAAAGACAAATAGGAGAGGCCCAAGAATAGAACCTTGAGGAACTCCCTTTGTCATGAAGAGAAAGGAGGTTTGAATATGACTGTTTTTGGTTTGTAACCTCTACAATGTAAAAAAAAAACAAAAAAAAACAAAAACAAAAAAATCTTATTGTCAAAAACCTGTTGATGATAAAGAAGAATTACAGATGTAAAAATATACAAAATTTGGGTCAGTAGGCAGTGGAAAATACTGGATGGAACTTACAATTGAACAGTGAAGATGATAATGTGTATGCAAAGGATAAATAGGAGAAGCCCAAGAATAGGACCTTGGAGAACTCCCTTTGTCAGGAAGAGAAAGGAGGTTTGAATATGACTGTTTTTGGTTTGTAACCTCTACAATGTAAAAAAATAAATAAATAAAAAATCTTACTGTCAAAAACCTGTTAACAGTCAAGAAGAAATACAGATGTGAAATACACAAAATTTGTGTCAGTAAGCAGTGGAAAACACTGGTCTGCAATGGATATGGATATGGTTATGATATTCCAGGAGAGTAAGTGATGGGTTTGGATGTAACTTAAACTTGTGAAGCCTATTACAATAGTCTTGTAGTGGAACTTACAATTGAATAGTAAAGAGATGATAATGTTTCTGCAAAGGATAAACAGGAGAGGCCCAAGAATAGAACCTTGGGGAACCCCCTTTGTCAGGGAGAGAAAGGAGGTTTGAATATGACTGTTTTGTTTGTTTGTTTGTTTGTTTGTTTGTAACCTCTACAATGTAAAAAAAAAAAAAAAAAAACACTGTCAAAAACCTGTTAACGAAGAAGAAATATAGATGTAAAATTATACAAAATTTGGGTCAGCAGGCAGTGGAAAATACTGGATGGAATTTACAGTTGAACAGTGAAGATGATAATGTTTATGCAAAGGATAAATAGGAGAGGCCCAAGAATAGAACCTTGAGGAACTCCCTTTGTCAGGAAGAGAAAGGAGGTTGGAAAATGACAGTTTTTTTTTGGTTTGTTTCTAACCTCTACAATGTAAAAAAAAAAAAAAAACATAAATAAATAATAAAATAAAATAAAAATCTTTCTGTCAAAAACCTGTTAACAGTCAAGAAGAAATACAGATGTAAAAATACACAAAATTTGGGTCAGTAAGGAGTGGAAAATACTGGATGGAGCTTACAATTGAACAGTGAAGATGATAATGTTTATTGAAAAGGTAAATAAGAGAGGCCCACGAATAGAACCTTGGGGAACTCCCTTTGTCAGGAAGAGAAAGGAGGTTGGAAAATGACAGTTTTTTTTGTTTGTTTCTAACCTCTACAATGTAAAAAAAAAAAAAAAAAAAAAAAAATCTTTCTGTCAAAAACCTGTTAACACTCAAGAAGAAATACAGATGTAAAAATATACAAAATTCGGGTCAGTGCAGTGGAAAATCTGGGTTCATCAGTGTATTTTTTATTGTAATAAACGCAGCTATCCTCTCTGGGAAGAAAGAAAAAGAAGAAAAATCCAAATGACAATTGTCAGTTTTGCCACACTTATATAAATCTTAAAAATAGATGTGTGCTCTGCTGTGTTCCTCATATCACCTTCAGACCTGCTGGTGTGAAAAGAAGTGAGAGCTGATCTCCAACAGCGTCTGAACTTTGATAATCTCCCCCCGAGGAAGAGCCAGACTGGGGAATATAGTGAAATATCTCTTTAAAAGCGCAGCGGCGTGCTCCAGAACACGCTGAGAGGAAATGGAAGACGAGAGGACAGGAAGCACATGGAGACGCCATCTGTTGTTGGGCAACAATGCAGAAAGAAGTGCCAAACTGCAGACGCACACATATGGGCATATGACAAAAAGACAAACAGAGTGAAAGTCAGCCTTAAAATGAGAGAGGACGTGTTCAGCTGGAGGAGAAAACATAAAGAAAAGACAGTGGAGAAAAAAAAAGTCTATTTGTCTCATTACAGGGATGATGAAAACCTTAAAGACCTGTACTTTATATCAACACTTAGTCAAATTAAGTTTTTTGGAAATCAGTGCTTTTTTTTTATTTATTAATTTTTTTTGCGTGTTTTAATAAATTGACCTAATTTCAGAAAATATATGTAGCTCTGTCAATATAGATGTGTCCATTAATTTGAGCTATATCTAATAAGAAACAAGGAAAAACATTTGTGTAAGAATGAAAATAAATGAATCTCAGCGTAGGATATTAATAAAATACAGAAGAATATTAAATCTATTCTAATAACTGTGACATAAATGAAAGCTCGCTGTAGTCTTTCTGTGCTTAGGCTTTGATGACAATTAAAACAAATAAATGGTCAAGTAAAATGAATCTATTTATGTAGTATCGTTCCTACAATATGCAATTATAATAGAGTAAATGGCCCCGAGCAATCTGACAGACTAAATGGTACTGTTTGTAGTTTGCTCTTTTACGTATTTTTCTGCGCCTATTTATTATTAGTTTTATTGAGTGTTTATTGAGTTTATTTTTTAATGTATTTAATTAAATTTTTACTTTAAATATAATTATATTACTATCCTGTATGCTGTAACATTGCTAATTTCCCTGTTGCCTGCATTATCTTATCTTACCTTACCTTACACTTACCTTACACTTATCTTACTTTTACCCTTATCTTATCTTATCTTATCTTATCTTATCTTATCTTATCTTATCTTATCTTATCTTATCTTATCTTATCTTATCTTATCTTATCTTATCTTATCTTACCTTACCTTACCTTTACCCTTACCTTTCTCTTATCTTTTCTTACCTTATACTTATCTTACCTTATGCTTATCTTATTGTATCTTACCTTTACCCTTATCTTATTTTATCTTATCTTACCTATACCTTTACCCTTATCTTATCTTACCTTTACCCTTACCTTTATCTTAGCTTATCTTTTCTTACCTCATACTTATCTTATCTTACCTTATACTTATCTTACCTTTACCTTTATCTTATCTTTACCTTTACCCTTACCTTTACCTTAACTTATCTTTTCTTACCTTATCTTATCTTACCTTGTACTTATCTTATCATATCTTACCTTTACCTTTACCCTTATTTTACCTTATCTTTACCTTTACCCTTACCTTTACCTTATCTTATATTTTCTTACTTTATACTTATTTTATCTTATCTTATCATATCTTACCTTTACCTTTACCTTTACCCTTATCTTTATCTTATCTTATCTTATCTTATCTTATCTTATCTTATCTTATCTTATCTTATCTTATCTTATCTTATGTTTACCTTTACCCTTATCTTATCTTATCTTATCTTATCTTATCTTATCTTATCCCACATTCTTTTCTCAGTACACGACAATTTGATTACATTTAGCAATAATAAGCTTTCAGTTGGGTTGTTTTTACAGGTTCGGTTGATATTTTGGGTGTAAGACCTGCAACTACACAGCTTTTTTCTACTAATGCCATCCCCATTACATCAATTTATTTAGACACATTAGTGTGTAGTTATAAAAAACATAAAAATCAGCTGACAACCTGAGTACCAGCTAACAGTTCATAATCACACAGCAACTTAGAAAGGTAAAAACATCACATAATATTTTTATACCTTCATAAGTCCCATAATCAAACTCAGCCGTGTAGAAGAAACATGGCTACTTCATCATCCAGCTCCATTCTTTTCATTTAGAGCTGTGTCCAGTGGAGAACAGTGCTTCTGGCTTTTATCACTTTGTCACTTTCTTTGACTCTAAAAGTTGTTTCTTAATGGTTCTCATCCCATCCCATGAGGGGTAGGATTAAATAAGTTCATACTTCCTACTCCTTTTCGACCTTGCAAAATTGAGACTTGTATGTGCTTGGAGATAGATTCTGTCATTTGAATGTTTTATTTTGTTTTTATTTTGTTCTTATTTTTTATTTTTTTGCACGTTTGAAATAAATAAATAAATCAAATCAAATCAAACCATCAGGTCACTTTCGGACACTTTGGGCCAGCAGAGTGACTCACTACTCCCTCTAGTGGTTACATAAATTCCCTCTTCCTGTCTACGGTCACGGAAAAATTTATTAGACCATCAAAACCCATTAAAAACAATGGTTATGCAATCAAGTACTATCTCCTGTGTGTATCATGTGACTAAAACAGACAGAAAAGAAAACATGGAATGGCTAAAAGCACTGTTTTTGTCAGTACAATGCCATAGATATTAATGTAAGAAATTTTGGTTATTATTAAAAAACATGGAAAATGGATAGATATCAGCTCTGGAATTAAATTCTTATGAGCTATTTTTGTTGTTATCATTATATTTGTCCAAATAAATGTACATTTAGTTGTACCAGGCATTAAACTGAACAAGAAATTGAAGAAAACAAAGGGTGGTCTAATAATTATTTCCACGACTGTATATCCAAAAAATATCCATTAGATATTTTGGGAATCACACCAAAGCTCTTTATTCTCCTATCTGTAATGTTCATTTTATATAATTTGTTTAATATTTGAAAGTAAAAATACCACATATAGCGCCTTTTAAACCAGTACCCATAACTGTAGGATTATGTCATGTCTGTGATCATCACAGCAGCCAAGAGTTCTGCTTGGAAGCCTGCATTAATTTCTTATGAAAGTCGTTTGTATAAAACATTCTTCATTTATCCTGTCATCATCAGTCTTGGTATGATGATTATTATGCAGATATTTTCGGAGGCGTGGAGGTGAAAGACATATCACTGTGTTGGCAGGCATTAAATGTCAATAAACATTCATATCAAGGTTACGCTCACAGCTGACAAACACCAAACATAAGCTCAGAAGGACTGAAACGCAGCGGACAGCACACAAACTGTCTGATAAAACATTTACATTTAGACTGTCAGAAGGCCTTCATTTGAGTTTCTCGTGAGTAAATAATTCATTTCTTACATTACCAGCACTGAACCTTCAAGTCAGTCATGGTGTTTTCCACAGTCAAGATGCAAAATGAATTCACACTTTCTGGAGTACAAAGGGTAGAGATCTGCCATCTGAATAATGGGATTAAGGCTCTTAGTACAGACAGCAGATGAAGCAGCTTTACACTATATGAACAGTAAAGCAGCTGAAGGAGTGTTTGTTCTACAAAGGAATCTGAAAATAATAAGAGGAATATGATTACAAAGGGTTTAAGTAGAGAGATGTGACGGTCAGAGTTTACAAAGAAGAGCAGCTCCTTTCTCTTAATATTCTTATAGTATTACATTATATTTACATTTACATTTATTATTATATATTATTTTTGGAAGATTCTTTTTTCCAAAGTGACTTACAAGGGAAAAAACAGAATGAAAGAATAAAATACAAGAACAGATTAAAAACATAAAGCAGGTGTACAATTAAAAACAGTGTCGTACAGAAGAATAAAAAAGCAAAATGATAGACCAAGGGTGTTAAACTGATTTTGTTTCAGTTCCATATTCAGCCCAATTTGATCTCAAGCGGGCCAGACCAGTAAAATAATGACTTAATAACCTATAAATAATGACAAATCCAAGTTTTTCTTTTTGTTTTAGTACAAAAAAACCCCAATTAAATTATGAAAATATTTACATTTTTACAAAAAAGATGTGAATAACCTGAATAAACAGAAATTTCATTAGAAAAATGTGTGCAATTTTAACAATATTATGACTCGACTTATTATTTATACATGTACATTTACACACAATGTTACATAAACATTTGGTAACATGCATAAAATTGTTAAAATTTCGGAGCTAAAATAAGAACAATTTCTACAATATTCCATCTCTTATTATTAACACAACTACAGATCACAGTGGATCCATAAACGCACAAAACATTTAGTAACAGGCAGAATATTGTTCAAATTGCACATTTCAGGTTGTTCATCTTTGTTTTATTTATGTATTTATTTGCATTTTATTGTGAAAGAATAGTTTTGTAAATTTTTTCATAGTGTAATGTTATTTTTGTCACTTAAATTTTTTCCACATGATTTTTCACAAAGAAAATTTGTAGTTGTTATTATTTATGGGTTATCGTGTTATTATTTTTACTGGAGATCCCACTGGTCTGTATGTGGAACCTGAACCAAAATGATTTGGACAACCTTGACTCTTCAGGTTAATTTTTGCACTTTCATCCAGCGGGCTGGAATGGAACCTTTGGCGGGCCAGATTTGGCCCCCGGGCCGCATGTTTGATACCTGTGTGATAGACTAAAATACAAGAGTAGGTTAAGAAGACATAAAAACAGCTGTACAATTAAAAACAGTAACATAAAAATACCAAGCAAAACAACAGAATAAACATAATAATACATTTAAAATGGAATGTTTGAAAGTGCTGGGACAGGAGGTGTTCTCTGAAGGGTTGGGTCTTCAAAAGCTTCTTGACGACAGGCAGGGACGCCCCTGTTCTAGTAGTGCTTGGTAGATCATTCCACCAACTTAGAACAACCCATAAAAAGAGCCTGGATTTTCTTGTGCGAGGTTTCGGGACTGCCAGACAACATTCCCTATTAGCAAGGCCATTGTTCCTTCCTCTTCTGTTCAGTGACTGGCCATGGTGAGATGCACTGTAGGGGAAAAGTTAGCATATTCTGGCACTGTCATCCCCAAACAGACCCTTCGTGTCACGTTTTTCCTTTAATTTGTCACCTGTCTGTACCAAGAAAGGCTCAAAAATAACGCCAATGTGCTAAAGGTGTTTCATAAAGTTGCAATACCGCTAACGGCCTCTGGGGGTGTCTTCAAAAACTCTTGGCTCCATAGATTTATGCTGCGTTTCCGCTACATGGTACCAGCTCAACTTGACTCGACTCGACTCAACTTGGCCTTTTTGTGTTTCCATTACGAAAAAGGACCTGGAATCTGGTACCCGGTACAAGTTTTTTGGTATCACCTCCACCAAGGTTCCAAGACTGGGGAACAGATACTAAAACATGATGTGTAAATACTGCAGACCACTGATTGGTCAGAGAGTTGTCTCTGTGACCTGCCGTTTTACAAAAAACAGATGCGTAAGTTGACAGTAAATATAGCGGTAGGTTAATCCACATGATAACAGCCCGAAACTACACCATGGTCGGTCGAGGAGATTCAGTCTTTGGTGGCCGATGTAAAAATTCAGCATGAGCTTGACAAGACAACACTCAACGAGTGAGTTTCAGCAACTCCCTGAGCAGATGTCATGGAAGTAATGAGCCACATGGCTATGACATCCAGGTACTCTAAAACCGGTAGTACCCTGTAATGGAAACAGTCTTCAGGAATAGTACCTGGTACCCGAGTCAAGTCGAGCTGAGCAGAGTCAAGCCGGCTCAATAATTTTTTTCCAGGATTTCGGCCCAATCCCAATTCACCCGTTGGCCCTACCCCTTACCCCTATCCTGGAGTGCCGCTATCAACTGTAGACCCCATGGAAGGTAAACGTTGTGGGCCCTTCAGAACATAAATTATCTATAAAGTTGTCGTCAGAGCACGGGGGTGTATGTGGTGTAGAGAGTGGAAATCGACGTCCGACTCCTGGCTTCTACGCCTCTCTTTTACTCCGGAGCTTACACGAAATTTTCACAACTTCTAACCTGTATCCGCTGGACCCCCTGGAAATACTGAGCCCCATGAATATGTCATGTTTAACCCCCCTGTTACAGCACTCCAGCCCCTATGACTCCATTTTGCGCATTGACGTGAAGGGGTAGGGGTGTCCCGATTCTCGATGAGTCAGAGCGAAAGGGCTAAGGGGGAAGGCCAAGGGTTGACCTGGGGTAGAGGAGGGGTGAGGGGTATGAGAAATCTCCAATAATTCTGTTCAAATCATCGGTAAGATGGAGGTAAACACAGTGAAAGAAGTGCAGCAGTGTGACAAAAGAAGCACACAAATGTACGTATTTTCTTCGTAAACAACATAATCATTTGATCGACTGTTTAATGCCATTTCAGTGTGTTATAGATCACATTTCTACGGTTTGAGGTTGAGAGACGCAAAAAGATGACCAAAGCCCATGCAACAGAGATGGTTACAGCAGCTGACAGTATGATGAATTTTTTTGGAAACAAAGTTGTTGCATCTGTTCATCGATGACTGCTGATGATGCAACAGGTCTGGAAGGGTGGTCCCATTTCATAGGGGAAAGTTTCAACCCCTATCCCCTGCAAGCCCCCCGTTCAAAGGGTAGTGCCAAGTGCAAGGGCCAAGGGGTAAATTGGGATTGGGCCTTATTCTGGTCTTGTCCATTTTATTAATTTTATTATTATTATTTTATATTATATATATTATATATTATTTTATTTATTACATTTTATGTAATAAATGATCTGCTCCATTTTTAGCTTTTTTTCTCCCTGGTTGTTTACATCTCAGGGCAAACAGAAGCTTTTATTTATTCAATAAAACATTTTCTCTGACTGTCAGATTGACTGTAGTTCTGGTTCACAGTTGGTGATGTAGTTCCACCAACAAGACACCTAAATGAATTGCTACGCAATGCTGGATGAAGTTGACCATTTTACAGAGTCAGTATGATAGTGCTTAGCATTAGCTCACCTCTGACCTTTTGAGCTTCTGTAGTTATAGGCCTATTGTCCAAATATAGTCACTTCTGGCTCCAGAAAGTCAACATGGCAACGACAAAAATGCATGTTATAAAAGGAACTGTGATTTAAAAAAAAGAAATCTAAAAACTTGTCATTTGCAGAACTCACAGTTGCCAGATATACAATAATTACCATATTTATACAATACTTTTGCCCTCTGTCCGATGTATGATCAGTCACAACAAACGCATGATTATTTAATCACGTTCTGGCACTCAGCAGTTGTAATCAGTCCAGGCAATCTCATTTAAATTGATTTTGTGACTGGAGGATTGTAAATTATTATTCAGTCATGTCTGTCCTTGATTATGGAGACACACTTTATCATCATGCTGTTCCTCCACTGTCCAACAGTTAAACCACTTTACTACTGGGCATTTCATTTTCGTACACATCATTTCTGCTGTTTCTCCTCTCAGTTTGTAAAAGACATTCCCCCTTGAAAAGCATCTCAGGTGTTAAAAGAATCACTGCAATGTCTTTTCCAAATGTTATTGCACTATTTTTATATAGACTTGAGTTCATAGCTATACATACTGTTAATATTGTTAATACTGTTCATTGATGTACATACTGTTTCACAGATATATACGCTGTTTTCATAGGTATACATACTGTTAATATTGTTAATATTATTCATAGATTTATTTATCTACTGTTTTCATAGGTAATCATATTATTAACATTGTTATTAACCTTCATAGATATACATACTGTTACTATTGTTGATATTGTGTCCATTCATATTTTATGTCTATTTTTATTTATATTCTCCTTTCAGCACTATTCTTACTTTACTTTTGTAAAATTTTATATTCGGTTTTCTTATTCTTATTTTCTTATCTTATTTTTAGTTTTTGTAATTTTATAATCACACTATTCTTATTTAAGCGGTAGAACATGGATGGATGGATGGATGGACTATTCTTATTTTTTGAAGTATTGTTTTCTTTTATGTTAATATTGTTGCACTGATTGCAGTTGTACTCCTAATTTAATTGCGCACATAATGGCAATAAATTCTATTCTATTCTATTCTATTCTACAATCCATCAATCTATGAGACACACTCCAGTCAGTAGATATTATTCATGTTTAATATCCAGTTTTAGGTTCTATTCACCCTCTAAATGTAATGGACTGCAAATAATTCTCAAAGTTAAAACCTTCAACCCTCTTACAGACTTTTATGAACATGCATAAAAAAAAATATCGTGTCTTCTCAACCAACAACCAAAAGTGATATCTGCATAATGTGAATAAAAGACATTAATCCACAATAATTTCATCACTCGTATAGTTCAGTTACAGGTGGTAATACTTGCAAACTGTCCAACTGTATAAAGCATTTTATTCAGTTTGGATGAAATGCTCTGAAATAGAAAATGACTCTTTGGATAAAGGATTATTAAATTAGACTTAAATGATTATGTAGGCTGTTGATCTGGCCAGAAAATGAATCAGCTGTACTTAATTTTGATTCCTTTATGAACAAATGTAAATCATAATGAAGCTTAAATGATCAGATTGATGATAAAAAAAAAAAAAAAAGTGCTTGGTTGGTATTGACGCCTTAAAACTATTCTATTACAGCCTCATTCTGTACTGTTTTAAGGTCTGTTTTTGCTGTCATATGACTAAACAACATGGTTTTAGGGACAGAAAAGAACATTATTTAGCTACAGTTTCACCTTTTCCAGAGCTCACACTAATCAGAACTATATATTTTTTTCATTTTTTCACAGTCTTCATTTCAGTTCTCAACCTATATAAAGACGTTTTCCCATTAGCAACAGTTCAGGTGTTAAAATCCTCACCCCCATCTATGCTTTCCATGTTTTCAGCATTCCAAGCGCTTTCTCTCTCTGCATTATTTATCTGTCATTTTCTTCTTTTTCCTCTGATTTACTGTTTTGTTTTTTTGTTTTTTTCATGGCTCATTGCCTGTCATCCACGTGCACATTAATTCTGCATTAGTTCCAGTCAGATTAGAGGCTCTGACGTCACTGATGTTTCAGAAGTCAGGGAGATAATTGTAGTTATATTAAGTATCTGAAAGAGAATCCGTTTCCGTGTCTAATCCTCTACTGTGAGCGTATTTAACAGTGATATCTGTACAGCTTTTCATTCTTTGCTTTCTATCCACTCTGATTTACCTCAACCAATGAGATTAGAGCTGCTTCCAAAACAGATCTGCACCAAAAAAAAAAAGTGTTTGAACTCTTATCAACGAAGCAAAGAACGCACTTTTTTTAATTTTGTTTTAATCCACAGCTCCTTTTATTTGAGTGACAAATTTCACATTTTAGGGCACAACAATGGCAAATGGTCCCATTTTATCCATCTATGTTGAAGGAAAACTGGGAAATACACTAGTTTTTCCAGCAAGCATAGTGAACCTATGGAACAATCACATTTTTATTGAATAATCCAGATACAAATAATTTTCAAGTATATTATTAACTTCCCTTCAAGACAAGTTCTGTTGTTATTGTACATTAATACCCATACTGGATCTGACTAGAATGCAAACAATAATGTAAATATCAAAATGCTGTACAAAAAAAACAGGACTTACTGGAAATTAGTTGGGAAATACCTTACCGATAAACATAAAAAATACAAAAGAGGCACTTAAGAATATCAGATACACATCCGTACACATTCACACACAGTATATGTACAATTAATATACTACAAATTGAAATACTTGAGCCCGTGTTATCACACAATTCACCTGAAGTTATTTGTACAATTATATCAGATACACTTGGCTGGGGAGCAAATGTAAAGACCTTGTCGGCTCATGTTAACCCATAAAGACCCAGTACTACTTTTGTGGCAGTTCCCAAGTGGAATTTTCTCTATATCTAACCTATCTTAAGTGATTTATCACCATTTATTATAATATTATCATCTGTATTTTGCATTTTATTAGGATATATCAGGTATTTTCCTGTATTTAATTTACGGATCATGAAGATGCGCATAAAAGCTCAGATTGAAGTTGAAGGTGACTATATCAGAAACAGACAAAAGTGAAGAAAAAGGGACTTTTTCAGCAAAGATATCAGTAACTAAACATAAAGCAAGTGTCTTCATCCACTGTCATTGATCCAACTTCATGGGTTTTATTGATGAATCAATGTTGTAGAAGATGACGGTGTTTCCATGGTAACTACAGAGCCTCTGAACGTCCAAAAGGGTAATATCTGATGACCATGAAAAGATGACAAACTGCATTTTACACCAATTATTTACATGTATTGATGGAATTAGTGGATCAACAAGTATTAAACATATTATATCCGTAGATGCTTTTGGTCAGTGATGTATATTTGGGTCTTTATGGTTTAAGTAAGGTCCTCTCACACAGGAAGAACAGTTGACAAAATCAGGAAGAAAACCTTGAAATCCCGATCATCACTGTCTTACACATGCTCACATGGCTTTTAATTTCACAAATATCTATCTATCTATTGCAACCAGGAACATAAATGTCTATGTGGCTGACCGGACACGCTTCCTGATGCGTCTAATATGGCCTTTTACTGGAAATTAAACACAAATAATGCTATGAAATGTATAAATCAGGCTGCACAGCTTCTCAAGTGCGTGCTGTAAAATCTAAATTAGATGTAACTTAACACAGGTTTGATTAGATTTGAAGATTTTGTGTTGTATTTTTGGTATGTAAATGAAGTCAGCCAGCATATTCACTGCCTGCTACTTATGGAAGTAAATCTGTCTCATCCGATTTTGAATTATAAAAGCTATTGAATTTCTGGCACTGAATTTTTTTGCACTGAAATTAAGTATTTCAGTTTTTTATGCAGTGAAATTAAGTATCTGAATTTTTTTGCATTGAAAATAACTATGATTTTTTTTTTTTGCACTGAAATTAAGTATCTGATTTTTTTTGCATTGAAAATAACTATATGATTTTTTTTGCACTGAAATTAAGTATCGGATTTTTTTTGCACTGAAATTAAGTATCTGATTTTTTTTGCACTGAAATTAAGTATCTGATTTTTTTTGTACTGAAATTAAGTATCCAAATTTTTTTTGCACTAAAATTAAGTATATGATTTTTTTTGCACTGAAACTAAGTATGTGATTTTTTATTTTTGCACTGAAATTAAGTATCTGAATTTTTTGTCTCTCAGTTTTACTATGTTCATAAATTTAGAATAAAAAATATTTAGAAGCAAAAAATTCAGTTGCAAAAATTCAGATGCAAAAAATTCAGATCACACATCCGGGACACCAAAGATAAGCAATGATTTTATCTCAAGTTGAACCGACAGCCAGCCAATCAAGTTACGTTAGGTTGGTCATGTGACGCTGAAAAAATTCAGATATTTAATTTCAGTGCAAAAATATTTAGTGCTAGAAATTCAGTGGCTTTTATAATTCCAAATCTGATGAGACAGATTTACTTCCATAGCTACATGTATCCTGATTGAAACTTAATGTATGAGATGGAATATGTTGAGTTGTATATATTACTTAACCTATAGGTGAAGTTATGTAAATTTGTTTACTAAATCAAACATTTGCAAAACCCTACAGCGTTTTCAACAGGAAGACACAGATTGTCAAAAAGTGCAACACACCACATATTACCTGTCTTGTCACATTACTTCAGTCACAAATCACATCCGATCAGTGTGTTCAGTTAAGTAGAAAAGGCTTTGAGGTGACGCAAACACACCCTCTGGCCGCCATATGGGTGGTCTTCTGTCCTTGGCAAGAAAACCTACAGACTGCACTGTTGCTGTGCGGTGACTTTCTGGCACCCATTTTGTTGCAAATGTCAATGTGTTAGACATGTTGACCCACGCTCCAGCTCTTGAAAAGCCTCTAAAATTTAAGCCATACCGTTCTAATGTGAGCGGAAAAGCAGATGGGTGGATTAAGTATGATTTAGGCGCTTTCTAAATTGTAAACGTGTTTGCACAAATCAGGTTGGTATGAATAAACTAGTCGACAGAAGCAAAGCGTTCTACTGCTGTTTTCCATCAAAAAGAGCTGCAGCTGCTTTTTCATGGTTTCTCATGGTTGAGACTGAGAAAACGTTTTCCTACTTACTGTTAAAGATGCACCAATTACAAAATATTACAATAAAATATTTAAAATGAACATTTAGCTGAAAGCTGATGCCGTTGTTTTATGTTTCATTTGTTTTTGTTGTTATTTATCCCCCTTTTAACCCTCCGGTATCCGGGTGCACCTTTTAGGCACACTTTGCACTTTGTGTTAAAAAACTTCATATTATTTTTCACAATTTAAAGAAGGTTAGAATTCAAAAGTTGTTCATTTTTGCATGATCTTTAAAATTCTGGCCACCAACTAAAATTTGACATTTGTAAACAAAAGAAAATTACTAGACTAGCATCTGTCTCCCAAGTGTGCTTAAAACGCACTATTTCTTCCATTTGATATGTATGATTAGGGCTGACCTGGATTTACAAGAATAAAATCAAATTAGAGCAGAAAAATAAATCAATAAATAATATTTAATAGTTTGATTTATAGTTGTGCCTTTTTGGCACACTTGGTGACAGATGCTAGTATTTTTGAACCTAGCGCCAAAAATAATAATGCAAATTAACCAATGTTGGAGTTAATCATTCACATATGCCAGGATGAAAAAAATCAAATAATATGTGATCCACTTTTTATGTAGTGTATTGAAAAAAATTAATTTTTTGTGTTTTTTGCATCCAGAAAATGGTTTGTTTCCATTACAAACACGGCATTTAAAGGGTTAAAAAATGTTACAATTATTGAGTATTTGGTATTTTTATTTATGGCTCAAGTTGATGAAATAGAAAAAAGTGTAAAAGAATTAAAAACAAACTGTATGAAAAATTTTTTGACATTATTCCACAAGTGTACCAAAAAGGCACACTTGGTGCTTAGTAAGGGCCTTGGTGGACAGGATACCGGAGGGTTAATACATCTTAATTATACGTACAGTACATAAAAGTAGTCTTTCAGCCCTTTATTATCTGTGAATGAACACAATAGTTGGAAATGTTTCAATATAACACATTAATAAATATTGGCTATTGTTATGGGGGAAATTACATGTTTTTCCACTATTTTAAAAACTGATATCAGTTCAACTCTCTTTGACTTTACTTGGTTTTGGCACCAGAATACTGCATTTCCATTGTAGGTATAGTACATCCGTAGCATGACTGGTTGTCATAGTGATGCAATGTGATGCCACTCTGTTATATGTTATAATTTCTGAATCAAAATATTTTTTATTTTGTTTATTCATTCATTAAAAACAGGTACACATGGGTTTTCGTGTCAGTCCCTTTGACCATGGTAATAATAAAGATCTGGAGTTGGACCCCAAGCACCTCCAATGGCAGCTCACTGCTCCTAATGTGATCATGCTAATTGCTAATGCTAAGTGGTATATATGTTAGGATGGGTAAAATACAGTAAATCGACTGAATTTCCCTAAGGGGATAATAAAGGTAATTAACCTTTAACCATTTGACAAAGTCTACTTGAAAGTTGGATTTGGTTAGCTATGATTGCTGCTAAGACATTAGCCCTAGCTACCATACCTTTACCTAGCTAATTTAGCTCATGGGCTAGTTATCAACTTTTTTGGTATAAAAATAAAGGTTGAGAAAGACATAAATTATTTGGGGGAATACAATGATTCCAACTGTTTCTCTTTCCTTCACTTAATGAAATATGTGTTTAGCCATTAGCAACAAAACCGCTAGTTTTCGTCTGTTGTCACTCAAAGCCTCTTTTTCTTAACTGTGTCTGATAGATACCAAATCACAAACAAATCTTATTTTTTGCTCTACAGTTCTGTACAATTTTTGGAGTGCCTACCATCAACTTTTATACAGTAAAAATGCAAAGCAGATAAATATTGGGTTGTGCCAGCTATTATTAACAAAGATCAACTACAAAACAGGAATTTCAAGTCAATCTCGAAATTTGTGGTTTTGAAGTATTGCTATTACAAAACTACCCCCCCCCACCACCACCACCACCACCACCACCCTTGCCCTTGTTATTAATAACACTGGGTTACAAAAAAATGTTTTTTGCAAGTTGTCTAGGTTTTTTCAACTGAATTAGGACCATTTTGCATCGCTATATCCAAAATCACATCTGTTTTTCTCAATCAGGTCAGGTTTTTTTGCTAATTTTATTTTGAAAAATTTGATCTTCTCACAAAATCTAATAATTAATACCAAAATAAGATTGGTAAGCACACTGTATGAAACTTGTGACTTGATTCCTGTTAGGTACAATGGTGTATTCACCGCAGATGTAGCAGAATATGTCACGCTTAGTTTTGCAAGATTTTCTAGTCGAAGCCATTTCATTCACCTGTAATATTAAAAAAACCATTCATCATAAATTGGCAAAAGTAAAATCTTCAGAACTTGTTTATTGCAAGAAATATGAAAGAATTTTGTATCATATGATGTGAAAATGCCCATAAATGTAAGCAAAAATGTTAAAAAGCCAATATGTAGCATAGTTCAGAAAGTTGACCTGATTGAGCAAAATTAATGTGATTTTTGGATTCAGCACACCAAAATTATCCTAAATCAGCTCAAAAAACTTCAACAATAAATTTGTTGACCAGTGTAATATTTCAAAGAACTTAACCCCCACCCCTAACAAAAATGTGTGCCCTCCCTGAACTCCCTTTTCACATTTTAAGTTTTGCTGTACAGTGTTTACAGCGGTTGAGGAAAAAGCAGGACCTTATTTCCCAAAACCATCGTAAAGAACGAGCCAATCAGCAGATACCTTTGGTTCCAAAAATGGGTTTGTGTCGGTAACACACATTTCACATCTGCTACCCTTTCAAAACAACGTTATTAATAAGGCAATCTTCAGTCCAGGTTAGTTTATGCTTATAGCCCTCATAAGGAAAAGCTGCGCAACACACTTTTGAGTCTCTTTTTCTTTCGATGGTTTGAGGATTTTTGGTCCAAGGCGAGTTTGTTTTGTCTTGGCTCAGGAGATAAACCTTCCACTATTCCACCTCATATTCACTAAAAACAGCTACATACACATTATAGGGTTGGTAATGGAAAGCCCTTAACCAGAAATTATTCCACTCTCATATTAAAAAAGACTGATGAAATGTGGCACAGTTAGGGCTGAACGGTCTGGTCATGAAATCATATGACGACCTTTTGATGTAGAAACGAGGATTTTAGGCTAATTACATCCAAATTACATGAGGTTTTCCCAAAGTTTTCCGAAGGGCTTCTGTTGTGGCATGATTTCTGTTCTTGCCACAGCTTCAGAATGAATATTTTTGCGTTTCTCATAATAAAATAAAGATTTCTAACAGTGTGTTTTGCACTATTAATTGGTAAAACATCTGTATAAAACTAGACTCACACTCGTCGGTCATCTGCAGATACTACAATGCACTATCTGAAATTGCTAATTCATCAATCCTTATTTCATTATTGGCAGTAAAACAAGGCGTTATAATAACTTGAATCCTTCTTGTTTTTTTTGGTTTTTTGGGGGTTTTTTTTTACTCCTTTTTATGGACGTAAATCTGTCTCATCAGATTTTGAATTATAAAAGCCATTGAATCTGAATTTTTTTGCACTGATATTAAGTATCTGAATTTTTTTGCATTGAAATTAAGAATCTGAATTTTTTTTGCACTGAAATTAAGTATCTAAATTTTTTTTGCACTGAAATTAAGTATTTGAATTTTTTTTTTTGCACTGAAATTAAGTATCTGAATTTTTTTTTGCACTGAAATTAAGTATTTGAAATTTTTTTTTGCACTGAAATTAAGTATCTGACTTTTTTTTGCACTGAAATTAAGTATCTGACTTTTTTTTGCACTGAAATTAAGTATCTGAATTTTTTTTTTTTGCACTGAAATTAAGTATCTGAATTTTTTTTGCACTGAAATTAAGTATCTGATTTTTTTTTTTGCACTGAAATGAAGTATCTGAATTTTTTTTTGCACTGAAATGAAGTATCTGAATTTTTTTGTCCCTAAATTTTACTATGTTCATAAATTTAGAATAAAAAATATTCAGAAGCAAAAAATTCAGTTGCAAAAATTCAGATGCAAAAAAATCAGATGCAAAACATTCAGATCACACATCCGGGACACCAAAGATAAGCAATGATTTTATCTCAAGTTGAACCAACAGCCAGCCAACAAAGTTACGTTAGGTTGGTCATGTGATGCCGAAAAAACTCAGATATTTAATTTCAGTGCAAAAATATTTAGTGCTAGAAATTCAATGGCTTTTATAATTCCAAATCTGATGAGACAGATTTACTTCCATACCTTTTCTGCAGAATTAAATGGTTTTGAATTGACTCACTAGTTTAACAATAAAAATGCTAAAAAAAAAAAAAAACATAATGCCATGCTCTCATATCATATAGTAATTATACTAGTAATTGAGCCGTTTGAGGTGAATGCTGGAGGAGTCTGAACAGCTCTGTTATTTATGCATTTAACAGAGAAATCTATACAATTCCTCCAAAAAGCCCATTATATCACAAATTCGTCCACGACATAAGGTCATCAGATCACCCAGCCCTACGTCCAATTACTGCCGTGATTCTAGATTTCTTTTCTTTACAATTGAATGTGTTACTAAAAAAAAGACCTGTTTCAATTCCTGCCTGGAAACATCCCTCTACTCTTTTCCCTACAAAGAGCCAATCCCGTTGTACTCATTCCTCTCTTCCCGACCTCCCACCATCCTTAAGGTTCCGTCCAGTACGACCACGTTGGATCCGAGCCCCGCGCATCCTTTCAGCCCTCCTCCAAGCAGCTCCGGGCATTTCAAAGCATCGTGGGAAGTCATGATAATTCCTCCGCTCTCCTCACCCCTCCTCTGCTGTTCTGGTGTCGGAGCAGGTGCTCTGATCCCGCTACTTCCAGCGCCTACAGTACCGGCACCGCCCCCTCCGGCCCCTCGCCGTTTAGGAGGCGGACCCCAGAGGAAAGCGTGGGCGGGCCTGTAGTGTTGACGGGCATATCGGAGCAGGCGTCTGCGGGTGGCCGGCAGGCGGATGGTGTACACAAAGTACTCCAGGATGCTGTGTTGCATGTTGGGAAGGGTGTTGTGATACAGCGACTCCTCCAGGAAGAGGCGAACCAGCGGGGCCTTGAAGGCCTCGTAGCCGAGCTCACCCAGGGACTTCAGGATGCGAGTGATCCGCAGGTAGTTGTGCTGGGACCTGTGATGAATAAAGATGGTGAATGGGATTATTTAACCCAGGGGTGTCAAACTCATTTTTGTTCAGGGGCCACATTCAGCCCAATATAATCTCAAGTGGGCCGGACCAGTGAAATAATAACACTGAAAAAAGTAAAATTACAATATGATAATGTTTATATCTACATTAGAGTCTGGTTTTGACCAACTATATACAGAGGTTGGACAAAATAATGGAAACACCTTCACCTCAAGATGATAATGCCCCAATCCATACAGCTAGAATTGTTAAAGAATGGCATGAGGAACATTCTAATGAAGTTGAGCATCTCGTATGGCCGGCACAGTCCCCGGACCTCAACATTTTTGAGCATTTATGGTCAGTTTTAGAGATTCAAGTAAGACGTCGATTACCACCGCCATCGTCTCTAAAAGAGTTGGAGGGTATTCTAACTGAAGAATGGTTTAAAATTCCTTTGGAAACAATTCACAAGTTGTATGAATCAATACCTCAGAGAATTGAGGCTGTAATTGCCACAAAAGGCGGACCTACACCATATTAAATTATATTTTGTTGATTTTTTAAGGTGTTTCCATTATTTTGTCCAACCCCTGTATGTAAAGTGTCATGAGATAACTTTTGTTGTGATCTGGCGCTACATAAATAAAATTTGATTGATTGATTGATTGATTTAATTGGTTTTCCCCTGTAAGTGGCTTTGGAAAAAAGCATCTGCCAAATGCATAAATGTAAATGTAAATGTACATTGTTTCCTTAAAAATCTGAATAACGTGAACAACTTGAAATGTCTTAAGAAAAACAAGTGCAGTTGTAACAATATTCTGCCTCAGTTTATCATTTACACATGTGCACAGCTCACATTACAATTACAAATACACATAATATTGAAAAAATTGCCTTTACTTTTGTCTTTGTCTTTATTTATTTATTCCCAACATGCAAAAAAAATAAAATAAAATAAAATAAAACAAAATAAAAACAAAATAAAACATTCAAATGGACAGAATCTATCTCCAAGCACATAAAAGTCTGAATTTTGCATGGTCGAAAAGGAGTAGGAAGAAGTATGAACTTATTTAATCCTACCCCTCAGTGCTTTTACACCTTTATCACTAACTTGATACAAGAGTCAAACAATACTATTTTCCTAATTTTAACATCAAACCACAACAAATACATAATGCAGTAACTGAATTACATCCAACAATATGATCATGGCAGTACAGTCATACAGACTCAACAATTCAACCATTTTCTTCAATAATTCCAGCAGATTTATCAATACAGCATCATCCATAAACAAACAGGCCTCATTGTCATTATTTAATACTGTACCTCTCAAGAATCATTTTTTTTTAATATCTTTTTTTAAACTGAATTATGTTTGATATTTGTTTTATCTCCACACACAATTTGTTCCTTTACTTTTCTCAAGACATTTCATCTTGTTCATATTTCTTCAGGTTATTCACATTTTTCGTAAAAGGATAGTTTGTCAATGTAAACATTTTCATGTAATTGTACTTTTTTTTTTTTTTTACACTAAAACAAAGATAAAATCTGCAGTTGTCATTATTTATAGCTTATTATGACAGTATTTTTCTGGTCTGACCCACTTGAGATCTAATTGGTTTATATGTGTATGTATAGAATCTGAATCAAAATGATTTTTACACCATTGATTGTTAATATCTTCAATAATTTTTGCATTTCACAAATTCATGCTATGGGCCAGATTGGACCCTTTGGCGGGCCAGATTTGGCCCCCGGGCCACATGTTTGACACCTGTGATTTAACCCATAAAGACCCAAACATCCACCGGCAACCACTCATCTGTAATGTTTAATACCTGTTGATCTACTAAACCTATCAATATGCGTAAATAATTGGAGTAAAATACAGTTTGTCATCTTTTCATGGTCATCAGATATGACCCATTTGGACGTTCAGAGGCTCCGTAGGGAACATGGAAACACCGTCATCTTCTACAACATTGATTCATCAGTAAAACCCATGGAGTTTGACAAATAACAGTGGATGGAGACACTTGGTTTATGTTCAATTAATGATAGATTTAACTGCAAACATCATTTTTTCTTCAGTTTTCTCTATTTTTCTCCTTGGCTTTTGAAACCATGTGAGATGTTTGAATGTATTATTACCTCCACCAAGTGTTACGGTGGAGGTTATGTTTTCAATGGGGTTTGTCTGTCTGTCTGTTAGCAAGATAACTCAAAAAGCTATGGACGGATTTTCAGGAAATTTTCAGGAAATGTTGACCAGGGGGGGAGGGCGGGACTGATCTGCCTGAGAGCTAATGTCTTAGTCCTGTTCTAGTTTTATTGTAGTGTTTTATTTGGTAGTGGTTTATTACCTCCGCCAAGGAGGTTATGTTTTTGCCGGCGTTGGTCTGTCTGTCTGTCTGTCTGTCTGTCTGTCTGTCTGTCTGTCTGTGTGCAAGATAACTCAAAAAGTTATGGACGGATTTGGATCAAAATTTCAGGAAACGATTAAATGTTGGCAGTGATTGGGGGGGGGGGGGGGGGGGGGCTGATCTGCCTTGGCGGAGGTCTGAACTCTCCGAGTGCTTTTCTAGTTGTTCTTATTTTTTGTTGTTTTTTATGTTGTTTCATTCATTCATTTCATTTTTCATTTGTTTGTTTATTTCGAGCATTTACAGAATACATGCAAATTCAAAATTCCAAAATCGTTCATCTACACTCGAAAAGGAGCGGGAAGAAGAAAAACTTATTTAATCCTACCCTCATTCTCAACATCAAATAACGTTTTAAATACACACTCCTCTCCTTTGACTTCAAGACAGAACAATGAACAAAATAGACCTAAACCAAATTAGAATGAACTCATTTGACAGTATTTACATTTATCTTTTAATCTATTATATCTATTATATTATTATCTTATCTTATATTTATTATATTTTATTCTTTTATTTAGGTTTTATTTATTCTGGACAGCACTGTTTTGTTTTTTTGTGCAGTTCTATGTCTTTTAATCTATTCTTGTATTTTATTCGTTTATTTTGGTTTTATTTATCCTGTACAGCACTTTGGTCCACTTTGGTTTTAAAGTGCTTTACAAATAAAGTTGAATTGGATTTTTGCTATAATAACCCTCAACTTTAATCTGGGTTTTTATGAACATCTACATGATCAGTTAATTAAATACAGGAAGATACCTGATGTTCACTTTAATATGCAAAATATCGAGCATAATATTAGAATAAATGGTGATCAATCAATTAAGAAAGTTTAAAAATAGGGAAAAATTCATTTGGGAACAGACACATTAATGGGTTAAAACTGATGATTCTTTGATGTAGGGGGAATTTATCTGTGCCTATTTTACAGCTACAATAGTAGAAATCTGGAAAAAATAAAAAAATATCTCCTTCCTCTTGTTTTCTTCTGTCTTAAGTATAGACTGAATATAAAGATAGACAACATGACAGTGGTTTGTGGCACCATGGAAAAGTGAAATATCACAGGTAGATGAGCTGTCGTCCTGCTTCTCTGATGAGTTATAGAGTCTGTTCAGTGAGTCAGCGACTGGTCATTACAGCTGTCAGCTCTGTCAACTCGCCTAGTCTCTGAAAAGACCCATGTTCTTCTGACAAGTCTTAGACTTTATAAACAAAGACAAGAGGAGGAAGAGAAGTCTTGTTTCTTCTCAGACTATTTGAGTAAAAAAAAAAAAAAATTAGATTCTGCAATGCATTTTTGTCTTTGTAGGGGACAAGAGTTTCACAGTTTTACTTAAAAAAAAAAAAAAAAAAAAAAAAAAAAATGCTGTCCACTGCAAAGGGTTGTCCATAAAAAGAAAACAAAAAACAAAAAAAAAACTGCATCTGAAAAAACTGTTGCATTATGCTGTGTCCAATAAGGACAATTATTAAGGCTTGTGGAATCAGTAACATCTTTTAAATCACTTCTTAAAACACATTTTTCTAGACTTGCTTTTATATGATGTCTGTCTCTTTTTCATTTTTCATTTTAATTTTTTAAATGTGATTTTTATCCTGTTTGATTATTAATTTATATTCTCATACATGATGTTGTTTTATCTCATTTATTCATTTTTGCGCTGATTTGACAGCATCATGTTACGTTCTCCCTGCCCTCTTTACTCCGATTCACTTAATTTATTCGAAGTACCATATTTTTTTGCATTTGTTATACACATCTCTTATTGTGTTGCTTCTGTTTTAGTGTTTTTACTTGCTTCTTGTATCCTGCTGTTGTGCCGTCTGTCAAAGCACTTTGTAAACTTTGCTTTTAAAGGTGCTATACAAATAAAGCTATTATTATTATTATTATTATTATTATTAGAAATGCTGACAGGTTTTTATTTATTTATTTATTTTTATTTTACCTTTATTTAACCAGGTAAATTAGTTGAAAACTGATTCTCATTTTCAGTAACAACCTGGACATAAAGAGGCAAACAACCAATCACTCACACATTCACACCTATTATTATTATACGATTTTTGCCCGCTGTCATAAAAAACATACTGTCTTTGTTTTATTCAATTTTTGAAGTAGGTATTGTAGTTTTTTTTTGTTTGTTTGTTTTTTGATAATCCTTCATTTTAGTCTTTATGAGAGTGTTTTGCTTGTTCTCAAAATTGGCAGCTTTTTATTATTATTATTATTATTATTATTATTATTATTATTATTATTTTGTAATAAACTATATGTTCACTGAGGAATACAGTTCAACATCCATGCTACTTATTTTTAGTTTAGTTTCAGTACATCCTATTTTTACTTCATGTTTTCCCCTCACATCAGCAACAGCCAGACCGACAGATGCAAATATTGAGCACCTGCATTATGTTGGAGACCTGGCTTTTTGCTTTACTCTGGATAAAAACCACACCATCACATGGTCAGTAGTGTACAGATAAAACTAAAAACACCAAGTCCTTGTTGTGTAGGAGGAAACTATAGTGTGTGACAATCAGGTGTTTCCTTGGCCAGAAAAACACAATGACTTTTCTTAGGCCAAAAAGCCATCGAAATAGGATGTGAAAGACACAAAACAGCCTCCAGATTACCCCTTAACCATCTGTCTGTTGACTTAAAATATGCCGTTTTCACATGCGGCTGCTGATAGAAGAACAATTAAGTTGCGAAGGATTTAGAGTAATTGCTCTGCTAAAAGTACACAAAAGCAGCAAACAGCAATGAAGCGATAACTTCACACTAATGTCGGTTGCAATTTTATAGCCCCAACTATTTCACACTGTGTTAATATGTGTGTGGGTGTACTTACTCATTAAGGTGCTGGAAGCGCTCCTGCCAGTTCGAAGCCCGAGCCACGTTCCCACTTTTATCCAGCAGCTTGATGCCGTAGAAGTCCAACATGAGGGCGTAGGCGGCCAGGAATCTCCGCTTCGCCTCCCGAGTGCTTTGGAATTCCTGACGGGATTTGACATAAGCAGGTCAGACACTTAGGTACGAAAAGTGTACTTGAAGACTAATTAACCCTTTAACCCAGTGGTTCCCAATCTTTTTTTGCTCATGACCCCATTTTAACATCACAAATTTCTGCCGACCCCAGACATTCAAAATGGAGCCTTTTTTTTTTTTTGCTAAAATTATTTTGTTTTTGATCATGTAATAGTTTGCTATACCAAGTTGCAAAAAAACGTTAATTTTAGATGACATTTAGTCTATATAATGTATATTATTGTGGACGGAGGCAGAAAAGCCAGGTGTAGATTACTGCACAAAGGGAGAATTTTATTTTCCTTGGTCAGGATATGTACAGTCAGTCCAGCTTGGATTTACGAGGCTGACAATTAATACTGAACAAACAAGAACTCAAACTATGAATTATGAAAGAGCTGCAGCATCTGAAACTGACCACAATGAACATTTGAAAGATAAACAGAACCACAGTGCTTCAGTTTCAGCTTCACAGTTTGTCATGTCTTTTATGGATTGAGATTGTCTCTCTCAACTCATCATATATTTTTTTAGTCTTTTTTTTTTTTTTTAATCAATTACTAGAAATTCAGGCAACCCCATTTGAATTTCAGGCGACCCCACATGGAGTCCCGACCCCAAGGTTGAAAAACACTGCTTTAACCTCTGAGACATTATTTTAGTCAAACAGGTTGAATTTGCATCTGTTTCCGTGTCATAAAAGCTGCAGTGAGTCTGTGCTTGTGTTCCTTTTCTTCAGTGGTTTTGTTTTACTGTGTGTTTTAGGGTCAAAACAGGTGGAATAAAAGAAAAAGACAAAGAGAGGAATTCAAGTTTGACAGGTTTTGACTTAATAAGGCACTCAAATGATCAGTGTATCTTTTGGCAATTGGATTTTCTTTTCAGAAACAGAAGAAAAACTAGTGGTTAATTGATTGTCTTTTTAAAATAGAAGAATTAAAATTGAATTTCAAGGCGTTTTTGTTTTTCAGTGTCAAAACAGATAAACCACATTTTAAAAACTGATTGATTTTCGCTTTGTCTCTAATAACAAAAAAGAAAGTTACTACCTGACAAATGGAAAAAAGACCAAACCACCTGTTTTTTCATTTTCTGAGACCGGATGTTGTCATTTTCAAGGAAGAAGTGCGGGTGGATTTGTATGAATCTTCTAGTTTGTTCAAAATCTGGAGTTCGAAGACATTCATGGAGGGAGCATGTCTACAAACTCCAGATGTCGTACGAACTGGAAGATTCGTACAAACGCATCTTTCAGAAGAATCTTTGTGACCTTGGCATTAGCACTGTTTCCTTGAAAATGACAACACCTGGTCTCAGAAAAAAAAAAAAAAAAACAGCCGTTTTTGGTCCGTTTTTCCACTTCTGTCAGGTAGTAACTTTCTTTTTTGTTATTAGAAAGAGAAAACGAAAATCAATTTTTTAAATTGGGTTTATCTGTTTTGACACTGAAAATGAAAAACACCTTAAAATTCAATTTTAATTCTTCTATTTTAAAACAAAAACCAATTAACCACTAGTTTTTCTTTTGTTTCAGAAAAGAAAATCCAACTACCAAAAGGTACACTGACCTCAGAATGTACATCAGTAAGAGATTTAGGATGTTGAACATGAACTGGAAACTGGAACACACTGAACAAATACAAGGATTTGAATTTTGGCATAATAATTTTTGTTTGGGGGCTCTTTTTTTTCTAAATCAGGTGGTTTTTGGCACTTGGTTGAACTCCAAACAAGAGTTTCACGGTTAAAACTCGTTAAAAATGCAGTTAAAAAAAAAAAAAAAAAAAAAAAAAAAAGGAAAATCATGCCAACACTGCAAAAAAACAAAAAACAAAAAACACACAAGGAAAAGAACAAACTGTCTATTTTTATAGCGAGTTTTGCTCCCCATTTCACAGGCGGGGGGAGGGGGGTGCACTGAGCATGCTCAGATGTCTATGGAAGAAACAAGGTCTATTCTATCAGCATGTTTTGAAATTTTTCCTATTGAACAAACAGTTGAATTTTTAATGATTTTTTTTTTTTTTTAAACGCCCACCACAGACATGTCAGGGGTTAAAGGGTTAAAAAAAAAAAAAGAATAGAGGAAAGAGACTCCTACTGATTACTGTAGAGAAACTTGATGATTCTTCTCATCTCTGCCAATAATGAAGGTGACATTTTTCCATTAACAAGTAACAAAAATAACAGAGACAAGTGTATAATTCAACACTTACACTGATCAGCCATAACATATAAGAACAAGATAAGTGGTAATAATATTTTTTATTTCATTACATTAGCACCTTTCACTGTTTTATTGTTTTGCTGTTTCTAACACATTACCTTCAAAGACTAAATGTTCACTTGCTGCCTAATATATCCAACCCACTGACAGATCCCACTGTAATGAAATAATCTAAATTAATACCAATTTACCTGTCGATGGTCAGAATATTAAGGCTGACTGGTGTAACTGAATGATAATATATAGTAAATATATAACATGAGTTATAACAATGAGAATAACAATTTTCTTTTAAGACATGTTTCACAGGCAGAGATGAAAATAATCAATATTAAAAAAAAGTTTAAAATGATCAGTGACAACCCTACACCCATAATAATAATAATATCCATGTAAACAAATCATACACACAAACTGACGACTGCGTAGTGTTTGTTTTTATTCCCTCGTTTTGTGTCTTACTTTTATCTCGTCCTGAGTCAGTTCATGTGCGTAGAAGTTGAGCCCTTGTTCTCTTAATGGAAACAGCCTGAAACACAGAAAAGAAGAAAAAAAAACAGCATTTATGTTTAATGCATAAACAGAATTAACTTAATCACTTAATTAACTTAAATCACTTAAAGGTTAAAAATTTAAACTACCACAAAAGTAGCACTGAAGTTTATTCTGAGTTAATGTAGAAAAATGGTGGGGGTACATGATGGGGTACACACTCCCTCTACAGATAAAACACAATGGTTTTGAAATTTTGCATGATTATACACTAATGAGTACGTAATAATGGCATTTTATTTAATTTATGCTATTAGATCCTCCTACATAAGTTGTCATCTACTGGCTTTTATGTCCCATTTTTAACCAGTGGGTCTGAAAGTCTGAAAGTTCTCACCACTGAATGTAGGTGTGATTGTGCTCCAGTTTGTCATAGTCGCCTCTCCACTTCGTCAGAATCTCCTCGATATAGATTCCTGAGAAAAGACAGGGAGCTAATTAGCTGCTGCACACTGTTCCTGGGTATATGTGTGTGTGCATGTGTGTGCATATATATGAGTGTGTGTGTGGAAGAGACAGCGACAGAGAGTGTTTAAACATTGGATCAGTCCACTAATCTGCTGGTCTTTCCCAGTCAAACATGACCTTTAGCCAAACAAAACTCACTGAGCCCAAAGCCAACACCACTTCTCTCCACAGAGTAGGCAGGGTAATGTGTATGAAGTGTGTGTTTGTGTTGGAGTGTGTGTTTGTGTGCGCTCACCATCAGGTACTAGAGGGATCTTGTTAAGGTAGAAGCGAAGGTTGCGGTACTCATTGGGCTGCCTGGACTTTTTATAATTCTACACCAAAATAGAAACAATAAAAGTTAAAAAATGTGCCATTGTTTAGAGCAGGGGTCTCAAACATGCGGCCCGGGGGCCAAATGCCAAGGGTTCCAATGCGGCCCGGGAGATGAATTTGCAAAGTGTAAAAATTCCACAGTCAAGGCTGTCGAACTCATTTTAGTTCAGGTTCCACGTACAGACCAGTGGTGATTTCTCATAGACTGCAAGGGAAGCCCCTTGCAGTCGTGGAAACGTGGAAGCGCAGACTGACACAGGGTTGAACAATATGGCAAAAAATGCTATCATGATAAAAAAGATAAATAAAATTATATTAGTCGGAATCTGTAATTATGATGATGAATGTCAAGTCATTATTTATGTCAGGTTTCAATGATATTGTGTTGAATGAATCAGTGTGTGTTGCAGAGGCGATTTCTCATAGACTGCAAGGGAAGCCCGGCTTCCCCTAAAATTACGAAAATTAAATGGTCAAATATGTACAGTTGTGTTGACATTTCATTGACTACA
Organism: Sphaeramia orbicularis; assembly: GCF_902148855.1. Lineage (NCBI taxonomy): Eukaryota > Metazoa > Chordata > Actinopteri > Kurtiformes > Apogonidae > Sphaeramia > Sphaeramia orbicularis. The sequence continues at coordinate 16,992,886 of NC_043971.1, forward strand.
AATGTGTTAGAACACGTTCATCTCACAGACGAGTTCGTTCAGAATCAGTTTTATCACAAATGAACGGACTCGATGTTGTTCACTTCTCATACATTCCTGTTGCGCTGTTTTCTCATTCGATCTCTGCTCAGTGCATTTGTCCGTAGACGCTCAGCGTCCATGCACTTCAATGGGACTGAGTGGAACAGTTTTTTTCATTGCCTCAAAACAGGACGGTAATTGGATAAATGCCACGATGTTGTCCCGGCCCCGGACGCTCGGCATCTCTGGGGGTGAATGGAGCTGTGGGCGGAGCTTGGCTGGGCTGGATGCTGGGCTTCCACGTGCTGATTGGAGGATCAGTCGAAAGGCTGAATCCTGTTTGATTGACAGCTATTCTGAGATCTACTCCTTCACTGACACAGTTCAGTTTAATACCGTCGCACATTCTGCTGTGAAATCAAGAGAGAAACCACTACGAAATTAGTTGTTCATTTCTTGCACTGTAAATAAAACACACTCATTGTACTTCCTTGTTTCAATTTATCATAATTTCAACGTTTTCTTGTTTAGTTGGTACGATAAGGTCACTGAGCATTTTCTTAAAAAGGAACGGAGGGCCGAATTTATGTTTAAATAACTTGACTTTTTTTTTTAATGTAAGCCGACAATGAGCTTCCCCTCTTTGAAAGACGACAGCCGCCACTGATACAGACTAATATGATCTACAGTAAAATAATAACAGCAGAATAACCTACAAAAAATAATGACTCCATATTTTCTTCTCGGTTTGATGTGAAAAAAATAATATAACATTATGCCGATAAATAATGACAACTTTAAATGTTTGTCTTTGTTTTAGTGCAATAAATAACATTAAATTATGAAAATATTTACATTTCCAAACTATCCTGTCACAATAAAATGTGAATAACCTGAACAAACATGAACAACCTGAAATGTCTAAAGAAAATTAAGCACAATTTCAATCATTTTTCTGCCTGTTACTAAGTGTTTAGTGTCTTTGTAGATCCGATCCATGATGCACATGTAGAAATGATAAGTTGAGGCATAATATTGTTGAAATTGCACTTAATTTTCTTAAGAAATTTTAGTTTTTTCAGGTTATTCACATCTTTTTTGTTTGGATAGTTTATAAAAGTAAGTATTCAATGGGGTTTTTTTGCACTAAAACAAAGACAAAAATTTGGAGGTGTCATTATTTATCGGTTATTATACTATTATTTTACTGGTCCGGCCCACTGGAGATCAAATCGGACTGAATGCGTCCCCTGAAAGAAAATGAGTTTGAGACCCCTGGTTTAGGGAAAAAAGCAGTTGTTTTTTTTTTGCTTTTGGTATTATTTCTCTCTCGCATACCGGATAGCTGTGACGGTATTTGTAGAGGTCCCTGGCTGCGTAGAAACTCCTCTTCATCTTTGGAGCAGACTCTGGTGACTCATTCAGCTACGAGAAAAAGAACAAAGCAAGAAAAACGACATAGAAAGTGAGTTGAAATGCATGTTGGAAACAAAAAAAACATCCGTAGTTTTAAGTAATTCATGGCTCATCTGCCATTCAGCTGATTTAAAAGCACCGACTTTACTTCTGAGGTCAGGGCTGTCATCAAAAGAGGACAATCCTTATCAACGCCGTCGTACAAACGGTACAGAAAGGATGATGGAAACTAGATCTGATTCTCAAATAAAAATCTGGGTCAGGCTCATTTACACTGGTCAGAAAGGCCTGTACTGAGATATCCATCCAGTACCATCACTGTTTTACACTCAAACCCAGGTGTCATATTGTCTATTATTTTATTTATCTAGTTAAATACTGTTTATTCTTCTAAGTGTATGCATAGATTGAATAAATCTTCAGTACATTTTTCACTTAAATAAAGCGTCTGAATATGTCTTCCATTACAGATTATTCTAGGGCACAGGTGTCAAACATGCGGCCAAATCCGGCCCACCAAAGGGTCCAATCTGGCCCCTGGGATGAATTTGTGAAATGCAAAAATTACACTGAAGATATTAACAATCAAGGATGTTAGACTAATTAACAGTTTTGTTTTTTGTTTTTTTTTTTTAAAGAAAAATTTTGGGTTTTTTTGCATATTATTTCCATAAAGTGAGTGATGACTAGTATTAGAGTTTGTTAAAATGAGAGAAAACATCAGATTTGCTGAATTAAAATGTTCTTATTTCATAGTTTTCATACAGTAGATCAGTTATCTGTTTCTTTGCTTCAAAATTAAAGGCATGGTATCCAGCTGAGTAGACATTTTTGCAACTCCATGAAAAATAGATTCATAAAAAAAATTTCAATCACTTTGTTTTTTTAATGCCTAGAGCACAGGTGTCAAACATGCGGCCCAGGGGCCAAATCTGGCCCACCAAAGGGTCCAATCTGGCCCCTGGGATGAATTTGTGAAATGCAAAAATTACACTGAAGATATTAACAATCAAGGATGTTAAAATCATTTTAGGTCATTTCAGTCTAAAGTGGAGCAGACCAGTAAAATACTATCAAAATAACTTATAAATAATGAAAACTGTAAATTTGTCTCTTTGTTTTATTGTAAAAAGAAAAGCAAAATTAACCAAAAATGTTTATATTTACAGACTAGCCTTTTACAAAAAATGTAAATATCTGAAATGTCTTAAATAGAAGTATGTGGAATTTTAATAATATTCTCCCTGTTATTTAATATTTTGTGTATTTGTAAATATACTGTGATCTCTAAGTTGTGATTCACATGTATAATGATAAACTAAGGTGTAATATTGTTAACATTGCACTTATTTTACTAACAAACTTTTAGGGTGTTCATATTTGTTCATGTTATGTTCAATTACAATTCGTAGATATAAACATTTTCATTACGGAATTTACTTTTTTCACTCAAAAGTTCTTATCCTATTATTTATATTATTTTACTGGTCCGGCCCACTTCAGATCATATTAGGCTGTATGTGACCCCTGAACTAAAATGAGTTTGACACCCCTGTTCTAGGGAATGAAATATTACACAAGCTACTAAATGTAAATCTAAACAACAAACCCCGCCCCTCGCACGTATTGCAGCTTATTTTGGTACCGATCCAGCTGATGTCATCATGTCTAAAGTGTGCTGATGTCAGCATATCAACCGCCTCTATATATGTGCCACGTTTGAAGTAAATTGAAACAAAGTTGACGTTTTTATAGACATTTAAAATTTCACCCATTATAAGTAAATGGGGAAAAAAAAAGATTTTAAACATTCATAAAAAATGTGAACTTTGACCTACTGTTCCCAAAATGTTATCACATCTATTCTGGGTCACTGTCAATCTATAAACCCAATTTGGTATGAATTCACCCAATAGTTTTGCTGCTACAGACAATAGAAATTTTACCCATTATAAGTGAATGGGAGAAAAAAAAAGATTTAAACAATTCATAAAAAAGTTCAACTTTGACTTACTTTTCCCGAAATGGTATCATATCTATTCTGGGTCGCTGTCAATCTATAAACCCAATTTAGAATGAATTCAACCGATAGTTTTCCTGCTACAGACATTTAAAATTTCACCCAATATAAGTAAATGGAAAAAAAAAATTTAAAAAAATTAAAAATTCATAAAAAATGTGAACTTTGCCTTACTGTTCCCAAAATGTTATCACATCTATTCTGGTTCACTGGCAATCTATAAACCCAATTTGGTATGAATTCACCGAATAGTGTTGCTGCTACAGACATTAGAAATTTTGCACATTATAAGTAAATGAGGAAAAAAAAAGATTTAAAAAATTCATAAAAAATCTGAACTTTGACCTACTCTTCTCAAAATCTAATCAGAGCTATTCTGGGTCACTGTCAATCTATAAACCCAATTTGGTATGAATTCAACCTATGGTTTTGCTGCTAGAGTGTTAACAAATAAACAAACAAACCGAACTAAAAACAACACCCCTTGCCTCCCCTTTTTTTTTTTGGGGGGGGGGGGTGGTAATGAATATATACAGAGGGTTGCACAAGGTCGACCGATTGTGTATTTTTTCAGTCCAATTTATTAATAATGTGAAACAGGAAGAAGGATGACACTAAAAAACATATTATACATGATTATATCTCAGTTTCTTAGCTCAACATTTATATAAAAGTAATAAATATCTAAATAAAAAATAATCATACAACGCCAAGGTCCAAGTAATGCATCAAAAAATAAAAATCAAGTGTAGTAAGTGGGGGGTTGTAATTTCTTACATTGAGCTACTATTTTCCTGTAAAATCAGTATTTCTGGTTTAGATACCACTTGGAATAATGCCAATACCAAACATATCTTCTGTATCGATTAATGGCCAAAGCTATTGATTGGTCTGTTTCAGATAAATTACACATGAGTGGAAATATTGAATATAAGGTTCTATAAGGAATATATTTAATGTTATAAAAAAGCTGAAGTAACTGATGTGAGCGTAGTGGTGGGGTATAAATGATTTATGAGACACAGAAACCTACTCATTCTTGATTTTCAGAAGCTCCTTCACTGAAAAGTAATGAATGTTTTTACTGATTAAGACAATAAGACTGTATTTTAAGTGATTTTGCACACACTTAGCTGGTGAAATGTAGATTTTCAGATAATTTGCACGTTTTGAAATAAGTCAAATATAGCAGATGTTCACTTAAATGAATAAATATTTCCTTTTTACTTTACGTTGCAAGAAAGATAGTTGAACAATAATAGAATCAATGGATTTTACTTAAAATATTACAAAATTTTTGGCTAAAAAACAGCTGCATGCCACATATAATATTGATCCATCCTCGTTAAAGTCTCAGTATTGATGAAGTCCAGCTTATCCTTCACAGAAATCGAATTAATGTTTTTACCGATTAAGACAATAATAGTGTATTTTAAGTGATTTTGCACACACTTAGCCGATGAAATGTAGGTTATCAGATGATTTGCATGTTTTGAAACAAGAGAAATATAGCAGACGTTCACTTAAATAAATGAAATGTTTTCTTTTTACTTTACGCTGCAAGGATCATAATAGAATCATTGGATTTCACTAAAAACATTAAAACATTTCTTGCTAAAATAAACCAACTTGACGCCACATATAACACTGGTCTATCCTAGTTAAAGTCTCAGTATTGATGAAGTCCTACTGATCCTTCACAGAAATCTAATTCATATTTTTACTGATTAAGACAAGACTGTATTTTAAGTGATTTTGCACACACTTAGCCGGTGAAATGTAGATTTTCAGATGATTTGCATGTTTTCAAACAAGTCAAATATAGCAGATATTCACTTAAATAAATGAAATATTTACTTTTTACTTTGAGTTGCAAGGAGGGTAGTTTAAAAACAGGAGAATTATTAGATTTTAGTTTAAAAAAATATATACATTTTTTCTATGTAAAAACCATCTGCATGCCACATATAACACCGGTCCATCCTAGTTCAAGTCTCAGTATTGATGAAGCCCACAGAAATCAAATGAATGTTTTTACCGATTAAGACAACAAGACTGTATTTTAAGTGATTTTGCACACACTCAGCCAGCGAAATGAAGATTATCAGATGATTTGCATGTTTTGAAACAAGTGAAATATAGCAGATATTCACTTAAATGAGTGAAATGTTTACTTTTTACTTTAAGTTGCAAGGAGGGTAGTTTAAAAACAGCAGAATCATTAGATTTTAGTTAAAAAAATTAAAATGTTTCTGTGTAAAAACCATCTGGATGCCACATATAACACTGATCCATCCTCGTTGAAGTCTCAGTATTTGATGAAGTCCGGCTTATCCTTCACAGAAATCTAATTCATGTTCTTACCGATTAAGACAACAAGACTGTATTTTAAGTGATTTTGCACACACTTAACCGGTGAAATGTAGATTTTCAGATGATTTGCATGTTTTGAAACAAGTCAAATATAGCAGATATTCACTTAAATAAATGAAATGTTTTCTTTTTACTTTAAGTTGCAAGGAGGGTAGTTTAAAAACAGCAGAATCATTAGATTTTAGTTAAAAAAAAAAACAAAACATTTTTTCTATGTAAATACCATCTGGATGCCACATATAACACTGGTCCATCCTCGTTAAAGTCTCAGTATTGATGAAGTCCACAGAAATCAAATGAATGTTTTTAGCAATTAAGACAACAAGACTGTATTTTAAGTGATTTTGCATACACTTAGCCGGTGAAATGTAGATTTTCAGATGATTTGCATGTTTTGAAACAAGTGAAATATAGCAGATATTCACTTAAATGAATGAAATATTTACTTTTTACTTTGAGTTGCAAAGAAAGTAGTTTAAAAACAGCAGAATCATTAGATTTTTGTTAAAAAATTAAATTTTTTCTCTGTGAAAATCTGCATGCCACATATAACACTGATCCATCCTCGTTAAAGTCTCAGTATTGATGAACTCCTGCTGATCCTTCCCAGAAATCGAATGAATGTTTTTACCGATTAAGACAACAAGACTGTATTTTAAGTGATTTTGCACACACTTAACCGGTGAAATGTAGATTATCAGATGATTTGCATGTTTTGAAACAAGTGAAATATAGCAGATATTCACTTAAATAAATGAAATGTTTACTTTTTACTTTAAGTTGCAAGGAAGGTAGTTTAAAAACATCAGAATCATTAGATTTTAGATAAAAAAAAAAAAAAAAAGTTTCTCTGTAAAAACCATCTGGATGCCAGATATAACACTGATCCATCCTAGTTCAAGTCTCAGTATTGATGAAGTCCACAGAAATCAAATGAATGTTTTTACCGATTAAGACAACAAGACTGTATTTTCAAACAAGTGAAATATAGCAAATATTCACTTAAATGAATGAAATATTTACTTTTTACTTTAAGTTGCAAGGAGGGTAGTTTAAAAACAGCAGAATCATTAGATTTTAGTAAAAAAAAAACAATTAAAATGTTTCTGTGTAAAAACCATCTGGATGCCAGATACAACACTGGTCCATCCTAGTTCCAGTCTCAGTATTAGTGAAGTCCTGCTTTGTTCAGTGGCTCTGCCCACTCCACAGTCCCTCATTGTTTAGTTTGGGTGATCAAATGCTCATATTTGATCAGGTTTTGGCTTTCATTCTCTGCCTCACAGACACCAGGTCGACCCTGTCCGTGCCCTTTCCGTGTCCTGGCCTTGTCAGTGCCGTGGATGCTGGTGACACACATGTTTTACGCACCGCCTCCTGCCTTTTCTACTGGCCTCATACTATGGAATACATAAGGGATGGTGTGTCCCGTACCTGGGGGGACGCGTCCCCGGCGGCCCGCTCGCTCTCCGCCGGGCTGACGGAGTCGGAGATGCCGCTGTCATCCTCCGCCGCCGGCTCGTCGCTCTCCGAGTCCGATCCCCACGTCGAGTCGCATTCCTCAACGGTGCTCGGCTCCTTGAAACGCCAGCTGCCCAACAGATTTCCCATTTAAAAAACATGCACCGGCCGACCTGTGTTATGCTCCTGTGGTTTGTGCAGAACCCTCCATCCTTGGGCTCAGAACATGGTTAGTGCGTGTCCGCGGAGCGCAGGGCGCACACAGCCCTCAGAGCGCAGCTTTAAATGGTAGAACAGGGAATTTCCAGATCAGCAGCGATGATGCGCCTTTGTGTATGACAGCAGATCAGTGCCACACAGAGAGAGGAGGGGGTCTTAAAGATACACCCTCCATTTTACACTGGAGTCGTCAATACACTGTAAAAAACATCTGTAATTTAACTGAATCTCCACTGTTTATGTTACAGATTTTTCCTGCATTTTTAACCCTTTCATGCATGAGTTAAAAGAGCCTTAAAGCTATACCGTATGATGTGGCATTTTTACACTTTTCTTTTGTCATCTTAAAATGCTCCTAATAAGTGTGTGTCAAACTAAAATGGAAAAGAAATCCACCAGGTATTGAAACTCAAAAATATTTAATTCTCATATATTTCTAATAAAAGTCTCACCAATCATTTTAGTCGGTCCGAATAAAATAATTGGCCGAACCTGACTGAGCCTCCTGTCAATCATCCATTACGGCTGTCCAGCATTCGATCCATTATCGCCACCTCACATCCGATATGTGTACCACTGAATCTGACGCTTCATTCGCGCTGCTTCTCCTGTCACTGACCACAGTCTACTGTCTAGGATGTGTTTGGATAGAACTGACATGCACATGTGGAAGGGAAAAAACGGATTTATGAACAGAAACGACAACTGAGGGGAAGAAACGGGAGTCTGATGAATGAAGGATGGAGATAAAAGTCCGGAAGTCATCTGTACTGGACTGGAATGAACAGTTGTTCATGTTCAAACTTCTGCTAAGTGCTGTGAGACATGCCACATCGGTAGGTATAGCTTTAATCAAGATGTTTTTTCCTAAGTGTTTTTATTCCTCTAGGCCAGGGGTATCAAACTTATTTTAGTTCAGGGGCCACATTCAGCTAAATTAGATTTGCAGTGGGCCGAACCAGTAAAATAATAACATAATAATATATAAATAATGCCCGGAATTTGTATTTACTAAAATGCTTTAATTACAATGCACTTAAATGATTTAAGTTTTATGATGTTACTATAAAATGTTAAGTACATTCTACTAATTTGTAGACATAGTTGAAAGTACAAAAAAATTTAAGTTGAATGGATTTAAATCACTAAGTTTTAGTCATGACCACACCTTTTTATCTTCGCATTGCATTGTGGGTATTGGGCATGTTGTTGAAAATGTGTTATTTTTCTGTGCAGGGGGTCAGCGGGGTTGTGGTGTTAGTGTTAATTTGGATTGAATGTGTGTATGTCAGTGTTTATTGGCCTTTTTGTGTTTGTTTTTTTTATTTTTGTAGAGCTGCACCATGAGTCAGAGCCAGAGGAAGAACAATGGATTTCCTGTTCATCTGAGACTATTATTGTATAATGGTATTTTTAAGATTTTCTCAAATTGTAAGTACTTCTTGTACTGACAAATGATATTAAGTTAACTTCCGTTCATGCTACAATGTACAAAGTTGATTAATTTTGTAACTATTATGGTCAAGAATAAGATTATGAGTTTGATTAACGTAAAAAAAAAGTTTAATCAATGATAAATTAATCTGGCTGCAACTGAGAAAATTTGTCAGTGTAACTTAAAATGTTGAGTTGAATGGTTGGATAGTGGGGTTGATTTTACAACAGATTTAAAGTACAAATAACTTGTCTTTTAGCGTTTTCTACTTAATAGTTTAAGTTCAATACTTTTAGCATTAAAGTTGCACCTTCTTAAACCAATTGATTAGTCATTCATTACTCAAATCATTTAAGTGCAATCACTTGCCTCAAATTTTTGGAGTAAACTCTACTTATCTGGGCTGACAGTGAACTCCAAACTTTTCTCTATGTTTCAGAGCGAAAAAAGTAAATGTGCATTTTGAAAAGGTTTACATCTACAAACTATCCTTTCAAAAGATGTGAATAACATGAACAAACTGAAAAAATAAATGTAATTTTAACACTATTCTGCCTCAGTTTATCATTTCCACATGTTCATTATAACTTACAGGTCACAGTGGATCTACAAACACACAAAACATTTAATAACAGAATAAAATTGTACTTACTTCTCTTAAGATGTTTCAGGTTGTTCATATTTGTTCAGGTTATTCACATTTTTTGCAAAATTCTACTTTGTTTTAGTGTAAATACATGAAAATATTTACATTTACAAAGAGAAACGTTTGGAGTTGTCATTATTTCTATGTTATTATGACAGTATTTGACTGAATCCTGCCCACTGGAGATTGAATTGGTCTGAATGTGGAACCTGAACTAAAAGGATTGTTCATGTCTTCAGTGTAATTTTTGCATTTCACAAATTCATCCAAAGGGCCAAACTGGACCCTTTGTCGGGCCAGATTTGGCCCCCGGGCCACATGTTTGACACCTGTACTCTAGGCATTAAAAAAATAAAGTGATTGAAATTTTTTATATGAATCTATTTTTCATGGAGTTGCAAAAATGTCTACTCAGCTGGATACCATGTCTATAATTTTGCAGCAAAGAAACAGATAACTGATCTACTGTATGAAAACTGTGAAATAAGAACATTTTAATTCAGCAAATCTGATGTTTTCTCACATTTTAACAAACTCTAATACTAGTCATCACTCACTTTATGGAAATAATATGCAAAAGAAAAAAAAAAACTTTCTTTAAAAAACAAAACAAAACTGTTAATTACAGTCTAATAACAACAACAATTGATTTACACTCAAGCATGTTAGTGCAGATCAGGTTTTTCAAGAACAGCAAAGTTACACTAATGGTATGAATTGCAATGTATGGGATAATGCATGAGTGTCCACTGTGTTGGCTGATATGGAACTGGGAACAACAAAATCCATGAATATACAAGAGAACAGCTGGAGAATAGCTGTCCACTGCAGACCACTACGCATGAAAGGGTTAAGATACAGGAAAATATCAATGAAATGACAAAAATAGACTGTGATTTTACATGTCAAATGTAAAAAAAAACCACACAAAAAAAACTGTAACTGTGAATAACCAAAAAAAATAAAAAAAAAATTTAAAAGAAAAATTTTCTTTTTTCACAGAAAAATACAGTTAAAATACATTTACAAATGTATCATAATTTCACAACTATTTCTTTTCTATTTATGAGATTAAACTGTTAATTTAAAGTTTAATACTGTAAAACAAAACAAAACAAAAAAAAAAATTAAAACCAGTTAAAATTACTTACAATTAACCATAAAAGAAGTATTTGTTCTGTAAGTTTAACAAGACTTGTTTGTTAATTGACAAATATCTTGTGTAATTACAGGAGGTTTCACAACAAAAATGTTGAATAAATGTATTTTTGTGAATGTATAACATGTATAAGCACTGATAAACTGTCCAAATACAGTTTTTATCAGTGGATTGTGCAACTTAGTCTCATTGAAAATTTTATATATATATATATATATATATATATATATATATATATGTGTGTGTGTGTGTGTGTGTGTGTGTGTGTGTGTAATTTGATTGTTTTAATACATGAAAATATTCTTTATTAGACATTAAAAAGTTAAAAAACAAAAAAAAAAAGAAAAGCTAAATCTCATGTAAAGTTAGGGCAAAAAACATTATTTTAATTATAGAAAATTACCGTATTTTTATGAGATGGTTATTTTCCCCTTACACTATTTTTTTGGCACCCCGGCTGCCGGAATAATACTGTTTTTTTAACTTTTTTTTTTTTTTTTACAGTGTATAGAGCAGTTTGGATACTAAGAAGACAGCTTAATCTGTATATTAGATCTGCTATTAAACATTGAATAATATGGTTATTCACAGTTACAGTTTTTTCCATGTTATTTTACATTTGACATGTAAAATCACAGTCTATTTTTGTCATTTCATTGATATTTTCCTGTATCTTAAAAATACTGGAAAAATCTGTAAAATAAACAGTGAAAATTCTCTTAAATTACAGATTTTTTTAATTTTTTTTTTTTTTTTTACAGTGTATGGCAACACTAGAGTAAAAGCTGCAACAGTTAAATTGAGTTACTTTTAAAGATATTCTGGACACAAAATAAAGCAAACCACTTTTTTTCTGCAGTACATCTAAAAAAATATAACATATGCAACGTGATTTTCATAGCATCTGAATATTTTGAATGAATTAGATCTATTGCGCCTGCCTCCACGTGGCATGAACTACCCATCATACACTGTCCTGGGTACATCAGCATCAGGACCAGAGCTGCATCACGTGGCATCAGGGACATGAGGAGGTTATGGTACCCCCGAGATTATCAAAGTCACACCAGGAACAAAGGCCGATGAACAGGACTCGTGTTTAGACCAGTTTGTTTTTATTCTTATGCAACAAAACATAAAAAATGTCAGATTCCTAAATGATCATCAACCACTTCCTGTTACCAAATTCCTATACATGTAGTTGTGATATGGAAAACAATGAAATTATCAGGAACTGCTTATATGTATTTTTTCCTACTTGGTAAAAAGTTATAAAGTTCAGTCTCATGATTGAGGTGGTGGTTTCCAGACATATGACCTGGGTTTTACACTTGGATGCACTTTTACTTCTTTTATTATCTGTTTAGAAAAAAACCTGCATAGGAACGCTTCACTATGTCACTATCATGTTTAACCCATAAAGACCCAGAGCTACTTTTGTGTCAGTTCCCAAATGAATGTTTCTTTATTTCTACCTTTTTTAAACTGATTTATCACCATTTTTTTTGTTTTGTTTTATAATATTATCCTCTGTATTTTGCATTTTTTCGGTGGAAATCTTGTATTTTCTTACATTTAATTCACAAATCATGTAGATTTTCATAAAAACTTTTCTAAAAACGTCTCCATCCACTGTCATTGATCCAACTCCATGGGTTTTACTGGAGAATCAATGTTATGGAAGATGACGGTGTTTCCATGTTTACTAAGGAGCCTCTGAATGTCCAAATGGGTCATATCTGATGACCATGAAAAGACGACAAACTGCATTTTACACCAGTTATTTACATGTATTGATAAGATTAGTGGATCAGAAGTTATTAAACATTTTGGATCAGTAGATGCTGTTGGTCACCAGTTGCTGTTTGGGTTTTTATGGGTTAAAATAGAAACCAATTATTGACATCTATTGATAGAATTAATGGATCACCAGGGAATAAACAGTTTATATCTGTAGATGGTTTGTGTTTATGACTGAGTCTTATGGATTAAGTGATACTTTCCATTAAATGATTATAAAAAAAAAAGTCTATTTTAACCCATAAAGTCCCAAACATCCACTATCAACCAAAACCATCTACTGATTCTATCAATACATGTAAATAACTGGTGTAAAATGCAGTTTGTCATCTTTTCATGGTAAATCATAAAACCCATGGAGTTGGATCAATGACAGTGGATGGACACGCTTGGTTTATATTCAGTTAATGATATATCTTACTGAAAAAGACGCTTTTTCTTAAGTTTTCTCTGTTTTTTATATAATAAGCTTTAACTTTTCATTTGAGTTTTTATGAACATCTACATGATCAGTAAATTAAATATAGGACTAGAAGCACTCGGAGAGCGCAGACCTCCGCCAAGGCTGATCAGTGGCCCCCCCCCGTGGGCCCCCCCACGCCAAGGAGGTTATGTTTTTGCCAGGGTTTGTTTGTCTGTCTGTTTGTTTGTTTGTTTGTTTGTTTGTCCGTTAGTGTGCAACATAACTCAAAAAGTTATGGACAGATTTTGATGAAATTTTCAGGGTTTGTTGGAAATGGGATAAGGAAGAAATGATTAAATTTTGGTGTTGAAAATTCCCATTTCCAACAAACCCTGAAAATTTCATCAAAATCTGTCCATAACTTTTTGAGTTATGTTGCACACTAACGGACAGACAAACAAACAAACAGACAAACAAACAAACTCTGGCAAAAACATAACCTCCTTGGCGGAGGTAAAAATACTTTATTTTCACTTAAGAATGCTAAACACAGCAGATAATATTATAGTAAATGGTGATAAATCACTTAAGAAACACTGTAAAAAAAAAAACAACAACAAAAAAACAACAACAAAAAAAAAGTAAAAAAAAAACAAAAAAACAAACGTTTTTAATTCCAGCAGGGGTGCCGAAAAAATACTGTAAAATAACAGAAAATAACCACCTCATGAAGATACGACAATTTTCCCTAATTAAAATAATGTTTTTTGCTCTAACTTTACCTGAGATTTTGCTTCTTTTTTTTTTTTTTTTTTACTTTTTAATGTTTTATAAGGAATATTTTCATGTATTAAAACAATCAAATTACCTTTAAATATATATATACATAAATAATTTTCAATGAGACAAAGCTGGAAAATCCACTGATAAAAACTGTATTTGGACAGTTTATCAGTGCTTATACATGTTATACATTCACAAAAATACATTTATTCAACATTTTTGTTGTGAAACCTCCTGTAATTACACAAGATATTTGTCAATTAACAAACAAGTCTGGTTAAACTTACAGAACAAATACTTCTTTTACGATTAATTGTTAGTAATTTTATCTGGTTTTATTTTTATTTTTTTATAGTATTAAACTTTAAATTAACAGTTTAATCTCATAAATAGAAAATAAATATTTGTGAAATTATGATGCATTTGCAAATGTATTTTGACTGTATTTTTCTGTGAAAAAAGAAAAAAAAAATCTCTTTAAAAAAATGGAAATTTTATGGTTATTCACAGTAACATTTTTTTGTTGTGTTATTCTACATTTGACATGTAAAATCACAGTCTATTTTGTCATTTCAATGATATTTTCCTGTATCTTAAAAATACAGGAAAAATCTGTAAAATAAACAGTGAAAATTCTGTTAAATTACAGATTTTTTTTACAGTGAAGATTAAATGTAGAGAAAAAATCATATGGGAACTGACGCAAAAGTAACACTGGGTCTTTATGGGTTAATCAGCATGTTTTAAAAAACAATTAGAGTTAAAGACTAAGATTAACATTCATCTGGATCTTAGTATAGTGTAGTGCACAGGTATCAAACATGCTGCCCGGGGGCCAAATCCGGCCCGCCAAGGGGTCCAGTCTGGCCCTTGGGATGAATTTGTGAAATGCAAAAATTACACTAAGATATAAACAATCTTTTTAGTTCAGGTTCCACATTCAGACCAATTCAATCTCAAGCGGGCAGGACCAGTAAAATACGATCATAATAATCTATAAATACTCACAACTCCACATTTTTTTCTCTTAGTAAATGTAAATATTTTCATGTATTTACACTAAAACAAAGTATAATTTTGCAAAAAAAATGTGAATAACCTGAACAAATATGAACAACTTGAAGTGTTTTAAGAGAAGTAAATACAATGTTAACAATATTCTGCCTGATATTAAATGTTTTGTGTATTTGTAGATGCACTGTGATCTGTAAGTTATATATAATGAACATGTGTAAATGATAAACTGAATCATGATATTGTTAAAATTACACTTATTGTTTCAGTTTGTTCATGTTATTCACATTGTTTGAAAGGATAGTTTGTAGATGGAAACATTTTCATTTTTTCATTTTACTTTTTTTTTTACTGTAAAACATAGAGAAAATTTTGAAGTTGACATTATTTCTATATTATTATGTTATTATTTCACTGGTCCGGCCCACTGCAGATCAAATTTAGCTGAATGCGGCCCCTGAACTAAAATGAGTTTGACACCCCTGGTGTAGTGTCTTCATAGTGTTTTAGTTGCTATTAAAAAAACAACTTCCCTCCAAATAAAATCAGCGTTGACCTTCAGAAACTCCCTTTAATCCAGCTTTAGTAAACACTTCTGCTTCTGCTGAACCTGTGCTGTAGGTTGCTGCGAACAGGGCGAGTTGCCTGCGTGAATGACACCTTTGACATTGATGTTCCTCTGATCATGAGGTGTTTCCATCCCCTCAGCTTTGGCTGCTGCTGCAACCACTGAAACAAGTTGCAATGAGTCACAGAGGTCAGGGGAAGGACATTTTTCTGGCCGAAAGGAAACGGATGAAATAGCGAACTGGGAAGTGAGGCAATCGAGAGTTGAGGTTACAGTATCGAAACCACAGTCTCGGTGATGTCAGGAAAGCGGGAATGATATACTGCTGATGTAAATAACTGTGCAAAAGTGTAGAGGAGATGCAGCACACCCCCTTATTTGACCTCTTTAACCCTGTAGAGCAGGGGTGTCAAACTCTTTTTATTTCAGGGGCCACATTCAGCTAAATCTGAAATGGACCGAACCAGTAAAATAATAACAAATAATATATAAATAATGTCAACTCCAAACTTTTCTCTATGTTTTAAAGCGAAACAAGTAAAATTACATTATGAAAATGTTTACATCTACAAACTATCCTTTCAAACAATGTGAATAACATGAACAAACTGAATAAATAAGTGCAATCTTCTTTATGCTTCAGTTTATCATTCACCACTGACCTGCCTTGGCGGAGGTCTGCGCTCTCCAAGTGCTTTTCTAGTTATAAATGTAATAGAATTTTGCTCATAGACAGCCTGTGTGTTGGTCAATAACAGCTCGTTTTCCTCTAAATTATTAACTATGAGCTCATTTAAACTGTATTGTAGCAAATGTAATGAACCCAACCACAGGCTTCAACAGTTTTTCTAATAGACGTCGATATTTGGGTCAAAATGTATTGCAGGTCTATTCAGTTATCTTCAGTAATTCCTAAAACTCATCCCAAAATGTGGATATATGTGATGTTTTTTGAATTTTAATAAGATTATGAGGATATGCAGAAACCCTCCTGTTAGAGACAAGGTTATTATCGTTAACGAAAACTAACGAAATGACAAAAACTAGAATTGAAAAAACATTTTTGTTAACTGAAATAAATAAAAACTATAATTAAAAGAAAAAAAACGATAACTAGCTGAAACTGATTTGTGTGCTTATAAAACTAACTAAAATGTATAAAAATTATGGATAAAATTTCCTTCGTTTTCGTCTTATTCAATGTCAGATTGATACGAAAGCGAAAGCAATTTTAGCTAGCGGTGTCGTACGGTACTTCACGGTCTGTCACTGATTGTCACTTGTGGTTTAGACTCGTCTTCTCATCCCCACTCTACCTGGAAACATGGAGACTAAAGTTGGGAGAAAGCAGCAGAGTCCTGTCTGGGATTTATTTGAATACGATGAAGAAGAAGAGAAAAGATACAAAAAAACTAAAATTAATACTAAAACTAAGCATTTAGAAAAAAATGAAAACTAATAAAAACTAGCAAACCTGCTCTAAAAACAAATTAAAACTAACTGAATTAGAGAAAAAAAGTCAAAACTAAATAAAACTAAACTATAAGGAAAAATTCAAAACTATTATAACCTTGGTTAGAGATTCTAGTCCTGATTATTTAGTGTATCATTGAGAGGAACAGGTTCTATTTGCAAAAAAGACAGAAAAGCAAATAATGCATGTATGTGTGTGGATCAAACAGGGAGTCAGGGAATGTATGTGAGAATAAGTAGTTGAAAAAAATACAGAATGGTTGAAACTTTTGCTGTTTCATTCCTTTATAGTACCAGATGTGGGAGTAAGTCACACATGCAGGCAACAAGCGAGTCTTGAGTCATAACCTTTATATCATAAGTTTCTGTGGTGAAAATCAAACAAGTCGAGTCCCTGTTGAAAGCCAAGGAAGACAAGTTAAGATCCAAAAGGATTCCGTTTCCTGGTGTGTCCACACATACTGCACCATGTGTCTTTTAAAACTCTTCTTTGTTTGTTTTAACATATATCAACAACCGGGTTATTACCTCCATCAGAAGGTATTGTGATCACTTTGCTTTGTGTGTTTGTTTGTTTGTTTGTTTGTTTGTTTGTTAGCAACTTTACGGGAAAACTATTCCAACCATCTTTACCAAATTGTACCCACAGATAGGCCTAGGCCCTGGGACCAACCCATTCAATTTTGGGCCAAGTAGGTCAAAGTTCAAGGTCACAGCAAGGTCACAAAATCTACAATTTTCCTATCTCTCATCATTGAGCAATTTTCAAAAATTCATGAAAAATTCAAAACGACTCCGATTAGCCTCCAATTTGATCCACCCGTAGCTTATAACAATATCTTGTATATGGCACAAAATTGTCCACATCCACTGTGGAATGTGGACTCTGTGGACATTTACATTTAACATTGAAAATCCCATTTACCACACATTTTTCATTATAAGTCAACAAATATTGATTGGAATTGAATATAATTTGACATACATACGACTGGTACCAAGCTTCAACTTTTTCTGCTGTATGAAACAACCTTGAAACTGTTTAATTTAAAAAGAAATAGTTGATCCACACATGCACACCGTTCAGGGTGCTTGGTGGAGGTTTGCGTTCTCTGAACACTTGTTTTGTTCATGTGATTCTGGTTGCAGAAGAAAGGCTTTCCTTTGCAGTTTTGGTGATATACCACTTTTGTTACACCCAAAAAACACTTCTTGCCAGTGCAAAAACTTTTCATCAAAAAACAAGTGTTTTTGCAAAATTGTCATCTTTCCATTAGGTAAATTTGTATGTGCAACTTATATTCGTGTGATTTCAGGGTCAATGGAAAAGCGACTACTATTAACCATAAGAATGATTACAAACGTGGATTGACAATGATTTATTATTGGATACATACAGAAAAGACACAGACTGGTGCATATAAAATCAAATTTTCTACAATGATGTACTTTCCTGTTGTTTCGAAGTGACTGCAGTATTTATGCACAAGTTTAGAGGCTGTATATTTTGGTACTCCCAGCTGCAGACCTACAGTAACTCCACAGCATTTATAGTTAATCAGAAATGGAAGAAGTCCACATATCCTTTACTCCAGTAGAAGGACAGATACTGGAAAAAGTACAAGAGTCATCCAAGGGAACGTAACCTCACATTAAAAACTACTCTTACTTTATTTGTTCATTTATATATATATATATATATATATATATATATATATATATATATATATATAAAACGGAGAAAACTGGAGAAAATGTGACTTTTTCAGTAAAATATATCACTAACTGAATACAAATAAACCAAGTGTTTCCATCCACTGTCATTGATCCAACTCCATGGGTTTTACTGGTGAATCAATTTTGTAGAAGATGATGGTGTTTCCATGGTAACTACGGAGCCTCTGAACATCCAGATGGGTCATATCTGATGACCATGAAAAGATGACAAACTGCATTTTACAGTTTTTACAATTTGATTGTTTTAATACATGAAAATATTCTTTATTAAACATTAAAAACTCAAAAAATATGCAAAATCTCATCTCAAAACTGTATCTTGATTATGGAAATGTACTGTATTTTTCTGAGATGGTTATTTTCCATTATTTAACAGTAGTTTTTCGGCACCCCTGCTGCCAGAATAATACAGTTTTTTTGTTTGTTTTTTTTGACAGTGTGGAGTAAAGTGTGTACTTTTGCCTCCTCTGGCTGATAAAGTACCCACCAGTGTCTCTGATATATTTAATGTAAATCTGCACCATGGGCCACAGGACAGTTTCACTACTGTGTTTTTATTTACATACCCTTATCCCGTTCTTGCTCCATATTGTGTCAGACCCCGAGCAGTTTTCTGCCAGTAAGCACTTTATCACTGTCAGCTCTAACTTATTCCCTTAATGTGTTCTGCCATATAATGTAAAAGCCAAACATTAAGCATCTGACATATAAAAGGCTGAGATTTTCTAATTGAAACACACATTCACATCACAATACCACCTAAATAATTAACTGATTGAATATAGAGCGTTCCAGCGTCATGTTATAACCCACCATGAAACAATATTTAAATACGCTGTCATTTCCTCCCTGACATTTTATCCAGATACAAACTTTACTTCCATTTTATGATGAAAATAACTTGCAGTGAGTGGCAATCACATTATTATATTTGCTGATGTGGCGTATTATAGGAACCAATAAAACCCGGAATGAACCTTCGCTCTATTTCAGTTAAAGGAAGTACAACATACAGGTGTGTGTATTTTCCTTGTGTTGAACCAGACATTACAGTCACATTCTGAACTAATTTACCAATTAAAGAAAGAGCAATAAATTTAAGATAAAACGGCAAAATATTGAACTTTGGGCCGGCCCAAGCAGAACTGAAACTGAACATATAACAAACAAACAGCATTAACCAGATAAATACAAATGATTAACCCATAAAGACCCAGTGCTACTTTGGTGGTAGTTCCAAAATACTTTTATCTTTGTATTTAACCTTTATTAAGAGATTTATCACCATTTATTATAATATTACCCTCTGTATTGATTTTTTTTTAAATTAACATGTAGTATTTTTTTATATTTAATTCACTGATTATGTAGATGTTCATAAGAGCTCAGAGTAAAGTTGAGGATTATTATATCAGTACACTGCAAAAATCTAAATCTTGCATTTTTTTCATGTTTAGTCATAACATCAAATCACACTTAAAATAAGACATAATCACCTAAAGAGTAACTTTTCAGTGAGATATAAGAACTTATTTTTAGACAGTAGATCTTGAAAATCTTATTTCAAGAAATCTGACCAAGATAATTTTCACTTGTTCCATTGGCAGATCTTTTTGCTTGAATTAAGCAAAAAAAAAAAAAAAAAAATCTTAAATTAAGCAAAAAAAAAATAAAAATAAAAAAAAAATCTTGAATTAAGCAAACAAAATCTTGAATTAAGCAAAAAACAAAAAATCTGGAATTGAGCATAAAAACCCATTCTTGAATTAAGCAAAAAAAAAAAAAATTTAATTAAGCAAAAAAAAAAAAAAACACACATCTTGAATTAAGCAAAAAAAAAAAAAAAAAAAAAAAAAAAAAAATCCTGAATTAAGCGAAAAAAATCTTGAATTACGCAAAAATCAATCAATCAGTCAATCAATCAATCAATCAATCTTGAATTAGGCAAAAAAATCTGCCAATGGAACAAGTGAAAATTATCTTGTAAGATTTCTTGAAATAAGATTTTCAAGATCTATTGTCTAAAATTAAGTTCTTATATCTCACTGAAAAGTTACTCTTTAGGCAACTATGTCTTATTTTAAGTGTGATGAGATATTTTGACTAGAAATGAGAAAAATACACGTGGTAAGATTTTGATTTTTTGCAGTGTAACAAAGAAAACTGAAGAAAAAATGACTCTTTCGGCAAAATATCAATAACTGAACATACAAACAAGTGTCTCCATCCACTGTCATTGATCCAACTCCATGGGTTTTACTGGTGAATCAGTGTTGTAGAAGATGACGGTGTTTCCATGGTAACTACAGAGCCTCTGAACGTCCAAATGGGTCATATGTGATGACCATGAAAAGATGACAAACTGTATTTTACACCTTTTTTTTTTTTTTTTTTTTTACATATATTGATAAGATTAGTTGATCATAAGATAATAAACAGTTAAATCAGTTTTTGGGTTTGGTCGCTGGTGGATGTTGTAAGTGCTGCTGAAAATCTTCAGGTGGACTTTTTTCCACCCTTTCTACACTGCCCCCCCCCCCCCCCCCCCCCCCGTTCTGACCAGTGACTCCTATTTTAAATTCTGTTTCAAGCCCATCTGTTCAGTTAATCCAACTCTGTGATAAACTCAGTGGATGACTGCAAATTTTACCCCTAAACCCCTAAAAAAGGCCCTTTCATGGTTTTACTGCTTTTCATGGTTTTTGTGAAGTTTGTTTTGTGGCTTTTCCAATTTGTGACCCCTTATCCATGAGTTGTCGTTTGTTTTTTTGTTGAAACATAACACATTTTAGCTCATTTTGCAAATAAATCAGCTTTAATCTAACCCTTTCATGCCTAGTGGTCACTCCAGTGGACAGTTATTCTACAGATGTTCTCTTGTATATTCATGGGTTTTGTTGTTTTAGTTCCATTTCAGCCAACACAGTGGACACTTATACATCATCTCATACACTGCAATTCATACAATTACTGTAACGTTGCTGCTCTGATAAACCTGATCTGCAGTAACATGTTTTAGTGTAAATCAATTGCTAATTGACTGTAATTGACAGTTTTCTGAAACAAAAAGTTGTTTGTTTGTTTTTTTGCATATCCTCCTGAGATCCAGTAATGCATTTTGTCCTCTATAGGGGACAAAAGTTTGACAGTTTAACTTAAAAATTACTGTTCATTACAAAGGACATTCCATTAAAAAAAAAAATCAATCAATAAATAAAAATAATTTTTAAAATGTATCTGAAAAAACCGTTGCATTATGCAGTTTCCAATCAAGACAAATTTTTTATGTAAAAAAGCTAAAATTGGCAATTTCCTGGTGAAATTAGTGATAACTAGTATTTGAGTATGATAAAATGTGAGAAAACATCAGATTAGCAGCATTAAAAAGGTTTTGGTTTCATAGTTTTCCACACAGTATATCACTTTCTGATGATGAGTTTTAAATATATGTTTTTTTGCCTCAAAAATTAAACATATGATGTCCAGCTGAGTGGAAATTTTTGTAACTCCATGAAAAATAGGTTCATAAAAAAAAAAAAAAAAAAAAAAAAAAATCAATTGCATTGCTTTTTTCACGCCCAAAGAGGAATAAAAACACTCAGGTAAAAAATATTGACTAAGGTTCTCAGAATTCATGCATGAAAGGGTTAACAAAACAACTGCTGCAACCTTTGACCTTAAGATCTAAGATAAATTTAATGACATTTCATATTTAATTCATACAATATGAGTGATATACTTAATATATGTGGCTGAGATTTGCACAGTTTTTGTGTGTGTAGAAATCTTTCAGATCAGAAAAAGGAATTCCAGGACAGATGAGAGGGATGTTGAACCGGCTGAAGCCTCCAAGGAAGGTTTTACAAGAGATCAGTCAAAAAATCACATGCCTAAAATGATAAAAATGAGAACTTTCATTGGTGAATACTAATGTCCAAATGTGTGGTGGAAGACCTGAGAGTCATGTGGTAAATTTACCACTAGGGGGCAGTGTTTTCTATAGAATACTGCCAAGACATCACAGGATTACAGAGGATGTGGTCAGATCCCAGACAGCAGTGTACAACAGAGTAAAAATACTCTGAAAGATCCTTCAGTTTGTGTATGAAAAATCTAAGTTTTTGCATCAAAATATACTTAACCCTCCGGTATCCCATCCAGCAAGGCCCTTACTAAGCACCAAGTGTACCTTTTTGGGACACGTGTGAAACAATGTCAAAAAGATTTTCATACAGTTTGTTTTTAATTCTTTTACACTTTTTTCTATTTCATCAACTTGAGCTGTAAATAGAAATACCAAATACTCAATAATTGTCACATTTTTTCACCCTTTAAATGCCGTGTTTGTAATATAAACAAACCATTTTTTTTAGATGCAAAAAACACAAAAAATTAATTTTTATCAATATACCACATAAAAAGTGGATCACATATTATTTGATTTTTGCAGCCTGGCATATGTCAATGATTAACAGCAATATCAGTTAATTTGCATGATTATTTTTGGCGCTAGGTCAAATGTTCAAAAATACTAGCATCTGTAACCAAGTGTGCCAAAATGGCACACCTATAAATCAAACTATTAAATATTATATATCGATTTATTTTTCTGCTCTAGTTTGATTTTTTTTTTTTTTTGTAAATCAAGGTCAGCCCTAATCATACATATCAAATAATCATTAATTTTAGATTTTTTTAAACCCTTAAAATGATCTCTTTTCATTATGATGTCAATACATTTTTTGGTACAAAAACACAAAATAGGATTTTTTTTCAAAATACTACATAAAAATTGGATCGCATATTATTTGATTTTGGCAGCCTGGCATATGTCAATGATTAACAGCAACATTAACAACATTATTAAATTAATTTAGACCCTCACCTCTCAAATGAAGCCCAGATATCAGTAAAAGCAGGATTTATGCCTTAATGCTTATGCCTCAACTTATCATTTATACATGTGCATGACAAATGAGATCTACAAAGGCACAAAACTTTTAGTAACAGGCAGAATATTGTTAAAATTACACTTAATTTTCTTTAGACATTTCAGGTTGTTCATGTTTGTTCAGGTTATTAACATTTTATTGTTAAAGGATAGTTTCTTAATGTAAATATTTTCATAATTTAATGTTTTTTGCACTAAATCAAAGAGAAAAAAAATGGTGTTGTCATTATTTAAAGGTTATTATGATATTATTTTTGTGTTCGATTCCCTAACTTGCACTTTGCAAATTCATCCCGCGGGCCAGATTGGAACCTTTGGCGGGCCAGTTTTGGCCCCCGGGCCGCATGTTTGACACCTGTGATATAAGAGAACAGATGCAGAATAGTTGTCCACTAGAGTGACCAGTATGCATGAAAGGGATAATAATAATAATAATAATAATAATAATAATAATAATAATAATAATAATAATAATAATAATAATACAGGGTGGGGAAGCAACATTTACAATATTTTGAGGCAGGGATTGAAAGACAGTGTATGACCAATTAGTTTATTGAAAGTCATGAGAATTTATTTGCCACAAGAAAATGTACATAATAGAAAATGTTTTAATTCTATGTGTCGTCCTTCTTTCTCAATAACTGCCTTCACACGCTTCCTGAAACTTGCGCAAGTGTTCCTCAAATATTGGGGTGACAACTTCTCCCATTCTTCTTTAATAGTATCTTCCAGACTTTCTCGTAATAGTTTTGCTCATAGTCAT